>NW_025920171.1:170531-479522 GCF_902686445.1 Sciurus carolinensis | reverse complement strand
CGGACTCTGGATCTGGTGCACAGATCACAGCCCTTGACCAAGGAGGAACGCCTGCCAGGAAGCCTGCTCACCTCCCAACCCACTTTGAAGGCTCTTACCACACTCAGCAGAAAGGTTCTGGGTGGTCTCATGAACTCCAGGTGGGTCACACTGGTGGGACCATGGGAGAGGCTGAAAACCTGGGGCAATGCAGGGAGGTGGTGTGGGGACTGAGCAGTGTGGGGAAGGTGGAGAAAGAAAATTGGGATGGAGAAGGGGGTTGCAGGATTCCCTGCACAACCTCAGAGGCCCAACTCATCCCGCCCTGTCACCTGTCCCTCAGTGCTCAGTCCATGACCACCAGAAAAAAGGCACTGGTCAAAAATAAAACTACCCCACAGCTGAGGCTAGTGGGCCACAGGGAGCAGCCACATCCACTGACACCTCAATTCTGCTTCCGATGACTTGGTCTCCCAACCTGAACTTAGGCTCTCAGGAAAGAAAAGAAGGCAGTGCTGAGAGAGGACTCCTGAGCAGCCTCAACACCTCTGACCTTCAATTTATTTTCTCATTAATCAGTGAAGCGGGATTCATTGTTTGAAGCAATGTTTTTTTATATCAATGCTGTTCCCCTGTTTTCCCCTGACAGTGGAACTGTGGGGAGCCCAAAAGCAGATGTTTTATAAGGAGAGAGCCATCTCCCCAGATCCTAAAAGATTCCTGGAATTTTTATACTTAGCAAAAATTCGCTACAGAGAAAGAATCATGAATCATGAACTGGGAGCCACAAAGACTCTGGGAGCCAGTCATTTCTGCCCTCCCTCCTGCCCACTGTTCCCAACCCCAGTCCCTGCCGGTTGCCCACTAGATTCTGTGGAAAATCCCACTGGACCCCAGAGTATTGGGGTCTCTCGGTTACCCAAGAGCCTAGTCACACTTCATGGTGCCAAGTTGTAACTTCAGGAGCTGAAGTGTGAATCAGACCTGGATTCTCTTCCCAGTTAAACAGTAAGCATCTCTATTACTTTCCCACCAGCAGAGATGGGGTGCAGCCTCTCCCCCTGGATGCAAAGATGGGTTGAGGACAGGTGTGCCTACCCAGTTGCACACTCACAGGTGTGAGCTACACTCTTTCAGTTAGTGGGACTGGGTGTGAACCTGAGGCTGAGCTCTTAACCACTCAACTACTCAATGAGCAGTTACTGAGCACCTGGCACAGTACGGGGCACATGCCAGAGCTAGGTACATATCTGCTGAAAACTGAATGAACCAGTACCTAATACAGAAAGGGAAAAGGCAGGAAAGCCACCACCAGACTCCATCCTGAATGCAAACCAGAATCACTGTGCCTGGATCAGCTCAGAGTACTCAGACTGAGCTCGGAGCACTCAGAACATGGTTAAAAACATCTGCTCTTCTGACCTCAGCACCAAGGGGCACTCATGCTGCCCCTGCCTTCACAGAGTAGAGGGGCCAGAGAGAAAGGTGCAACCCGAGGTCTGTTAAGAGATGTTTATGAAAGAGTCCAGAGGAAGCTGCAGTGGGCAGAGCCTCCTGAGCCTGGGGTGCCACCAACACACACTCCAAGGAGGCAGAAGCTACAGGTGTTCTCCCTGCTCCCTTCTCTCCTCCCTGCTCCCTGCTTCTCCTCCTCACTTCCTCCTCCCTCCTCATTCTCTCATTCCTCCTCCCTGCTGCTCCCCACTCTCCTCCCTCCTCCATCTCCTCCCCACTCTCTCCTCCTTTTTCCTTCTCTCTATCCTCCCTCCTCACTCTCCTCCATTCTCCACTCCCTCCTCACTCCTTCCTCATGCCTTCCTCACCTCTCTCCTCCCTCATCCTTACTGCTCCTCTTCTCTGTCCTCCCTCCTCCCTGCTCCTCTTCACTCTCTTCTCCCTCCTCCTCCCCCCACTCCCTCCTCCCTCCTGCTCCTCTTTTCTCTCCTCCATACTCCCTGCTGCTCCTTTCTTATTCTCTCCACTCCCTGTCCAATGAATTTTGTTCTGTCAGGGTTTTGCCCTAGTTCTTTTCTGTCTAGACTCTCTTGAATCATCAAATTCCCTTTAAAGACATCAATTTCCATATACAAGCTCAATGCACCCAAATTTTTGTCTGTAGCCCTGATTTCTTTCTGAAACTCCAGACACATGTCCAGCTTCCTTCCAGACAGTTCTACCTCAACATCCAGCAGGCCATTCAGAACCAAGCTCACTGACTCCCTCTCCCAACCCTCCTGGGCAGCTCTCTGCAGCCTGATAATCTTGATATCCATTAAGACATCCCCATTCAGACTTGCAAATTAGAATTCTTGCTATTTATATCAACTCATCCTTCTCACTTAACTTCTCTCCCCATTAGCAACTTTTAAATTTACCTAAGCATGGTAGTGCACATCTGCAATCCCAGCAACTCTGGTGGCTGAGGCAGGAGGATCAAGTTTAAGGCCAGCCTCAGCAAATGAATGAGGCCCTAAGCAACTTAGTGAAACCCTGTCTCAAAATAAAATAAATGAATAAAATAATAAAAATAACTGAGGACTGGGAAGGTAGCTCACGTAAAGTGCCCTAAGGTTCAACCCCCCGTCCCAAAACCAAAACCAAACCAAAAGCTTTTCAAACTCATTCACTCCACTCCACACCACCTCTCAACTCACTGATTCCTTTTCCCTCCCTTACCCACCACTTTAATCCACCCTCCCAAGAGTCACGAAAACTATGTGATCTCACCCCTGCTCCCCCCAATCTCAGACAACACTAAACATGTGGCCTTCAAAGTCAACTCTTGAGCATGGCATGAACTGGTTCCAAGCTGCTCAGCCTGCCATGGCCCTGGAGAGGCTATGCACAAGGTAGGACCTGCCTCTGCTACTCAGCCTGGCCCCCCACCCACCTGCCGGCCTCTGCCCCACTCTGACTCTGGACACCTCATGCCAGGGTCACCTCAACCCACCTCCCAGCACCTCAAGGCAAGGTCATAACCCACTTCCCAACTAAACGAAGGACCCCACAGGACTCAGATTTTTCTTCAGTAAAAGCAAGCTGGATGTCAGGCAGTGTTAAGGTCAACATGATCCACTTTACAAAATTGCAAGGATCATAAGTTCCCATGCACAAAAAGGGAACCAACATTTTGTTTATTCATTAAATAAGTAGGCCCCTTGCCTGCAGGAGGGGTCTGGCTGCTGGAAACATGCAGCCACAAAGCCCCTGCCCTCAGAGCAGGTGAGATCCAGTGGCAAGCAAAGAAAACACCCAGATACTAGGAATCCTAGATGGGCTGCAGGATTCACTTAGCAACTAAGTTGAGATGAGAGTTGTTTCAAATACACCCAAAAATCATAACTCCTGAATAATGAGTGATTTTTTTAAATCTCCAAAAGCTGAAAGGAATCATTCCTACCCAGATCACACCCTTCTCCATAGTCACCATCAACATGCATGTTGTTATAGAAAAGAGTGTACCTACAGAAAAGCCTTCCTGACCAGGGAGACTGGAATGCATTACAAGAGGGTCTGAATTTAAAGAACTTAGTGAAAAGCAAAATTGTAAAGTTTCATGAGAAATGAATGCTAATTGCTGATAAATTGCTTCCACAAAGAGGCACCATCAAGACCTGCTTTTGAGGATACAGCATAAGAAGGACTTGGTAGTCAGATAAATGCTTTTCACTTTAGAAAGCTTTTTAAAAGTTGATTTCTTTAAACTGGCTATTAGATACCCCAGGGCAAACTGGAGTACGTGAACCCAGGACCCTACACATTTAAATGCTCGATACATAATTATTCATTTAATAGTCTTACTGTTCACATGCCTGGTCAGCCACTTTTTATGGGGAGGCTTTGTAAATCACCCAACATTTCAAACCCAGGTGCCTGGATCTGTGGGATATCACTGTGCACACACCACAAAGAGCAGAGGTCGTCAGTCCTGCTGCCCTGGCCACAGGGAGCCCTCTGCTTCAGGAGTCCTATGGAGGCTGAACCCAAAAGCCTGGCTGAGGCATGCCCATCTGCTTGTGGACCCCCACTTCACAGTCCTGGGGGCTGTGCTGTGGCAAGCTAGAGGGAGGAAAGCCATCCTTCAGAGAGCAGAAGTATTTTGACAAAAATGTCCTGCTACCCAACCCCTTGCAGCCCTCCCTAGGTGACTCCTACTCACAGCAAACTGCCTGCTGTGTGTCCACTCTTTACAAGGGACTCCTGCAACCATCTCACCATCATCACATGACCTCACAGATCCTGCATGTTCCCATGACCATCCAAGTCCCCACCACGCTGTCCTGGGACTTCTTCCTGTCTGCCTGCCAGCACACAAGTTCCTTGGGACCAGCCTGACACTGGGACCACTGGTATCCTGCATGGGGCATACTGCATGGGGCACACTGTCTGGAATACTGAAGGTGCTCTACCATACACTTTCCAGCATACAGAAGGTGCTCTACTACACAACAAAGGAGGATGCTTATCTCACCTTTTCCCATTCTTTCTTTATTTGGAAACTGTGAGAAACTTCAACAACAATTTGTATAAAAATGCAGTATTTTAAAAATGAAAAGAACATCAGTCCTTGATATGAGGAGGTGGGAGGAGAGACTTGGGAGAAAAGACAGAGCCACAGGCTGGGACACATCCTACATATCACTAGAATCCCTCCTATTAAAAATTAATGCAGTCTTCCCCAATGTTCATTTCATCTGCCAAGTTCTTTATGACTATTTTGATTAGTTATTTATGCCACAGTAATAAGTACCCTGCATAAGCAATATCTCACAGGACAAAGTGAGGGGCCATGTCCCCTCCTGATTTGTTAAGGCTAAATCATGAGCTCTTGTGACAAGCAGCTGTCACCAAGTACTGTCCTGAGTGGCAGGGCTAGCATCCTGGTACCCAGCAGGTGTTCAATACATGTGACTACTGTGTGATGAATGAATTGCTATCAGAGTAGAAGGGACCTCAGAAGTCACACTGTAAGCTTGAGAGTAAGGAGATCACTGTGGGGTTAGGGTGCTGCAAGGTGGGTGCAGAGGCAAGGAGTGGTCATGCCACCTTGCCAATAGGCAGTCCTGGCCACCCTCAATCCCTCCTGAAAGGGGAATGAGAACAGAATAAAATGAGATGATGCCTGGAGTGTCTGGTTTCATGTCTGCCAAGGGATATGTGCTTGAAATTACCTGTTATTATTTCACAGGTGCCATTCATATTTACTAACTAAAAGACCAGCAGATTAAACTTAATGCTCAGCATGTGCACAGTTGGCATCGCTAGGAAAAATGGAATACACAAGAGCAGATGCAGAGGTGCTCTCCCTGAAATTGGTGGGAAGTACTCCACTGAAGAGGGTTTTGAATAAAGGTGATCACTCCTGAATCAAACTCTGAAATCCACTGTCTAGAAAGAACCTGTCTCGTGCAGCTTGCATACTGCTGCTTAGATGCACACCTCACAGAATCATGTGCAGACTTGTGGAAATGTGGGAATCTTTTCTGTGTGCCTAGCCTTGACTCCACATGCCCACATAATGGAGCTGCTTAAAACAAAGACTCCCCCTCACCAGGTATAAAGACAATATATCAGCACTGTGGTGGTCCAGGGGCACCTCTGGCTGAGGCCTCCAGGACCAAGTTGCATTATACTTGTCTAATGTTCATTTCTAATACAGGGGGCAGAGCTGAAATTTCTCCATGTTCACTCAAGCAGTTATTCAAACTTTCTGCCTTTTATATGCATCAATTCTGACTTCGGCTTCAAGAGAAAGAAATGAAATAAACACCTCCCCCCCAAAATAAAAGTGGAATAAGCTCTTTGGAGCAGTCACATGCAGGAAGGAAGAAAGGCTTCCCTGGGCTCCTTATCTCACTCTGTTCCTAATGATGGCTTCTAGAAACATAGGAAAGGACAGGGAGTGAAGGAAGGAAGGTTTGGAGGAAGGAAGGGAAGAGATGGGCAACAAGAAGGGATAGGGAAAACAGCTGCAGGGGAAGGACAGAAAAAAAGAGAAGAAAATCAGGCTGAAACCTGATACTCAGGAACTTGGGCATCAGTGAGGGACTCCTTGGAATGAGCCCAGCAAACCTGGGGATGGAATGGTTACAATCTCAGCCTTCATTAATACTCCACACACTCAGCCCCTAATTTACAACCATTTAACAGCACACATTCTACAAGTACCCTTGGGGACCTCTGAGGACAGAAAGAAGTCTGAAAGAAATTAGGTACCTAGAGAGCTCCCCTCAAAGGCCAGAGCCTTTTGTACAGGCAGGCAATTTGGCTGCACTTTCTGAGTGGGGTGGGAAAGGTGGAGCCAGAGGCAAAAAGGGGCTGGGGTGGCTGACGCGCTAGGTACCCACGGCCTTGTGTACATGTAGGGTGCAACTATAGGTGGGGCCTCTGCCTGCACAACCAAACCCTGTTCCAGAAATTTAAATAAACAAGAACATTAAAAAATCAAAACCCTACAACAGCAACCCTTTGGAGCATTTTCCCTCAAGTGCTGAAGTAAAGACCAAACTCAAGTAAAGAGAAGGACGCACAGTCCAGGACACAGTCAGGCCTGGCTGGGGTGGTGGGTGCAGCAGGCACCTTGGCAGGCCTTCCTCCATTCTAGAAACTCTTTCCTTCAGCCCACCTCTGCCCTGTGAACAGGGGGACAGAACTGGTCAGGCAGCTTCTCTCCCAAGGCCACCATGAGGAGTCCTCTCAGTCAAGAGTGGAACCTCAGACAGAAGACTTGAACTACCTCTCCTCCAGCAGAAGGGAAGGTAAACAGATGATTTTTTAACTAACAGATTTACCTAAATGAATTAACATTGAGGATTAGCTTTCCCCAGCATCAATACTGGGTGTGTGGTTGAGAGGAAGATGGTTGGCCCCCAGTCAGGATCTGGAAGGAGCTGGTTGTGCCCTGGGTGTAAAGAGGAGGACAATGTCCTATCTAACTCTCCTGTCAAAGGTACTCAGGTCCCTCTAGAACAAACTCAGGGAAAAGTGAACCCAGAGTGAGGGTGGCCCAACTTCAGAGCATCCACATACAACAAGCCCAGTTCATCATCTTGGAGCAACAGGGAAGTACCAGGTCTGCCCAGAGTGAGCAGGGGCAGGGAGGATGAAGTGTTCCTGTGCTGTGGCACCAGGCATGGCACCTGGGGAAATGGCAGGCCTGTCTTCAGAGGCTGGGGCTCTCCTCCCACAGCCAGAGGAGGTCCCTCATCCAACTCCTCCTCCTGAGAAGAGCCAGCATGTTTCACAGCAAGCCCACCACCACTTAAGGGAACTAGAGCGTCATATCAAAGTGCTGTGCACTGAAGAGATGGCTGTGGTGGTCAGGAGACCTGGCCATGGCCCTGCTTCCCATCTCCCACTGAGTGGGTAGAATGCTGCCCATTCCCAGGGGCTCATCTGTCAGTGAGCGAGGCTCCCTGGGAAGCAGCAGCAGCTCCTCCAAAGCCTGGGCATGAGCCATGGGTCTGCCATCCTTAGTCCTTTCAGTGATGGCAGCTGGGAGCTGGGCTGGCTGGGGCTCCAGAGGCTGCTGCTAAATGGGGAGCCTGGGATTCCACAGCAGCCATGCAGAAGTTCAGCAAGGAGCTTGCTACTGGAGAGCAAAAGTGCCCATCCTTGGGATATGTGAATGTCCAGCAGGTACAAAGGTGACACCTCTGGCCCCTGACAGGAGTGCCAGGGTTGCTCCCTCCTGGATCAGCCTGGGTCGGTTGTCCAGAGACCAACATGCATCAGACTGCTGGTCCCCTTGAGGGATGGTGTCATGGCCATTGCATGCAGAACATGAAGGATGTGGAGGGAGCAGACCCCAATCTGTGTCCCATCCTGGGTGCAGGTTGGCTAGGCTACACTAAGGCAGACAGAGCAGCAGTGCCTCTGAGAGGACATGTGCCAAAGCCACATTTGTGCTCCCTGGCAGAGGGTGCCAGGAAGGACTGGGTTGAGGAGCAGGACACAGTTGTGGACTGGGTCCACCCTTAGGGCTGTAACATGTCTGACTCAATACCCTGATCCAGTAACCGAGTTCTCCATGAATCTGCCTGGAGTGTTTGTTCCAAAGGGACAACCTTGAGACTGGGACAATAGAGCATCATATCAAAGAGCTGGGCAGTGGAGAGATGGCTCTGGTGGTCAGGGGGCCTGACCATGGCCCTGCCTCTGTACCAGCAGCTCAGAGCTAAAATTCACTTTTGTAAAAGGTTGCCCTGTGGTCCAAGCTGCACACTCACTAGATTCAATGTTTGTTGGCTTGTTTCAAAAGAGCACTGAAGATTTTTAAGAGAAGAAATGTGGGAGGAGATTATATAAAGTCATTCTTTGCTTATCAAACCAATAGAAAAACAGGCAGATAAGGCCCTTGGGTGCATGGACAGCCAGGGTGCACAGCCAGTCTGGGCACATTTGGAGGACTATGCCATCTAGTCTCAGCTCCCCTGAGCCTCACGCTCATTGCATAGGGCAAGTGGTGAGTCACCAGGTATCCTGTGCCATGCTGGGCCCCAGTACCTGCCAGACAGCTTTTGTAAGTCTCCACTCTTAAAAGAAAAATGATGGCTTTAAACTATTAACACTTCCCCTGAAAGGACTGAAATTAAGAAGAGGCCACTGAAGAAACATTCTTATGGAAATCTAAAATAACAAGCTAAACATATGCCCAGCAGTTGCTGACTGGTCCCAGGAAAGACAGGAAGTGAAATCAAGGGCCAACTATGGCCAGGCTGGAGGAGGCTGTGGGCCAAATTTGAGTTCTGTCAAGAAAGAATCACAGGAACTGGGGTTCACACTGGCCTCAGGGGAGCAGAGTTATGGTTTGGTTTGAATGTTAGATCTCATGGGGAGAATGGAAGGGGAAGAAGCTGCTTCTCTGATGGAATCCAGTAGAAGAGGAGACAGAACCAGGGTGTGGAGCACACAGGTGCTGTCCAGCAGCAGGGCCAGCAGTGGCCAGACCAGGACTCATGTGGACCCACTGGACCACCTGAGTGATGGCACCTCCTTCCCTTGGTGTTCAAGGGGAATAAGGGTACCTCTCCTTCTACCTCAGTGGCTTCAATGATCAAATATGATCCTGTGAATGAAATGTGCTGTATAGTTTGGGGTTCTACACAAATGTAAGCTATTTCAGGTATGAGGCTTTTCACAGAAAATGTGGCAGCCCAGGTAGCCCTTCAAAAGTACGGAGAAAGCAAGACCACTGTTACAAAGGACACAATGGGACAACTCAAAATAATCAGGTTTGCCAAGGACTTTGCCACACACCAATGACTCTGGTGCCCTCACCAGAGACCAGTGGACACAGGTCTTTACCAGGAAACTGAGAAGAAACCTGGCTCACCTCCAACAGGTCTCCCCTCTTCTCCAAGAGTGCCCAGTCCAGGGGTTGGCACCGAGAAGCAGAGGCCCAAGGGCCTGGGTCTCCACCCAACTCCTGCCTAAGTTTATCCAGCTCTGGTTCCCATCACCCTCTGGAAAGAGGGGAAAGAAAGAAAGTGGGAAGGGAAAGTTTAAAAAGGAAGAACTCTTCATCTAGTGATCACAGAGAACAAAATCCAAATCCCAAGAATTGGGAACCCTACAGAGACAGATGGCAATAACTGACCTGAGTCTCTCCAAAGGCCAAGGACTATTGAGGTCTCTGAATTACAGGCCACAAACTGCCCTGAGGCAACAAGCCTGCAAGAGTCAAAGCAAGGCCAGAAAAAGCCCATTCTTGAAGTGAAGTCCTAACACACAAAAGAAACCTGTTCACAGAGGAAAAGTCCACACCAGACCCTGGTTTCCAGACATCTACTTCAGAGTGTTAGACAATGTGAATGAGTAAAGGGTCCTCTGAGGGTCATGCAAGAATTTGAAAAATCTTTGCCCTCTGGTCAACAGATGTGTATGTGTGGTGGGACTATCTCTGCACCTCCAGGTAGTCCCCAATGTCCCCTCTAGGCACAGCTAGGTGCTCTAACAAGACCTTCATTGCAATTTCCAACAAGGGGCCCATGATGTGACCATCTCTTGTACAGAGTGAGCCAATCACCCTTCCAGAGAGAGTCACCAGCTTCAGTGTGCCACATGAGATGAAAGAGGAATGTCTTCCTGATGGACATGGAACAACCAAACCATCTTGGCAAGGACTTTTTGTGTCACACAACAGTGGGTGTGATGTAAAGCAGCAATGCCAGACTTCTCAACTGAATGACCATTCCTTAAGAGATCTGTTTCCCCATTGGGCAACTTATCAAAAAAATACAATAAAATCAGCAAGAACTGCTCTCTGACAGTGAGAGCCCAGCTCACACTTTGCTAGTGCCCCCCAGACTTCAATGGGCCCTCTGAAGGCAGCATGTTTGGGGCACAGGGGACTGGCCATGAGACCTGGTCTCACATCTGGCCATGCCTGCTCTCTGGTCTTGGCCACGACACTAAACTCTCTGAGTCATCGTGGGTTTGCCCTAGATAATATTTTTTTCCTTTGAATTTCAGAAAAGTTGAGCAGCATAATAAGTAAAAAAGCTCAAAGATCAACTGGAAACAAAGTGAGAGTTAAGTCATCCAGGTAAACCTGAGGATGCCTTTATTCTTTTTATTTTTAATTCATTTTTATTGTAAAAAAATGGGATACATCTTGTTTCTCTGTTTGTACATGATGTAGAGGCATAACATTTGTGTAATCATACATTTACCTAGGTTAATAGTTTTTGATTCATTCTGTTATTTTTTTCACACCCCACCCCTCCCACCCCACTTATCCCTCTGTAGAGTCCCTTCTTCCTCCATTCTTGCCCCATTTCCACCCCCATATGTGTTAACATCCACTTATCAGTGAGATCATTCGTTCTTTGGTTTTTTGAGATTGGTTTATCTCACTTAGCATAATATTCTCGAACTGCATTCATTTGCCTGCAAATGCCATAATTTTATTTTTCTTTATGGCTAATATTCCATGATATATATATATATATATATATATATATATATATATATATATATATATATATATATATATTACAGTTTCTTTATTCATTCTTCAATTAAGGGGCATATAGGTTGGTTCCACAATCTGTCTATTGTGAATTGAGCAACTATGAAAGCTCATAAATCCAATGCATTTTTATACATAAGTGATGAATCTTCAGAAAGAGAAGATAAGAAAATTACCACATTCACAATAGCTTTGAAAAAAATAAAATACTTGGGAATCAATCTAACAAAAGAGGTGAAAGACCTCTACAATGAGAACTACAGAACACTAAAGAAAGAAATTCAAGAAAACCTTAGAAGATGGAAAGATCTCCCATGTTCTTGGATAGGCAGAACTAATATTGCCAAAATGGCCATACTACCAAAAGTGCTATACAAATTCAATGCTATTCCAATTAAAATCCCAATGACATACCTAACAGAAATAGAACAAGCAAAATAATCATGAAATTCATTGGAAGAATAAGAAATCCAGAATAGCTAAAGCAATCCTTAGCAGGAAGAGTGAAGCAGGGGGTATCACAATACCAGACCTTCAACTATATTACAGAGAAATAGTAACAAAAACGGCACGGTAATGGCACCAAAATAGACAGGTAGATCAATGGTACAGAATAGAGGACAGTGGCACAAACCCAAATAAATACAATTTTCTCATACTAGACAAAGGGGCCAAAAATATGCAATGGAGAAAATAGAGCCTCTTCAACAAATGGTGCTGGGAAAACTGGAAATCCATATGCAACAGAATGAAACCAAACCCCTATCTTTCACCCTGCACAAAAATCAACTCACAATGGATCAAGGACCTTGAAATCAGACCAGAGACCCTGCATCTTACAGAAGAAAACGTAGGTCTGAATCTTCAACTTGTTGGCTTAGGATCAGACTTCCTTAATAGGACACCCATAGCACAAGAAATAAAAGCAAGAATCAATAACTGGGACAGATTCAAACTAAATAATTTTCTCTCAGCAAAGGAAACTATCAGCAATGTGAAGAGAGAGCCTATAGAGTGGGAGAGTATGTTTGCTACTCATACTTCAGATAGAGCATTAATTTCCAGAATATAGAAAGAACTCAAAAATCTCTACACCAAGAATACAAATAACCCAATCAACAAAAGGGCTAAGGATATGAACAGACACTTAACAGAAGAAGATATACAAGCAATCAACAAACATATGGAAAAATGTTCAACATCTCTAGTAATAAGAGAAATGCAAATCAAAACCACCCTAAGATTCCATCTCACCCCAATTAGAATGGTGATTATCAAGAATACAAGCAACAACAGGTGTTGGCGAGGATGTGGGGAGAAAGGTACACTCTTACATTGCTGGTGGGGCTGCAAATTAGTGCAGCCACTATGGAAAGCAGTGTGGAGATTCCTTAGAAAACTTGGAATGGACCCACCATTTGACCCAGCTATCCCACTCCTAGGCCTATACCCAAAGGACTTAAAATTAGCATGCTACAGAGATACAGCCACAATAATGTTCATATTCACAATAGCCAGAATGTGGAACCAACCTAGATGCCTTCATTCTTAATAGGCCAGGAGCACTGTCATTCTTCTTCCCAATTATGCACTGGAGAAAATCACCGGGGCAGAAAATGAAAGGCTGTGTGTACAACCAGGACCCGTGGGGCAGAAGGCTTTCCTTCCCCAAACCCAGTGACCTCCCACACCACAGGCAGGTCTGTAGTGGCACTGGTAAGATTCAGTCATTAAAAAAAAAATGCTCATCACACAGAAAAACATTGTCACAGAAACAAACCTGTATAATGACAGTTACATCCCCAGACACTGCCAAATAACCTCTGTAGTTGGAAATCATCCCTGGCTGGAGCTACTACTCTCAGAGCACAGGCAATCATTGTTGATGCCTCAACAGAGAGCAGGTTTGTTGAGGCAAGTGCTAGCAAGTGTGCCCAGTGATGCCACAGTGACCCAGTGGCTCACAAAGTGCCTGCAGAGGGGCTCATCATCATGCAGGACCATGACCCAGCTGCACCAGATCCTTTTGCCAGATCTGAGCCTGGATTTCCATATAACTGTGAGATCCAAATTCTCTTGAGGTTGACCTTTCTGAATAGCATATATTTCAGGGGCTACTTTAGCTGTTGAAGAGATTTGATTTATTAATGCATTAACATTCAAAACAGTCTGTGTGCCATTAAAAGAAAGCAAACCTATCCAGCCTCTCTCCTTTGCCTGCCCTTTATGACTCACTAACAACAGAGTCAGAACAAAGCAGTCAAATTCTTTACTAGGAAATACTACATTCATTTTTCTAATGTGCTCAAGGTACTATGTTGGACTTCACCAAATCCCAAAACTCCTGACCACGGGAGCTGGGTATTGCTGTTCCCTAGAATGTATTTCTTCTAGGGAGCCCAGGGAGGTGTCCCTCTTGCATTCCTTACTTAAGAGCCCATTTGCAAGGATAGGTCTAATTCTGTACTCCTTGGAACCTTTCATACAATGGGTGACTAACAATGACAATGATGATGCTTGTCACAGTGACTGTAAATAAGCACAACTACAACCTTCATTGCCACAAATAAGACATCCTATTGGTATTCTCCCTGTCAGAGGATGCAGGGCCACAGGTGAAGTCGAGTTGTGTGAGACATGGCACACCCAACCAGGTAGCATGCCAAAGTGGGGATTAAAAAAGGGCTCATCCTGTCCTTTGAAGGAGGTTCCCACTTCACGACTGAGCCAGGCTTGTCTTCCATTCGGGCTGCTCAGTCTCAGTCTGGGGTGCACAGTTCATGCAATCCTCTGCTGCTGTACCGCTGGCTCATCAGCTGGGCTGGGCACCACCAGCAGCTGCATCCGCGTGCTCACCAGTGCCCAGACAAGGGCAGGAGGGCCCGGGGCAGCCCTTCACTCTGGCAGGATCTGCTCCCTGCTGACGCCTCCTGTCCAGTGGTTCAGGACTCAGACACATGCGGCGAGTTCACAGCAGGTGGAGCCATGCAGAGGCGTGCCCACGCCACCCTGCTTTTTGTGCATGCCCAGCTCTCAGGCAACTGAGACAGGTGGGGCTGCACAGGCACATGCAGAGCGCAGGTCCAGACCTGCCCACTCAGTGTGTGCTGGGGCTCCAGAGGTCTCCACTTCGTGTCCGGTGTTGGCATCTGGCTGCTTCAGTGCTGGTGGAGACATATTGCCTGGACCATGTGCCCCTGTGGTCGCCGGACCACCGCCCTGCCCACGGGGAAGGCCACCCTCAGGAAAGGCAGCCTCCCTCCAGTAAGGCTGCTGCCCCTGGGGAACGCCGCCTACCGCCACACTCAGGTAAGGTCTCCTGGGCAACGTGGCTGCCTTAGGGGAAGTTCCCCTCTCTCCCCTTGCCCCCGGGTCAGGATGCTCCACATGCCTCGGATCAGGCCGCCCTCAGGGAAGGCCACCACTCTCTGTGGGGTCTCAGGTTAGTGTGTCTTGGGGTGACTGGACTCTAGACCTGAAGGTCAGGGATTCTGGACAGGAAGGCCTCAGGGTCCGGGCACAGACAAACAGGAGGCCAGGGACTCCACGTGCTCAACCCATCATGTGGCAATGACCACCATTGGTGATGCACCTCTCTTGGTAAGGTCAATGCTCTCAGGTCAGGCCACCCTCGGATCAGGACAAGACCAGGCATTGAGGGGTCGGACAAGGTAGTGCAAGGCAGGGCAAGGAGTAGCAAGGCAGAGCAGAGTGGGTTGGGGATTGGGTCATGTGGCAGGGAGGGACGGAGCCACTTGGGGAATTATCAGAAGGCTGCTCAGGGTGGGTCAACTGTGTACACAGTCATGTGGCAGAACACGTACTTAGCATGTGAGAAACCCTGACTTGGTTCTCAGCAGTGTGGGTGCACACACACACACACACACACACACACACCCCACAATAAATCTTCCTAATTCAGATGATTTTATTCTAAGAAATATTTTCAAATTCTTATTAGAAGATAGAAGCAGAATGGTGATATGTTTAATGTCAGCTATTATATGGCATGATATTTAAAACCACTCTATGAAATTTCCTCAGGACTCAAATCATTATAGTATTTAAGAGATAAGACAGCAGTTGCTTTTTGTAATTCTGACATATTTATAAAGACAATCTTTTGAAAATCATTTTCTTTTCTAATTTTCTAACTTAGAAAGTGTATCCATTTGTCTTCCTAAAGTTGTACATTCATCAGGAAGTTTTTCTCTTATTCCTTGCAATCAAGGGGATGGGCCTATTGTCACAGGAAGTGCTGTGACTAGATACCAGTTCCCCTATGGCTTTCAGATCAAAGTCAAATATACCTCTCATATTTGTTGAATTTATTAACAAAGAACATGGCATTTTTATTATATTTGAAAGGTCATCAAATTTGTATTAGTAAAGCAGGGGTTTGACACGTTATATCATGAGCTGAATGCAGTGCAATTCAGTTTTGATCATTTTGGATGGTTGGCCTAATGACTTCTGCCCTGTTCTGTGATCAAATGTCTGGCCTGCACCATATTTTGGCAGTGAGAATTGAACCAAGTGACCACTGTAGCCTGTGCTAGGCAAGCACTGAGCAACATACATCCCCAGCCATTTAAATGTTTTATTTTTGAGACAGGGTTTTTCCTAATTGCCCAAGTGGGTACCAAATATGTTATCCCCCTTGCTTAGCCTGTCAAGTGCTGGGGTAACAGCACTTGATGTCATAGTACCCGACTTGTCATGGAGGATTTGATGTATTATGTGATTCTAACGTGTCCTTTCCTAAGCTAGGCCATGTCCATTTTCCCTTGTCAACAGTCAGTAAAGGCTTTTTGTTGTTTTGATGTATGTTTAAGATGAATATGCTTTATGATGAGACACTACCATTCATGATAGACTAGGTGTGTGATCCACTCTGATGGAATATTTTAATTTTGATAGTGTCCACTCTTTCAGGTCTAGAAAGAAGTTTTGCTAGAAGAAGTGATTATTCATTTTGTACTTGATTATGTAATTAAGATATAGGTTTTTTTTTTGTTTTCTTTTGTGGTGCTGGAGGTTGAACCCAGGGTCTCCTGCATGCTAGACAAGTGCTCTTTTGTTGAACTTCATCCACAGCAACTAGATCTTTTAGTTATCATAAATTTTATGACAAGATAGAGTGATAATAAAATCACTAAGAAGTTCAACTCAATTTGGAACCATTCAAGATTTTGAACCTCCACTAATTGTTGGTGATTTCTAAAAGGAAAAGTAATTTTCCAAAACAGCACCATCTAAGATCATCCACGGACTACGTTTCCCCAGTTTCTTCACTTCCTGCAAAGCATCGTGGAGGTAATGGTCTCTGGTGTCCTTCTAACCTCTTCTTCTCACAAGGTATAATTCATTGTGGTTGCCAATCTTGTTTATCTTTTTCTTCTCTTTGACCATTATTCAAATGAACATTTTTAATCTATTACTGCTAAAAAGTTTGAATAGAAATAAAAATAGGACAAGAATTCTTGGGGATAATTAATCTAGTCACAGTGAAAGTCCCTCTGTTGAGGAAATTCAGTCATGAGTTGAAATAGTCTCTAAAATGTTATTTTAGTGCAAAGTGGTCAAGTTTTTAGAAGCCACACCTAGTATCTACTGACTGCATAAAAATATAATTGACCTACTTGTGTTCTTATTTCAACATAAAAAATGTAAAAGTGGCACTATCTTGAATCATATATTAGGTGAAATGACTTACTTTTCTGTTAAAGTACTTTTTGAATTCATAGTAAAATACAGAACTAGTTAGAATGTCATGTATCAGTAATTATAATTCTATAAACAACCAAGTGTTTAGAAACATATAACCATGTCTCAAGGATTGATTTTTGAGTAGATTTTATCTTTATACAGAAATTAAAAAGAAAGTGCAAAGATTTCCCATTTAGCCTCATCCTTGTTTTTCTTCTGATATGATTTGTGTGCACTGTCTCTGATGGGTTAACATTCTAGGAAAGGTGTCATGAAGAACAAAAACTCGTGTGCTATCACTAAGTGCAGTTGCATTTCCTTTGGATTCTCAGTTTTGCCTTTTCCTGTTCCAGGACCCCATCCAGGATCCCAAATAAAATTCAATTCCTGTCCCTATAGACTTATTTTTGTGGGTGAACAGTTTCTCAGACCTTCCTTGTTCCGATGACCTTAACAAGGTTGAAGGACCTTTCAGGTACTTTTTACATCATTCTCTTTTGGGGTTTAATTTTATCTTCATATTCATCCTGGGGATGTGGGACTGGGAGAGGCAGGTCACAGAAGTGAACAGCAGCTCTGTTTTAAGGCCCTGAAGGGGAATTCCTGTTAGTACTGACTGTGCTCACCTGGCTGAGGCAGGGTCTTTCAGGTTTCTCATTGGAAAGTTTCTGTGTCTGTGTGTCCACATTGTCTGTGATCTTCTGGAGGAAGTCACCCTGCATGGCCTGCACATAAGGAACAGGGAGTTAGTTCAATCTCCTTGATGGCTGAGTGTGTGCCCCAATTATATGAAATTCTGCACAAGTGATTTCCACTCAACCCATTTATTAACTATTCAGTTAGTTATGGGTGGCTGGGTATGGTGGGGCAAACCTGTAATCCCAGTGGATTGGGAGGCAGAGGCAGAAAACTTACAAGTTCAAAGTGAGGCCCTAAGCAACTTAGACCCTATCTGTAAATAAAGTAGGAAAAAGTGCCAGGGTGTAGCTCAGTGGTTAAGCACCCCTGGGTTCAATCCCTGGTACAAAAATGAGTACATTAATTAATTAATTAATTAAAAATTCACAAATTTCTATTAAAAAAACTTTTTTTCTGGCAATTAAGTGTGCCCATCACATTTTTTAGAATGATATATATATATATATATATATATATATATATATATATATTTATACATATATACATATATATATATTTTAGCTCTTGTTTATTTATTTATTTATTTTTAGCTGTAGATGGACATGATTCCCTTATTTTCATTTATTTATTTTCATGTGGTGGTGAGGATCATACTCACTGCATCACAGGATTGAGGTGAGTTGTCTGCCACTGAGCTACGCCCCCAGCTTCTGCCCATTGTAGCTGTTTTCTTTTTTGTTTGTTTGTTTCATCTCTTTGTTTTATTAACTAGCACATGGCCACCAAGATGAGGGAGATAGTATCATTCCTCTGATATTTAAGTTTATAAGGTGTGATTGCCATAACCTAACTTAAGCACCAACTACATATTTAAATTTATTTCTTTCCAAAGATCTCTGTTCTAAGGCTACCTGAAGTATAACATAACAGGATTACAATTAGCTATAGATTTTGAGATCAGGACCTGCTTTTCCTTCCAAACTACATCCAATCACTGTCAGTACACATATGGCAAACCCAGTTTTCTTTTACAAGAGCATTTCCCTTTCATAACCAGTCACAGCACTGTCAATATCCTGGTTTAGAATTAGATATGTAAAACAATTCCACTTAAGGAAACTGGGTGAAGAGTATACAAAATGTATTATTTTACCAACTTCCTGAGAGACTATAATTATTTTAAAATAGTGTTTTACTTTATTTTGTGGTGATGGGGTTTGACCCTAAGGCCTCTCTCACACTGCCAGCGCTCCACCACTGAGTAACATACCCATTACTTTGAGACTTGTCATTAAGTTGCCAAGGCATGTTTTCCAAACATGTGACCCTCCTGCCTTAACCTCCCAGAGTAGCTAGTATTAGAGGTGTGTACCACCACACCTGGCTCAAAATGTTTTAAAAATCTAAACAAAAATGCTACTCATACAAAAGAACAAGATTTGGAAAACACAGAAGTGAAAAAGAAAAGAGGAATGGACTTAGAAGAGAGTGTAGGAGTCACCAGACCAATGGAGAACATCTGTCAAAGCCATTGTGTCACCCAATGAAAAGGATGAAGGGTTGATATAATAGCTACCCTGTGGCCTTTAAGATTAAGGTAATTTTCATACTCTAGCATCTAAAGCTAATTTATAGCATCTCTGTGACCCTTAACATCAATGAAATATCAATGCTATTGCATGTTAAACTAATATAATAGCTGTCCCATGGCCTTTAATATTGAAGTAATCTCCACACTATAGCATCTTATACATATATACTTGCTGTCCTGTGACCTTTCATATAAATATAATATCTGTTATGTGGCATCTAAAACTAATATAATAACTGCCTGTGGCATTTCACACTGATATAATATTCATACTATAGCAGCCATTGCTAATGTAATATTTGTCCAGTGGACTTTAGTACTAATGTAATCTCCATAGTAGAGCACTTATGCTTGATAAAATAGGTACCCCATGGCTTTTCAGAGTAATATAATATCTGTAATATTTAATCTTAAACTAATGTAATAGCATCTTATACTATTCTAATAGCTGGTCTGTGGACTTTAATAATAATGTACTATCCATGCTAGAACATCTAAATTCAATATAATACCTGACTTTTGGTTTAGTGCTAATATAATATCCATAGTGTAGCATCTAAAACTAATAAAATAACTTCCATGTGGCCTATGATAAACATATGATATCCATACATAGCATCTAAAACTAGTGTAATAGCTTCCCTAAGACCTTTAACTGTAATATAAAATCAATACTGTGTTCCCAGAAACTAATATAATAGTTGTCCATGGCCTTTAATGGTAATATAGTATCCATACTACAGCATCAAAAACTGCTGTTACGGCTGCTATGTGGCCTTTCATAGTAATATAGTATGCATATTGTGGCCTCTAAAACTAGTATAATAGCTTCTGTGTGACCTTCATAACTAGTTGAGATTCACTATAGTACCGAAATTTTATAATGGATGCTCTGTAATCTTTAATGCTAATGATATACATTCTGTAAAATCTAAAGCTAATAGAATAGGTATTATATTCTTTGGTCTTTAATACTACAGATGTCCATCCTTTGCCATTTAAAACTAATGTAGTAGTTGTCATGTGGCTTTAAAAGTATTATAATACTAATTCCATAGTATAAAAGATTAATATAAGAGCTGTATTGTGGCATTTATATGAACTAAATATCCATACTATAGCATCCAACACTAATATAATAGCTGCTTTGCTATCTTTTACAGTAGTGTTATATATATAATGTACCATTTCAGTCTAAGGTCCTGTGGACCTTAAAACTAATGTACTATACAAACTGTCTCTTCTCATCTAATCTAATAGATGCCCCTGTGTCCTTTACTACTAATGTAATGACCATCAATAGCACAGACCTCCAATATATTTGCCTCTAATACTAATATGATGTCCAAACTGAAGTATCTACTGTGAATATAATAACTACCCTGCAGCCCTTAATACTTATGTGATATCCATTACATAGCCTCTATAACTAAATTGATGTAATAGCTGACCAGTGACCCTTGATATTGCTGTAATAGCCAGACTACAGAACCTCATACTAATATATTAGCTGTCTGTGATCTTTAAATAGGCTATGTATTCTACAGCTTTTCAAGTTAGCCTAATAGATGTCATGTGTTCTTTAATATTAACTTAATATCCATATGATAGCATGTCTACCTAATATAATAGGTGCCCTGTGGACTTAAACATTAATATAACATCTATAATATGACATCTTAATACTATCTGTATCCTGTGCCCTTAGTACTAATATTATATCCCTGCTATAGGATGTAATGCTAGTATAAGGAATGACTTGTGTCCTTTAATGTTAATATGATAAATGTACTGCATTCTTTAAACTTAATACAATACCTGTCCTGTGGCCTCTAATATTTATGTAATTATCCATAATAAAGAATCTAAAATTAATATAATAGCTGTCCTGTGACTATTAATATTCATACAATATCCATGCTATAAAATCCAAAACTAATGTAATAACTGACCTGTATCCTTTTGTAGAAAAATAATATCCATACTCTAACATCTCAAGCAAATAGAATAGCTGCCCTTTGGCTATGAATAGTATTGTAATATCTGTATTACAGCATGTTTAACTAATACAGTGAATATCTTATGCCTTTGACATTAATGTACTATCCTTGCTACAGAATCAAAACCTAACATAATATGTGACATATAGTCTTTATTTAATGTAATATCTCTACTTAAACAATTTAAACTAATGTAATATATGTCCTGTAACCTTATATACTAATATGATATCCATATTATTGTGTCTGAGTCTAACATAATAGCTGATGTTTGAACAATAATATTAATATAGCATGTTTACTATACAGTGTAAAAGCAACATAATATCTGTCCTGTGGCTTTCATTATTAATTTAAATCCATACCTCAGCATCTAAAACTAATTGCTTCCCTGTGGCTTTTAAAGCTAATGTAATATATTATAGCATGCAAAACTAATGTAATAGCATCTCTGGGCTTTTTAATATGAGTATAATCTTCATAGAGTAGCATCTGAAACTAATATAATTGCTGCCAGACTTCAATGTTAGTCAAATATCCATTCTCTGGCCTCTAAAGCTAATACAGCAACTGCCATGTCACCCTTATTCTTGATATGATATCCATATTACATCCTGGAAAACTGATATCTGCTTGTGGCCTTTAACATTAATACATGCATATTGTCACATCTAACACTAATAAAATAGCTGTGTTGTGACCTTCAATACTAATATAATTCCTACACTATAACTTCTAAAATAAACATAGCAACTGCCATGCAGCTTTTAATATGGATACAGTATGCATACTACAGCATCTTACATTAATATGTCCTGTGACCTTTAATAGTAATATATAACCAGACTTTAGTACCTCAAACTAATGAAATAGCTGACTTTGATCTTTAACATCAATGTACTACTCATACTTCGCTATTTAAAATTAATATAGTATTTGCCATGTTTCTTTTTATACTAATATTATACACAGAGAATAACATTGAAAATTAATATAATGGTTGTCTTCTGGCCTTTGTGTTAAAGTAATAGTGATACAATAACATAGCTCATATAACAGTTGAACTTTGGCCTTCAGTATTAATATAACATGTATACTGCAGCATCTTGTACTAATATATTACCTGTTCTGTGTCCTTTAATATTAATGAAAAATCCATGTATAGCCATATGATCCAATATCTGCTCTGTGACCTTAAAAAATATGTAATATACATCTTAAACTAATGTGATAACTGTCATATGGACTTCAGTATTAATGTAATATTTATACTATAGCATCATGACTGCACTGTGATATTTAATATTAACAAAACCATCTATAATAAAGAATGGTTTTCCTTTGTTCATTTATGGTTTTTGTTACCAGGAATTGAACCCGTGAACCACATTATTTGCTCTATTTTTATTATTGTTTTATTGAGACAGGGTCTTGCAAAGTTACTTAGGACTTAGCTAAGTTGCTGAGGCTGACTTTGAACTTGTGATCCTTTTGCCTTAGCCTCTTGAGCCACTGGGATTGCAGACCTGTGCCACTGCATCCAACTCTGCTGTATGCTTTTAAAACTAATATTGTAGCCACACTGTGACTTTTAATACTAATATAATATACAAACTACACCATCTAATAGTGATATGATAGCTGTCCTATAGTCTTTAATAGTAATATTATACTCATACCATAGTATCTACAATTAATATGGTGCCCAGGGCCTTATACTAGCATGATATCAATACTGTATCATTGAATATTAGTAAAATTGCTGTCCTGTGGTCTTAAATACTAATACAATGTCCATATTATAGCATTTTAAACAAACACAATAGCTGAATGTAGGACTATAATACTAATGAAATATGTGTACTATAGCATCTTAAAATACTGTAAGAGATGCCCTGTGGCATTTAATATTAGTATGAATACATATTGTGACCTTAAAAGCTGAAGAAATAGCTGCCTTGTGGCCTTTCAATGCTTTATAATAACCTTACAGTAGCATATAAAACTCATAAAATAGCTGTCCTGTGGCCTTTATGACTAATGCAATATGCCTAAGGTAGCCTATAGTATAATAGCTATCCTGTGGCATTTAATATTAATATTATATCCACTATGTGACCTCAAAAACTAATATTATAGTTGTTCTGTGGCCTTTATTTATTTTTTATTGTAAACAAATGGGATACATGTTGTTTCTCTGTACATGGCGTAAAGGCATACCATTTGTGTAATCATAAATTTACATAGGGTAATGTTGTTTGATTCATTCTGCCATTTTTTCCCTTCCACCCCTCCCCACCCACCCTTCCCCTCCATCTATACAGTCCTTCCTTCCTCCATTCCTGCCCCCCTCCCTAAACCCAACTCCAACCCCAACACTAACACTTCCCACCCCCCATTATGTGTCATCATCCACTTATTAGTGATATCATTCTTCCTTTGGTTTTTTGAGATTGGCTTATCTCACTTAGCATGATATTCTCCAGTTTCATCCATTTGCCTGCAAATGCCATAATTTTCTCATTCTTTATGGCTGAGTAATATTCCATTGTATATATATACCACATTTTCTTTATCCATTCATCAATTAAAGGACATCTACGTTGGTTCCACAATCTGGCTATTGTGAACTGAGCAGCTATGAACATTGATGTGGCTGTATCTCTGTAATATGCTGATTTTAAGTCCTTTGGGTATAGGCCAAGGAGTGGGATAGCTGGGTCAAATGGTGTTTCCATTCCAAGTTTTCTAAGGAGTCTCCACACTGCTTTCCAGAGTGGCTGCACTAATTTGCAGCCCCACCAGCAATGTGTGAGTGTACCTTTCTCCCCACATCCTTGCCAACACCTGTTGTTGCTTGTATTCTTGATAATCGCCATTCTAATTGGGGTGAGATGGAATCTTAGGGTGGTTTTGATTTGCATTTCTCTTATTACTAGAGATGTTGAACATTTTTCCATATGTTTGTTGATTGCTTGTATATCTTCTTCTGTGAAGTGTCTATTCATTTCCTTAGCCCATTTGTCAGTTGGATTATTTACATTCTTGGTGTAGAGTTGTTTGAGTTCTTTATAGATTCTGGAGATTAGCGCTCTATCTGAAGTATGATTGGCAAAGATTTTCTCCCACTCTGTAGGCTCTTTCTTTGCATTGCTGATAGTTTCCTTTGCTGAGAGAAAGCTTTTTAGTTTGAATCTATCCCAGTTATTAATTCTTGCTTTTATTTCTTGTGCTATGGGAGTCCTGTTGAGGAAGTCTGGTCCTAAGCCGACATGTTGAAGCTCTGGACCTACTTTTTCTTCTATAAGATGCAAGGTCTCTGGTCTGATTCCGAGATCCTTAATCCATTTTGAGTTTAGTTTCGTGCATGGTGAGAGATATGGGTTTAGTTTCATTCTGTTGCATATGGATTTCCAATTCTCCCAGCACCATTTGTTGAAGAGGCTATCTTTTCTCCATTGCATATTTTTGGCTCCTTTGTCTAGTATGAGAAAATTGTATTTATTTGGGTTTGTGTCCGTGTCCTCTATTCTGTACCATTGATCCACTTTTCTATTTTGGTACCAATACCATGCCGTTTTTGTTACTATTTCTTTGTAGTAGAGTTGAAGATCTGATATTGCGATACCCCCTGCTTCACTCTTTCTGCCAAGGATTGCTTTAGCTATTCTGGGATTTTTATTCTTCAAGATGAATTTCATAATTGCTTGCTCTATTTCTGTAAGGTACATCATTGGGATTTTAATTGGAATTGCATTGAATCTGTATAGCACTTTTGGTAGTATGGCCATTTTGACAATATTAATTCTTTCTATCCAAGAACATGGGAGATCTTTCCATCTTCTGAGGTTTTCTTTAATTTCTTTCTTTAGTGTTCTGTAGTTCTCATTGTGGAGGTCTTTCACCTCTTTTTTGAGATTGATTCCCAAATACTTTATTTTTTTCGAAGCTATTGTGAATGGGGTAGTTTTCCTAATTTCTCTTTCTGAAGATTCATCGCTTATGTATAAAAATGCCTTAGATGTATGTGCATTGA
This sequence comes from Sciurus carolinensis, assembly GCF_902686445.1. Taxonomy (NCBI): domain Eukaryota; kingdom Metazoa; phylum Chordata; class Mammalia; order Rodentia; family Sciuridae; genus Sciurus; species Sciurus carolinensis. Next base: position 454,596 of record NW_025920171.1, on the reverse strand, counting down.
TCTTATATCCCGCTACTTTACTAAATTCACTTATGAGATCTAAAAGTTTTCTGGTGGAATTTCCTGGTTCCTCTAAGTATACCATCATATCATCAGCAAATAGGGATAGTTTGAGTTCTTCTTTTCCTATTCGTATCCTTTTAATTTCTTTGGTCTGTCTAATTGCTCTGGCTAGAGTTTCAAGGACGATATTGAATAGAAGTGGTGAAAGGGCATCCCTGCCTTGTTCCAGTTTTTAGAGGGAATGCTTTCAGATTTTCACCATTTAGAATGATATTAGCCTTGGATTTAGCGTAGATGGTCTTTACAATATTAAGGAATGTTCCCACTATCCCTTTTCTTTCTAGTGTTTTGAGCATGAAGGGGTGCTGTATTTTATCAAATGCTTTTTCTGCATCTATCAAAATAATCATGTGATTCTTGACTTTAAGTCTATTGATATGGTGAATGACATTTATTGATTTCCTGATGTTGAACCAACCTTGCATCCCTGGGATAAAACCCACTTGATCATGGTGCACTATCTTTTTAATATGTTTTTGTTTGCGATTTGCTAAAATTTTGTTGAGAATTTTTGCGTCGATATTCATTAAGGATATTGGTCTGAAATTTTCTTTCCTCGATGTGTCTCTGTCTGGTTTAGGAATCAGGGTAATATTGGCTTCATAGAATGAGTTTGGGAGAGTTCCCTCCTCTTCTATTTTCTGGAATACTTTGAGAAGTATTGGAATGAGCTCCTCTTTAAAAGTTTTGTAGAACTCGGCTGAGAACCCATCTGGTCCTGGACTTTTCTTTGTTGGAAGGCTTTTGATGACTTCTTCTATTTCATTACTTGAAATTGGTCTATTTAAATTGTGTATGTCCTCCTCGTTCAGTTTAGGCAATTCATATGTCTCTGGAAACCTGTTGATGTCTTCGAAATTTTCTATTTTGTTGGAGTATAGATTTTTGAAATAGCTTCTAATTATGTTTTGTATTTGAGTCGTGTCTGTTGTGATATTTCCTTGTTCATTCCGAATTTTAGTGATTTGGGTTTTCTCTCGTCTTCTCTTTGTTAGTGTGGCTAAAGGTTTATCAATTTTGTTTATTTTTTCGAAGAACCAACTATTTATTTTGTCAATTTTTTGTACTGTTTCTTTCGTTTCAATTTCGTTGATTTCAGCTCTCAGTTTAACTATTTCCTCTCTTCTACTACTTTTGGTGTTGGTCTGTTCTTCTTTTTCTAGGGCTTTGAGCTGTAGTGTTAGGTCATTTATTTTTTGAGTTTTACTTCTTTTATTAATTGCGCTCCATGAAATAAATCTTCCTCTAAGTACCGCTTTCATAGTGTCCCAGAGATTTTGATATGATGTTTCTTTGTTCTCGTTTATCTCTAAGAATTTTTTAATTTCCTTCCTAATATCTTCTGTTATCCATTCATCATATAGTAGCATATTGTTTAATCTCCAGGTGTTGGAGTAGTTTCTGTTTTTTACTCTTTCATTAATTTGTAACTTCAATCCATTATGATCTGATAGAATACAAGGTAGTGTCTCTATCTTCTTGTATTTGCTGACATTAGCTTTGTGGCATAATATATGGTCTATTTTAGAGAAGGATCCATGTGCTGCTGAGAAAAAAGTGTATTCACACTTGGTTGGATGGTATATTCTATAAATGTCTGTTAAGTCTAAATTATTGATTGTGTTATTGATATCCATGGTTTCTTTGTTCAATTTTGTTTGGAAGATCTGTCCAGTGGTGAAAGAGGCGTGTTAAAATCACCTAGTATTATTGTGTTGTGGTCTATTTGGTTTCTAAAATTGAGAAGGATTTGTTTAACATACATGGATGAGCCACTGTTTGGGGCATAGATGTTTATGATTGTTATATCTTGCTGATTTATGCTTCCCTTAAGCAGTATGAAATGTCCTTCTTTATCCCTTCTAAGTAACATTGGCTTGAAGTCCACATTATCTGAAATGAGGATGGATACTCTAGCTTTTTTGCTGAGTCCATGTGCGTGGTATGTTTTTCCCCATCCTTTCACCTTTAGTCTATGTGTATCTCTTTCTATGAGGTGAGTCTCTTGCAGGCAACATATTGTTGGATCTTTCTTTTTAATCCAATCTGCCAGTCTATGTCTTTTGATTGATGAATTCAGGCCATTAACATTCAGGGTTATTATTGAGATATGATTTGTATTCCCAGTCATCTGGTTCATATTTAAAATTTTTGATACATCTTGGTTCCTCCTTTATTTGACTGTTCCTTTAGGATAATTTCTCCCTTTGCTGATTTGCTTCTTTGTTTTTTATCTCTTCCTCATGAAATATTTTGCTGAGAATGTTCTGTAATGCTGGCTTTCTTTTTGTAAATTCTTTTTGCTTTTGTTTATCATGGAATGATCTTATTTCATCGTCCAATTTGAAGCTAAGTTTTGCTGGGTATAAAATTCTTGGTTGGCATCCATTTTCTTTCAGATCTTGAAAAATGTTGTTCCAGGCCCTTCTAGCTTTTAGGGTCTGGATTGAAAAATCTGCTGATATCCGTATTGGCTTCCCCCTGAATGTAATTTGGTTCTTTTCTCTCACAGCCTTTAAAATTCTGTCTTTATTTTGTATGTTAGGTGTTTTCATTATAATGTGCCTTGGTGTGGGTCTGTTGTAATTTTGTGTATTTGGAGTCCTATAAGCCTCTTGGACTTGATTTTCCATTTCATTCTTCAGATTTGGGAAATTTTCTGATATTATTTCTTCAAATAGATTGTTCATTCCTTTGGTTTGTTTCTCTAAGCCTTCTCCAATCCCAATAATTCTCAAATTTGGCCTTTTCATGATATCCCATAGTTCTTGGAGATTCTGTTCATGATTTCTCACCATCTTCTCTGTTGTTCAACTTTGTTTTTGAGGTTAAATATTTTGTCTTCAATATCTGAATTTCTGTCTTCCAGGTGTTCTATCCTATAGGCTATGCTTTTTATGGAGTTCTTAATTTGGTTTATTGTTTCCTTCATTTCAAGGATTTCTGTTTTGTTTTTTTTCAATATCTCTAACTCTTTATTGAAATGATCTTTTGCTTCCTGAATTTGCTCTGTTAACTGTCGATTGGTGCGATCATTCATTGCCTGCATTTGCTCTTTCATCTCATTGTTTGCTTCCCTAATCATTTTAATTATGTACATTCTGAACTCCCTTTCTGTCATTTCTTCTGCCATGCTGTCGTTGGATTTTATTGATGTAACATCTAGATTTGTTTGGGGCATTTTCTTCCCTTGTTTTCTCATATTGTTCAGGAATCAGTGGGTCATTAAGATATTGCAGATTTCCTCTATCAACTTATAATGTTCCTGAAGATTGCTCGTATATCCCCTCTTATCCTTCAGTAGCCTGAAGTCTTGGAGGAGGTTGATAATGCAGAGCTCCACGAAGAAGTTGCCTCTCTAGAGGTGGTGACCGTCAGGTGGCGTATATTCCCTGCTAGTGGACAGAGGTGCCTCCACTTTTTGACCAATGGTCATCCAATGGGGAACTAGACTGCTGGCTGAGGCAAGGCCTCTTTGTGCCTGTGTCTCTGGTTTTACCGTCCCTGTGGGAAAACCTCCCCCGGCCGAGAAGAGTCACTCGGTGGGGACGTCTCGCTGGTCAGTTGCCCTCCTAGAGGTTCCCCTCATTCTACAACTACCACCTGGGCTGGGCTGTCTTCCTCTGCAATGATTCCAGGGGCCTGGACCTACATCCTGGGCCTGGGAGCCTCACCCTTCGCAGGCGAGTCTCCTTAGGCTGCCTCTCTCAGAGAATCTGCCCGCCACCCTGGAAACTTTGCTCCGCTCCTAGGCATGTCTCTGTGCGGCTCTTCCAGCAAGAAGCCACCTAGCTCCTGGGACCCTGCTCTGCACCAATCGCCTGGCTATGCAACCCCTCCCCTGAGTCACTACCTGGAGCCCCGTTCAATAGCTCCGAGACCCAGAGACCTGCCACACACCTCCTCCTCTGGACAGCCACCCGGTTTCCGACGCAGTCACTAGGAGTCCAAACAACTCACTTCAGGTCTCCTCCTCCCGCCAACCACCTGTAGCCCTAGGCAGTCACTCCAAGTCCAAGTGACCCACCCTGTTCCTCCTCCTCCTCCTTGGGGTACCCCCCCAGGTGTTCAGAAGCTGTGGCTCCAAGACCAAGTGACTCACCACGCTCCTCCTCCAGGCAGGCCACCGGTGTTCAGGAGCGGTCACTTTTAGTCCAATCAACTCACCACTCGCCTCCTCCTCTGGCCACCGCCTGTGGTTTTGATGCAGTCACTCCTAGACCAAGTGTCCCACCGCTCTTCTCCTCCAGGCAGGCCACCAGTGTTCTGGAGCAGTTGTTCTGAGTTCAAACACCTCGCCACGCTGCTCCTCCTCTGGCAACTGCCTGTGGCTCTGATGCAGTCACTCCTAGACCAAGCATCCTGCCGCGCTCCTCCAATTCCTCCGGGCAGTCCCCCGTGTTCAGGAGCGCTCACTCTGAGTTCAAACAGCTCACCATGCAGCTCCTCCTCTGGCAACTGCCTGTGGCTCTGATGCAGTCACTCTTAGACCAAGCGACCCACCGGGCTTCTCCTCTTCCTCCGGGCAACCCCCGGTGTTCAGAAGTGGTCATTCTGGGTCTAAACAGCTCACCATGCAGGTCCACCTCAGGCAGCTGCCTGGAGCCCCAGTGGTTGCTCGAGTCCAAGCGCTGTGCTGAGCCGCCTCCTCTACGATGATCCCTGTTGTCCATGTTTACCGCTCCAGCGGGGGTAGGGGCGTCTCGCCGAGCAACTCCACTTCACAAATTCCCTGCGTTCCGGGGCTACCACCCCATCCGGGATGCCTCCCCAACAGGAGAGGCTCACCCGGCAGCTTTGAGTTGGTCCCAAGTCTCTCACTATCTCCTCTTTTGAATCTTGCATCCTGGAGCAACGTGAAATGCAGCCGCCCTCTAGTTCACCATCTTCGTTCTGTGGCCTTTCATATTAAAAGTGTATCAAAACTTGCTCCCTGAACATGAAATAGTAGCTGTAGCTGCTCTATGATCTTTAAATACTATACTATATAGTACATCCATTCTATAGGATTTAGAGTTAATGTAATAGCTTGCCTATGACCATATTACTATGATAGCCAATCTAAAATAATGTAATTGCTCCCTTGTGACCTGTAATATTTACAGGATATGCAAACTATGGCATCTGCAACTAATAAAATAGCAGTCTACTGGCTCTTAATACTTATGTAATGTGTATATTCTTAAGTACTATAGTAACTGCATTGTTGTCTTTAATGCTAATATATTATCCATCATATAAACTCTAAAACTAATACTATAGCTGCCCTGTGAACTTTATTATTAATAAACTATCCATACTGTAGCATCTAAGAGAGATAAAAGAGCTAACCTGTGACTGTTAATATTGAAGTAATATCCACACCACAGCATGTAAAGTGAATAACTGCCCTGTGGTTTTACTATCATCAAGATATCCATAGTATAGCATGCAAAATTAATATGCTAGATTCCCTGTAGCCTTTAATGTTAATATAATATACATGACATAGCATCCAAAATTATTGAAATAGTTACCCAGCAGACTTTCACACTAAAATGATAATCCATGTTTCATGTGTACTGTGCTTAATTGTTAACATCATGTCCAAACTGTAAGAAAAGAAACTAATATAATATATGACCTGTGGTTTTTAATGCTAATAACCACATAAAGCTAATATACCAGCTGCCACATGCCTTTTAATAATAACATGATAAAATATCCATAGTTTAGCAAGTAAAATTAATATATCTTATTCTGATTTTAATACTATTTTGACATCACTATGAAGCATGTAAAATTAATACCATTGCTTCCCTGTGGCCTTTTATGTTAATATGATATCCATACTATGACATCCAAATATAATATAAAGTCTGCCTTGTACATTTGTAGAAAATGATAATCCATTTTATATGCCTGTGGCCTTATTGGGAACATGATGTCCTTATTATAGTATCAAAACTTGATAAAATTGCTGCCTGGTCAATATCCACTGTGCTTTACCAAATCCTCATGTGTATTCAGAAGGCATTTATCATGCTTTATTGCAGGCACTCTAAAGAGCAGGGAAGTATGTAATAAAGCCCCTTGATGGAGCTTATGCTTCTAGCAAGACAGAAGTGGGTAGTAGGTGAATCACCAATTAGGTCAGTGTTCTACCACTGAGCTGCTTCCCCAGCCCTGATCTCTATTAATTATTGTTTTAGACAGGCACTCCTTAAATTGCCCAGTCTGACCTTGAACTTGGAATACTTCTGCCTCAGCTTCCTGAGTCACTGGGATTTCCAGCAAGTACCACCATGACCCGCTGGAAACATTTGTAAGTCATGTTTACTAAGTAAAACTTATGTAGAATATAATTTGTCAGTTTTAGTGTTGAGTTCTATGATTTTTTTGTACTGGGGATTAAATACAGGGTTCTCTACCACTGAGCTACATTCCCAAAACTTTTTATTTTTTATTCTGATACAGGATCTCACAACATTGATGAGACTGGCCTTCAAATTTTCAATCCCCCTTCCTCAGTTTGTCAAGTGACTGGGATTACAGGCATGTGCCACTGCATGGGTCCTACATGATAATTTCTCAATGAGATCTCTTCTCTTTTTCCAGATACACTACTGGAAATTGAACCCAGGGACAATTTAACACATCTATGTGCCACATAGATGTGCTACAGCTCTACCCCTTTTTTACGTATTTATTTTGAGGCAGGGTTTTCTAAATTGCTGAGACTGACCTTGAACTTGCAATCCTTTTCCCTTAACCTGCTGCTGAGTGACTGGGATTACAGGTGTGTGTCACCATGCCCAGCTAATATTACTAATATTTTGATATTTAATCTTTTTTTATTTTATCTGTTGCATAAGCAATTCATTTTATTTATCTATTTGTGAAGGTGGAAAAAACATTCCTATAAAAATAGTGGCATAATATATTATTAACAAGAAACAGCTCAAGTGTATAATAGTTACAGAATAAATAAGTAAGCATCAGAATAATTACAACAAATAAAAAGGCAAATGTGGAAAACAGTTGATTCATGATTTTTTATTTATTTTATTCTTTTATGGTTCTGGGAATTAAACCCAGGGCCTCATGTGTATTAGGCAAGCAGTGCACCACTGAGCTACACCCTCAACTCTTATAAAATCTTTTGCATGAATAAAATGACAGTAGTAAAACTTCTAACACTATTTATCCACTTTTAGTTGCTAGTGGATCTTTATTTTTATTTATTAATGTATGGTGCTGAGAATAGAACCTAGGGCCTCACACATGCTAGGCAAGCACTCTGCCAATGAGCCAGAACCCTAGCCCCTATCCATTGATTTTTGCAAAAAACTTTGTGTTTTTAAAAGGTTACAATTTGAAGTCATACTTTACCATTTTTTCTTCAACTTAGTAGATTGTTATTTTAGGGTGAAGATGTAGCATAGAAAGGAGGTACCATAATTTCCTTAACAAATTGGCCAGTTTGAAGATGACTCTGTGGTGTTCTAGGCAGCAAGACAGATGATGCATCCTCTCAAGCTGGCTGTCTGGAAATGAAGCCTCAACATCCTAATTGCTAGTGGGACCTTACTCCAGTCAAAGAGAACAATTCAAAGACTTCCCATTTTGCTTCAATGAAATAGCATTTTGTATCTCAATCTTTTGAAGTCAGCCCAACCTACCTCTATTACAATACCACACTTAAAGTCAGATTTTCTTACAAGATCTTTTATCATAATGAATAACACAGATTTATTGAAGATTAGGTTACAGGATGTCACAGATGCCTGGAGAAGATGGTTGATATTAAACAACAGGCACTTCAATGTTAAATGAAAATAGAAACATGGATATTGTTGGTGAAGATGTTCTGCATTTTCTTTTAGGGCATGACCTGGGACAGGATGAGTGAAATATTTTAGAGTTTTGATTTCCTTCTTACATGGTTTTTGGTCAGAAAAACAGCAAGGTATTTATTTTATTTAATTTTTTGCAGTACTGGACACTCCACCTAACTCTTCAGGACAGTGGGCAGGTGCTCTACTGCTGAGATACATCCCAGTCCCAAGGTGTTTTTTTAAAATGTGGGCAGGAAAATACACTGCTATGGATTTGGTTTACATGTATGCTTTAAATAAAATAACAGTCTTTCTGGTTACATTTTGGAAATTTTATTATTTTTACTTCTCTATATCTGCCCTAAAAGATTTTTTGAATGTGATCATATCCAATTTTGTATTGAGGGAGAGCCACATTTACATACTGTTGGCTTTTAAGATTAATTTGTAAGTTAATTTATGAAGCATGAAAACAGGGTTAATCTCATTAGTCATCAATATGTTGCTGAAACTTTGTAATTTAAACCTATGGAAAGATGTTTTACCTTATTTTTTTTTCTTTTAGCATATCAGTCTCTATACAGCAATATAGATATGAAACTTGACTGCTATACTTTTAAGAATTACATTGGGAAAGGGACACTACATTTTTTTGTCAGAGGCAAGCTCTGAGGGCCCCAGAACCACACCATGTCCTTATCTCTAAGATGGCGCCTGGCAGCTTGCCAGCATAGCTGCACTCATATACAAGTTTTAGGAAGTAACTCTGGTTGGCTGTTGTACATGAGGCAATCCTGGTATCTGCCTGGAGACTGTTCCTTGATAGGCTGACTTTCCTGGTAGTCTACTCTCTGATAGGCTGATGTTCTCAATATAAGTCTGAGACTTGTGGAATAAAGCCTTTTTGGTTCCTGTGATCAAGAAGAGTGTATGCATTGTGATTGTCCCTGCAGGCAGTGGGCAATCATAAGTGGTGCCGAAACCCGGGAACTCGAGTTACAAAGAAGGAACTGATGAGGTAAATACAGTGAAAGTAAAGTACAGTCTGGCCAGGTTAAAGTTCGTGGGAAAAGCGATGAGTTAAAGTTCACAGGATAAGCGACAGAGTTAAAGTTTGTGGGATAAGCAACGGAGATTGAGTGTTTGTAAGTGCTTTCACTTTTGTTTTGCTAGTTAAAGTGCTTTGCATTCTGTTAGCTTAATAGAGAAATATAGGCACTGAAATGTCAGGAATGCACATGGAAGTTCCCTTAAGGGATTTGATCCGGGCCAATGGAATTCATCTTGAAACTAAAAGAGCCTGAACCAAATGCAGAGAGGCCATAAAACAAGGGGAAGAGGTTTTGGAGGAAATAAAAGAGGAAAGGTCTAAAGCATCAGAAAGGGCGTCAATAAGATCAGAGACAGACAAGGAAAATGAAACTGGGTGTGAGGAACAACTTGTTAGGAAGAGGGAAATCAGTTTAGGGGAGGGTCCCCCATTAGGAGTCTGCCCTACGTTATCTGCCCTTAAGGCCTGCTTCTCTCCAGGACCTCCCAAAGGGGGCTCCAAGTTTCTCCCCAAAGAGCTGTCGCCTAAAGAACCGCTGGCTCCTCCCCGTTGCATCTCCTTCCAGAAACTTGCCATATAGTAAACAATCCAGCCCAACCATCAGTGGCATGTCCTAGTAAGGAGTATGATATAGTAGCCCCAGTCCCCACAAATAATGGTACATAATTGTTTCACAATTTTCTGCGTCCAAACCTGAATTGATTACTAACCAGGTTTAAGGGTTAAAATGCCCTAGGCATCAAGTTTCTGCTGGAACATTTTATCCCCTTTCAGATCCAAATCTCAGTCAAGGCTTACATTGAAATGTAAATAGAGAAAGCCTGAAGGCTCAGTAGGAGACCAGTCTCAAACCCAGGGGAAAAAAAAAAAAGAAAAAAAGAGCAAAAAGTCTTACCTGAACTCCAGCAAAAGTAAATTTTATGGTGCTTTACTAAAGTAATTAACAGCCGTATCAATTTTCCAGGACTCTTGTTTCTTTTTTTTTTTTTTTTGAATTCTACATATTTTTTGAGCTTATGACTTTTTTGATCAGTTCTATTTTTTTTTATTCAACTAGAGTTTTTGAACATCTGTTATATTGCAATGGAGTTTCACCTATAAAGTTTCAAGGCCTTTGGTTTTGTGTTATGTGTATGTTGTGCTGTCTAATGTCATGTTTTGTCTGTATCAAAATTGAGTGCTCCTAAAATTAAAATTTAAAAATGGATCCAAATATTTTTAATTCACGTGGTTTAAAGAGGTTCAATTTAAATTGGGTAAACTAATAGAAGTAAAATGTCTTAAAAATAACTCGCGAGTCTCTAGGCAGTCAAACTAATAAAATGTTGATGTAGAGTACTATAAATAACAAAATATTTAATCTTATTAAAATAGAGTTATTTTTTTAAATTTAGAAATTTCATAAGAGTTGTTTCAGAATGTGAACAAAGAGGTCAACAGATAGGAAAAAATAAATAAATAAAATGTTCTAGATATGGAAATATATCTAGTGAAAAACAAAATGTTTCTGGGTAAGAAAGTGCTTATGTGATAAAATACATGAGGGTCTAAATAATTGCTAAGAAAGTCTGTAAATAAACAAAAAGGGGGAATAGGGGAAACCTTCAGGTCCCCTAAAGATAAACTTTCTCTTTGCCTCTTTATTTTAATTTTTTTAACTCTGGATAATGAGGGTCGCTCTGCTGCTGAGAGAGATGGCAATCATAAACAACAGGATAGAGTGACAGTAAAATGGAAGGATGTTCTTACAGGACAATGGAACGGCCCAGACCCAGTGCTTTACTGGAGCCGTGGCTCAGTTTGTGTGTTTCCACAGGATAAAACATCGCCTATCTGGGTTCCTGAGCGACTAACTCGACCAGTGCCAATGCTACCAACAAGTAACTCAGACCAACAAAATGAAGATGCTGAACATACTCCTGATGACCATGATGCTCGTAGCCTTTCCCCCCTTGAACTAACTTACAACCTCTTTTTAGTCTCTTAGGAGGAACAGTTCAACTATGTACCTTTTCACCCACCCCAGTTTGTGTGTTTCCCCCCTTTTATGCTTCTGCTAACTAATGAAACAACTGCTTCTCTCAATTGTACTTCAGATTTATGCTATCTCTCTCAATGTTGGAATGCTTCTAGGTTCCCGCTGGCAGTCTTATTGTGTGTTCCTACCTTCCTACCGGTCCCAGTCTCTGTTACAGATGCGGAATTGCCAGTGTTACTATCAAGAAACAGGAGATATTTTGGCATCACAGCGGCTGTGGTTGCCACGGTAGCAGTCTCTGCAGCAGCAGCCGCAACCGCAGCATTGACACAACCATACAGACAGCAACAACAATCACTTGGCCAAAAATACAGCTGCAGCCTTACAGACTAAAGAGACCCTAAATCAACATCTAACAGCAGGCATACTCCTTGTAAATCAAAGAGTGGACTTACTGCAAGAACAAGTGGATATCTTGCAAAAACTTTTGGGACTGGGATGTGTTTATCCTTTAAGAGCAATGTGTGTCACCCCTATTGCTTATAATAACCTTAGCCCTGTGGTTATGTTATCTAAAAATCTCTCTGTCTACTTTACTGGTAATTGGTCATCTACGTTTGATACTCAGAGTCAATGCCACCAGGGTTCAAGTTGCATCGGTATCCAAGATGTTCTCTTTGTTATCTAAAGCCCTGGGATTGACAAAACAGTGGGTTGGAACAGTAAATGTTCTGATTATTATCTGCTTAGGGATACCCTATGTTATACGCAGCCAAATCAGAGCTCACCAAGATGCCCGATGTCATCAATGGGCTATAGTACAGACTTTGACATCCATTGAGACAGGCACATCCCCCCAAGTATGGCTAAGCATGCTGGACCAGTAGTCAAAGATGGGTAAGATCCATGGAAATGCATACCAACCTAAGACAGGGTTCTGACGCCTGGAGGTCAGAATTCCAATGACGGATAAGGATGTAATTTGCCATGGACAACCTAAGACAGGCATGGTCCCAAGTCATCTTTTCTTTATTTAAAGAATAAGGGAGAGATGTCAGGGGTGGGCTCTGAGGACCCCAGAGTTGCACTGTGGCCTGATCTCTAAGATGGCACCTGGCAGCTTGCCAAACATAGTTGCACTCATATACAAGTTTTAGGAAGTAACTCTGGTTGGCTGTTGTACATGAGGCGATCCTGGTATCTGCCTGGAGACTGTTCCTTGATAGGCTGACTTCCCTGGTAGTCTACTCTCACATAGGCTGATGTTCTCAATATAAGTCTGAGACTTGTGGAATAAAGCTTTTTTGGTTCCTGTGATCAAGAAGAGCGTATGCGTTGTGATTGTCCCCACGGGCGGTGGGCGATCATATTTTTTTAACAATGTCCCCCTTGATTTTTCTTTCATTGAACAAATAAAAGATAAAAAATGAAATGTGACAGCTGAGAAATATGAAAGAGTGTATTTAATAAAAACTAGTTTTCAGAACTCGCTAAAATAATGAACTGAGGATATTCCTGTGGACACATAGGACTTGTTTATGTTTTGATTGCAGTTTAATAATTTGCCAATTGAATTACAATCATAGCAATGTTGCATTTTAATCACATCATACATTTGGTTAACCAATCCTTTAAATCACAGTTTGATATGTGCTAATATATAACCTGATGCTATATGCCCTTTAATAATAACATAATAAAATATTTGTAGTTTAGAAAGTAAAATTAATATAACTTATTCTGGTTATAACACTGTTTTGATATCACATTGTAGCTTATATAATTAATATCTTTGCTTCCATGTGACCTTTTATGTTATTATGCTATCCATACTATAACATTCAAATTTAATGTAAAGGATACCTTATGCATTTGTAGAAAATGATAATCCATTTTACATGACTGTTGCCTTATTGGGAACATGATGTCCATATTATAGTATCAAAATTTGATAAGATTGCTGCCTGGTGGCTTTGTGTATTAAGATGTTTTCCATATTTTAGCATGTAAAAATGATAAAATAGATGACCTGTGGACTTCAGTACTCATTTGAAATCCACCTTGTAGCACTGAAAACTGATGAACTGCTTTGTGACCCTCAGTACTGATATGGTATCCATATTATAGCCTTAAAAACTGACAATGGGGCAACCTTGTGGCCTATTGCATGAAAAAGAAAATCCATGTGGCTTTCCCTGTGTTGAATAGTTATTAATGTCACTTTTATTTGTTGGGGGCTGTTCCAGCCAGAACGGCACCTGATCACATCGGTGGTGGGGAGGTTAATTGACATAAGCACACTCAGGTGATTTATCACTGGCCGTATTCAGTTAAACCCACGTGCACAATGCATGCACAGGTGTTCCCGAGCGCGCCTGCTCGGGCCTGCTCGTTTTGACCCTTGCTGTGATGGGCAGCTGGCTCCTCGCCTGATCACAACTGGCATGGCCCCGCCCTCCACCTCCTGAAGGGAATATAAGCAGGTGGTAGGTGCGGGCGTGACAGTAAGGAGCAACAGTAAGGAGCAGCAGCAAGTAGAGCAGCAGCCAATAGAAAGAAGCAGAGAGAAGCCACTATCAGAAAGGAAGAAGAAAAGGCAGCAAGCAGATAGAAGCACCTCGAAGAGAGAAGCAGCAGGCAGTGGTGGAAGGCAGATCACAGAGCAGAGAATTGAGAACACACCTCTAGATCACAGATAGGCAGATTGCAGTACACGGGATGCATCACTAAGAAGCACCTCAGATAGATGCACCCTTAGTTCACAGGATGCAGGATGCACCTTTAAGAAGAAGCAGCAGCAGAACTAAGAAGATATAGATCTCTGAAAGTGTAGTCTCTCTCTCTTAAGCAAAGTCTCTCTTTCTCTCTTATGCAAAGTCTCTTTCTCTCTCTATCTCTCTAAGAAAAGCCTTTCTTCCTCAATAGCCCAGGGAACAAGTGAATAAGGGAGAAAGCAGCCCACTGAAAGAAAGATAGAAGCAGTTCATTTCCAGTTCACCAGTGATAAAGACCCACGCAAATTGTTGCTGCAGGCGGTGACAAATACCTGTGGATTTGGCACCACAAAGAGCCAGTGACAGTATTTATGCAGATAATATAACATCATTTATAGTGTGACCTTTAATGTTAATATGAAAACCATATGGTGGCATTTGTTACTAATCATTCCCTGCAGGCCTTTAGTAATAATCTAAAATTCACATAAAGCTTCAACTCTCATATACTAACTACCCTGTGGCATTAATGCTACTAGGACATCTGTATTTGAAAACTGAAATTGATGTTACAACTCCCTGGGGCTTTCCAATTTAGTAAATTATCCTCCTAATGGCATTTAAACTAATATCAGAGATGCATTATGACCTTCGGTATTGACAGATACCCATTAAATAGCATCTATAACTGATACAATAGTTGTCTTTTGGACTTTACAGCTGAAAAGAGATTTAAATTATAGCATGAAAAAGTGATGAAATTGATATAGCATTTAATATTGCTATATTGTCCATGTCATAGTATCAAAACTTGATCAAATAGCTTCTCTGTGTCCTTTAGGACGGGTAGACTATTCCCATGGACTCATGAAGAATTCATATAATAGGTGCCTTGTAGCCTTTAGTATGATATGACAAGCATGTTAGAGCATGGAAAATGATAGAGCATCTGCTGCCAAGTTTTTGGCAGTGATAGTTATCATAATAGAACACAGGGACTGCAAGGTGCTGCATTGTGACCTTCAGTGCTGAGATGTTATCCACATTGTAGCTTTTAAACATGAAAATGTGCCTGCCTTGTGGCATGTGATACCAAAATGAAAATTCATTTTACATGCCCTGTGGTTTTTAGTATTAATGTTATATCCATAGCACATCACAAAATAATATCATATAAATTGTGGTCTTTAATTCTAATATAATAAATTTAAAAAATATCATTTATTACTAATATGATTACTCCTTGTATCTTTTAATAGTAATATAATATCCACATATCATTAATACTGATAAAATCACTGCACTGTGGCAGTAATACTAACGTATTTTCTGTATTCTAAACCTATATGATATTTCAGCTCTTCTTTGGGTTTTAATATTAATAAATTCTGCATATTATAATGTAAAAGTTATGTGGTGGTGAATCCTCATGGAGCCCATCAAAGCTGACCATCGGATTCCACTGCTGGCAGTTACATTTATGGGTTTGCTTGGCAATAGCTATTCCACTGTTGACAGTAACTGTACAGTTAGGGTGCTTGGCAGTGATTCCTTCTGTTGGGAGGATTAAGTCAGAGACTGAGGAAGCCCCCAGAGGAAGGGGTATACAAGACTTCCTGATGAAGTCAGCCTGGAAGAAATTGGCTGCCTTATGCTTGGAGTGTAAGATTCACAGATTCCATGAGGCTGTGAAGATTGGTGATTTAGCTGCAGTAAAATGTTTTTTTTTATCTCAGGGAGGTGATGTTGATGAACCTGATAAAAGGTACAGGTATGGGGGGGTCTCTGATGTCAGGGGCTGAAGGGATAGGGGCCAGTTGGGGGAAGAGGGACTGATGGAGCTACACCACTCAGGCTGTGCTCATGGTGCAGAGCAGAAGAGAGACCAGCTCTCCTTTCACCAGGAGATGAGTTTCAGGTCCCCATGGAGGCCTCGGTACTGGGGACCTGCAAACCTTGGAGGTCTAGCACACAGACCCTCTTAATAAGCAATAAAACAAAAGCAAAATTTCAGCTGGTTTCCTTGTAGACTTTAACAGTTAAGTACACTCAGTATTCTAATGTTAATGTACATACTTTCAAAAGTGCATTATATACATGGTAGAAAAGTGCATAAGGAGAAAAATATTGCTCATAGTATAACAATGTGAGGGCTAAAAAAGAGTTCTTCATATATAATCCACTATGTGTTGTCTACTGAGAGAACTTACAAGACACAGCTCCACTGTTTGTTTCTCTTTTTTTGTAACATTGCTGTGAATGTTACAAAAGAAGAAGAAAAACTTCACTAGGTAAGCAAATTCTGAAGGATAACTTGGTGTCCTGTTCACCAGCTAACTGTCTTAAGAGCAAGACTTGTGGAAGAACCCTGAGTTTTCTACAAAGACTTCATTGTTACTTTTCAAAAGAGCAGACAAAAAAGTTCACTGGCAGATTGACCACTTTCCAAAGCACCAAACTTTTCCAATTTTGTCAACACCTTGGCAGAATACGCTTAAAAATAATCTGCCAAAAGCTTTCTGCACAACATTGCTGGTTCCTCTGTTCCAATACAGTTTCCTGCAGTTTTACCTTACTGTTTGTTTGCAGGGAGTATTGTAACACAGCATTCAGGAAGTGCAGGCTTTCAATCACCAGGGTCAACGGAGCAGCATGCATAAGGTTCCAGTTTGCCCAGGCTGCCTTCTGCTTCCCTAATGTCCCTTGCCCTGTCTTATTCCCAAGGGACTAAGGATAACCATATGAGCCTGGGCCCTGGTGGTGGATTTGTGGAAGGGAATACTCTTTGACCCCAAAATGTGAGCTCTTTCTATGGTTATCAATATTGCAAAAATTTTAAAAGTAATAAAATATCAAAGTTATAATATTTTGGAGTCCCACATGCATGAAGTATTTTAAGGTCATGATAACACTCTGAAAATATTTGTAATGAATAAAGACTTGCCAATGTGGATATCAAAAACCATTATAAACTTTCACAAATTACTTGTTTTCCAACAGTCAAAAGACAAGTGCATAGAACAGGATAAAATACAAAGTATGCAAATATATAGAAAAATATTTAGTATTCTAGAATTGGTGGGTAGGGCTGTATACATTTTAAATGTTGCATAGAACTTACCAACAAATCATCTATTTGAGGAGTGTTATGCAGCTTAACCTTAAGCAGCAGAGTCTAAGTACAACTCCTTTTGCATCCTGAAAACTTTGTAGCTGAGAAATGTATTTCATTTAATGTTAGAATTAAATTTCTTCTCTTACTAGGGTCACAAATGTTTTTTCCTATATCCATAAATTTCTTGAGCATCTGTGAAAGAGTACTTTGTCTGATTTAAGTCAGTTTGACTTTAGCAAGCTAAAGGGCATGCATCCAATCACCAGTACCAAAATGAAGCAAATAAAAATTTTTAAAGAGGTAGAAATAAAGAAAGTCTTCTTTTTACTTAATTCTTTCTTAGGACAGTCCTTGCCAACTCAAAATGTATAAAGAGGAATTTGCATTTTTGTGTACTTTTCTATGTAGAAGTGAAAGAAAACTTTTCATCTGTGTTTAGAGATATTACACATAAATTTTTATGTGTAGGGCTTATTACATAAATGTAATTGTAGGTTAATTCTTCTTTAGTGGCATGCTGACAAAAAAGAAGAGAGCAAGTGTAAAAGATTTTTCTACTGCCAAATTATTGGTTTACTTCATAAGTTTTACTTAAAAAACTGAACTCAAGCATACTTACCTGTTCTTTTATTGTAGTCATTTATACCCATACACTGAATACCTAGTATATAATTGACATAATGTCTCTTAAAACTCTTCCCTGTAAGCTTTAGGTTTACTTGATCAGACAATTAAATCTGAAGAGATAGGACTTAACTTTAAGTAAACACTTTCCTCACACAGAAGCACTTCTGGAGGTAGGAAACTGTAAACTGCATGTTTTAAAATTTAGGGCAGTATTAAATATTGAAAATTGGAAATACCTGATTTTCATATATCCTATATAAGTCTAAATATTGAATAAAGTGAATCATGTTAATTCATTTGGGTCCTGCATTTCCTATCGCTCTGAGTTACTTGAAAGAAAAAAAGAAAAGCAAGAATTTTATTATGTTTTAAATTTGGTCTTTTATTGTTGTTTTATCATTCATCCCTCTTTACCTATAATAATTTTAAGAACTAACATTAAATTAAATGTCACCCATGTTACTAGAACCACTATAGACCTCTTGTTTGCATCTCATTTCACTCAAGGTAAGGCACTGTGGGTTATGTGATGGTTCTTTATTTCATGTATGAATAAAAATTTGAATGTTCCCAATCATACTTGTAATGCATCCTAAATTTTAGAGGAATCCCAAAGTCAATGATATTAAAATGATAGAAAAAAAGCATCTAAGACTGACTAAAATACATAGTCCTTAAAAGATATCTGTAAAATCACTCTAACAGTACTATTTTATTAATTGAAATACTCTGTTGATTCATTATAGTAGTAATGATTACAGTAGCCAAAAAGGCACCAATTATTGAACTGCTGCTTGTTCTAGAAATTATTCAAATTTTTGCATAGATTCCCATTTAAGCATCACCGTA
The DNA here is from genome assembly GCF_902686445.1 of Sciurus carolinensis. Taxonomy (NCBI): domain Eukaryota; kingdom Metazoa; phylum Chordata; class Mammalia; order Rodentia; family Sciuridae; genus Sciurus; species Sciurus carolinensis. The sequence goes on along the minus strand of NW_025920171.1, from coordinate 436,382 downwards.
GTATCCTGGGAGGTTACTAATAACTTTAATCCTTGTTTTATTGGTGATAAAATTTAGGGATAGGAGATCTAACTAGTGATTCACATAAGTTAAAGTAGAATTCCAGCCACATGATGTGGAGTTAGACTAGTTTTGCTTTCATACATAGGAAAATTAGGTCTGAATCACTCTATGATCAATCCCACCTCTATTCTCCCTCCTTTCCTTCACTCCACACAGTCCCATCCAGTGAACCTCCTCTCCTCCATTGCTCTGCCTATCGTGAGTCAGCATCCAATATTAGACAGAACATTTAGCCTTAGGATTTTTGGGATTGGCTTATTTCACTTAGCAAAATAGTCTCAGTTCTATTCATTTACTGGCAAATGCTATAATTTGTTTCTTCTTTTAGACTGAATAATACTCCATTGTATATATGTGCCATGCTTTCTTCATCCATGCATCTGTATAAAGGCATCTAGGTTGGTTTCATAGCTTAGGTATTAAGAATTGAACTGCTGTAAAATTTATGTGGCCATATCACTGTAGTAGGCTAACTTTCAGTCTTCTGGGTATATGCTGAGAGTGGGATAATAGTATCAAATTGTTGATCCATTCCTAGTTTTCTGAGGAATCTCCATACTGCTAATGGGCTACACCAATTTTCAGGTCCACAAGTAAAGTGTGAGTGAAACTTTTCCCCTACATCCTTACCAACATCTATTGTTACTGTAGGCTTTATAATTGCCATTCTGACTGCAGTTAGAGGAAATCTCAGTGTAGTATTAATTTCATTTCTCTAATTGCTAGTGGCATTGGATATTTTTTCATATATTTACTGATCACATTTCTTCTGTGAAGTGTCTGTTCAGTTATGAGGCCCATTTATAGATTGGGTTATTTGGGGTTTTTTGGTGTTAAGTGTATTGAGTTCTATGGATATCCTGAAGATTAATGCTCTATCTGAGGTGCAACTGTCAAAGATTTCCTCCCACTCTGTGAACTGTCTCTTCATGTTCTTGATTGTTTCCTTTGCTGTAATGAAGCTTTGTAGTTTGATACCATCCAATTTATTGATTCCTGATTTTATTTCCTGCACTTTAGGAGTCTTGCTGAGAAAATTGGTTCCTAATGTGATATGATGGAGAGTTTGTCTTACATTTTCCTCTAGTAGATGCAATGTTTCTGGTCTAATGTCAGTTTGAGTTGAATTTTGTTCAGAATGAGATATAGGAGTTAAATTTCAATCTACTACATATGGATTTTCTGTTTTCCAGCACCGTTTGTTGAAAATGCTATCTTTTCTTCAATGTATGTTTATTGGTGACTTTGTCTAGTATGCGATAACTGTACTTATGTGGGTTTGTCTATACATCTTCTCTTCTGTACCATTTGTCTTCCTATCTGTTTTGGTGCCAATATTGTGTCTTTTTTGTTACTATTCCTCTGGAGTGTAATTTAAGTTCTGGTATTGGAATGCCTCCTGCTTCACATTTCTCATGGAGGAATGATTTGGTTATTCCCAGTTTCTTCATTTCCCAAATAAAATTTTATGAGTGATGTATCTATTTCTATGAAGAACCCAACTAGCACCTTAATAGGAATTGCATTAAATGTGTATAGCACTTTTTGGTAGTCTGGTCATTTTTAAAACAACCATTCAAAACCATGCAATATCTTTCCATCTTCCCAGGTCTTCTCCATCTTGTTTCTTTAGAGTTCTGTAGTTTTCATTTTAGAGGTTGTCCAACTATTTTTTTTGATTGATTCACAAATATTTTCTTTTATTTTTAAGACTTCTATTCAAGAGAGTTTTCCTAATTTCTCTTTGATTAATCACCAGTATATAGGAATACAATTGATTTATGGGTGTTAATTTTATATCCTGCTACATTATTGAATTCATTTATTTGTTCTAGAAAATTTCTAGTGTAATTGCTTGTGTTTTAACTACAAAATCATATTGTCAGCAAATAGGGATAGTTTGATTTTTTTCATTCATATCCCTTTAATTTCTTTCTTTTCTCTAATTGCTTTGACTAAAGTTTCCAGAACTAAGTTAAATAGAAAAAGTGAAAGAGATCATTCTGGTTTTGTTCCAATTTTTAGAGGAAATGCTTTCAATTATTCTCCATTTAGAATGATGTTGGCCATGGGTTTAGCATATACAGCCTTTACAATGTTGAGGCATATTCCTATGATCCCTAATTTTTCTACATGAATGAATATTCTATTTTGTCAAATGCCTTTTTGGCATTTACTGACATAATCATGAGATTTGTGCCTTGAAATCTGCTGATTTGGTGAATTTTATGTACTGATTTCCATATGTTGAAACATTCTTGCTCCCTGGGAAGAACCTCACTTGAGCACCATGCGCTACCTTTTACATGTTTCTTCACATACAACTTGCCAGTATTATATTGAGAATTTTTTCATCTATATTCATCAGGAATATTTATCTGAAAATTTCTTTCCCTGATGTGCCCTTTTGTTTTTGTTTTCAGGATGATACTAGCTTCATATAATTGCTTTGGAAATGTTACCTCCTTCCTTACTTCATGGAATAAATTGAGAAGTATTGCTGTTTTCTTTGAAGGTCTGGTAGAACTGAGTAAAAATGCATCTAGTCCTGGGCTTTTCTTTCTCAGTAGGCTTTTGATGGTATCTTCAAATTCTTGCTTGAATTTTATCTGTTTAAATTTCTTAAGTCTTTCTGATTGAATTTGGGTAGTTCATATGTCTGTAGAAATTTTCAATGTCTTCAATATTTTATAAAAGTCTTCAACATTTTATAGAATTTTATTAGAGAATAAATTTTCAGAAGAGTTTATGAATATCATCTGTATGTCAGTAGTGTCTATGGTAATATTTCAATTTTCATTGTGAATTTTAAGAATTTGAATTTTCTCTTTTTCTTGATTGGTTTATCTAAGGTTTATCAATTCCATTTACTTTTTGAAAAAACCAATTTTCTGTTATGTTGCTAGTGAAATTTTTTGGTTTCAATTTCATTTCAGCTCTGATTTTAATTATTCCCTGTCTTCTTTCTTTTCTGGTGCCTTGTGATGAAATGTTAGGTTACTTATTAGGGACTTCTATTCTTTAAATGAATGAGCTGAATGCAATGGACTTTCCTCTTAGCACTGCCTTCTTATTGTCCTGGAGATTTTGATATGTTGTATTTATATTCTCATTTACCTGTGTTAGTTTTTTAAATTTCATCCTTGATTTCTTCTGCTACTTCAGTCATTCAATAGAATATTGTTTAGTTTAAAGGTGTTAGAGAAGATTCTGTTTTGTATTTTAATTTTGATTTCTAATTTCATTCTATTAGGATCTCATAGAATGAAAAGTTTTATCTCAATTTTGCATATTTGTTAAGAGTTGCTTTGCAGCATAACATATAGTGTATTTTAGAGAAGGATCCTTGTGCTGCTGTGAAAAAGGTACCTTCAGTGTTTGAAGATTGAAATATCCTATATATGCCTGTTAAGTCTAAATTTTTTATTGCATTTTTTAGTTGTCCACTTTCTTTGTTAAGTTTTCCTCTGGAGAATCACTCCAGTGGTGAGAAAGGTGTCTTAAAGTTACCCAGTATTATTGTGTTGTGGACTATTTGATTCTAGAAATTGAGAAAGCTTTGTTTGATGCATGTAGAGCCTCCATTGTTTGGGGCATAAATATTTATGATTGTTATGACTTGTTGATATGTAATTCCCTGAAGCAGTATGAAATGTCCTCCTTCGTCCCTTCTGATTAACTTTAGATTGATGTCCACTTTATCTGATATGAAGATAAAATCTCCTGCTTCTTTGTGAGATCCACGTGAGTTATGTTTCTTTCCATTCTTTTACCTTCAGTCTAAGTATGTCTTTGCTGATTAGGTAAGTGTCCTGGAGACAGTGTATTGTTGGGTTGTCCTTTTTAATCCACTCTACCAATCTTTGTATTTTTATTGATGTGTTTAGGTCATTAACATTAATGTTATTGAGATGATTTTTATTCACTGTCATTTTGATTTATTTCTGATTTTTAATTTGAATTAGTTTATCCTTTGACATTTATTCTAGTGTAGCTTCTTCCTTTGCTGGTCTTCACTTTATTTTCTTATTTCTTCATGAAATATTTTATTGAGTATGTTTTGTAGAGTAGGTTTTCTCCTTGGAATTCTTTTAACTTGTACTTATCATGGAAGGTTTTCATTTCATCATCAGTTATGAAGCTTAATTTTGCTGGGTATAGATATTTTTGGCTGGAATCCATATTCTTTCAGAGCTTGATAAATAATGCTCCAAGATTCCTAGCTCTGAGGGTGTGGGCTGAGAAATCAGCTGAAATACAGATTGTTTTCCCTCTAAATGTGACATTTTGATTTTCTATGGCAATCTTTAAAATTCTATCCTTAATCTGTATGTTAGACATTTTTATAATAATATACCTGTGTGGGTGTGTTCATTTTTTTTTTTTATATTTGGAGTTTTATAAGCCTCTTGCATCTGATTTTCCATTTTATTCTTTAGGTTTGGGAAATTTTCTGATATTTCTTTTTATTTTTTTAAATCTTCTAATTAGTTGTACATAACAGTAGAATGCTTTTATACATTTTGATAGATCATACATAAATGGGGTGTAATCTCTCATTTTTCTGATTATACATATTGTAGGATCACATCAGTCAATTCGTTTATGTACATGAGGTAATAATGTCTGTTTTACTCTATCACTCTGATATTATTTCTTTGAAAATATTGTGTATTCATTTGGTTTCTCTCTTCAAGCCTTCATCTAACTCAAAAAATCTTCAATTTGATCTTTTCAGATTATCTCATATTTTTGGAAAATTCTGTTTATGGACTCCTAGCATCTTTTCTCCATGGTAAACTTTAATTTCAAGATTATATATTTTGCCTTCATTATCTAAAATTCTGACTTCTAATTCGTCTAGTCTGTTGGTCATGATTTGAGTTGAATACTTAATTTGGTTCATTGGTACCTTCTTTTCAAGTATTTCTGCTTGATTTTTGTTTAGAATCTATCTGTTTATTGAAATAATCTTTCATTTTCTGCATTTTTCCCCAATACCACTCCTTCAACATCATTTTTCTCACAGATTAATTTATATACATTCTAAACTCCTTTGCCATTTCTTCCTCTATAGTGGTGATGGATTCTGTTATTAAAGTGTTTTGGTTTGTTTGGGGCGATTTGTTCCCTTGCTTTAACATGTTGTTTTCATGACTACTCATGTAAATATATGGATATAAAACAGTAGTTTTTCTACTTTGTAGACTATAGTGTCCCTGAAGGTTTCCAGTACTTTTAATTTAAGGGTAACAACAACCAATGAAAACTATATACAGCATCAAACCCAGTAATTCCTGCTGTGACATCTACAATGTTGTCACAATAAATAGAAAATATACAATGAGTTCTTGAGAAAAATAAAAACACTAACTTTGCAAAATTACTTATAATTTTGAATGTTGGGCAGGGAGAGAACAGAAGTTATGTAGGATGTGATGATTTTGAGGGAGGGGGAGAGAAGTTAGAAGCAAAAAGTTAAAGGAAGACTGAAACAACCATAGAGATTGGCTCTTAGCAAAAGAAAAGGGATAAATATGTTCAAGAGTAAGAGATGAGTGAAAACATATAAAATAAAGGTTTTAAAAATTAAAAATAAATACAAAAATGAAAGAATAAAAATCAAAACAGAAATATATTAATCAAACTTCCTAGTCTCCAAAAAACTGATACATGAAAAATAAGCAGTTTCAAATGAGCTGGAAATGAGAAAAGAAAAATCCAAATATAAATATGTATAAATATCTATGAACCATTAAGGTCTCAATTAAGAAGAGAAAAGATATAAGGGGAAAAAAGACCTTGATGAAAAGTTAAAGAATTATTTTCATTGGAGTTCAAAATATTCTCAGTTTCCCTACTTAATAGTTAAGTGGGGTTTTCTGGATTGTGATACTTGCTCTACCCTCAGGGGGGAGTTGCAATTGTGAGAGACAATCCTGTTGGTGTAATTGCTGGGTGCAGGGTTTTGGCATAGGTAGGGTCTAGGCTCTTTCACTGGATGCCAGTTGGCCTGGAGATTCTCAATAACTGAACCTCCAGAGCTCAGAAATTGACAGTCCATCCTGGAAGTCTGCCACCCAGAATCTCCCCTGGGGCCCACTTGTGTGGTTTAGGAGCCAATTCTTAGTTCACTATGTCACCTGCTGACTGCATATTTCATGGTGTCAAGCTCAGTGTCCAAACTCAGTCTCTCCCACACCCACCTATTTAATTCCTGGCCAGATGTTTCTCCCAGTCAGCATTGCAAGATTAGAGGGGAGGGGGTTTGACAGGTGGAATTCCATGACCAGTTGTCCTCTGTGTAAACCTCATATGTTTAATTTTCTCTTTGCAACTTGGGTACACTCTTTGTCATGCATTTTGCTTTTGCCTGGCTTGTATTTTGGGCCAGACTCAGGTTTGTTAGAACTTGACTCCCATAGTTATTAGTCCCCAATGTGTGGCCTCAAAACTGTTCCTTCCTTAGTTGTCCATATGCCACACAAAGAAATGTGGTTGGTTTTCCATACAAGACTGCTGTGAAGTGAACCTTTACATTTAGTCAGGTAGTGGCTTTTATCTGCAAACTCTATATACAGGCATGTCTCACTCCTCCTAAAATTGTGGGTTTCTTTGATTCCCTTATCCCTCCACTGTGCCCTGAGAGGGGCCACTCTGGTATTTCTGGCTGTAGCAGCAACTATGGTGCTGGAGGTTTCCTTCTCATTTTATCTGCTTTGATTTTCCAGTATTAAGTTCCAGTAAAGCCCCACCCTTTTTTTATTCTCCAACCTTGCTGAGAAGTTACCTGCCATCTTTGTTGGCTTCACACCATGGAGCAGCCAGGAAAGTGACCTGCTCTATCCCACCACCTTGAAACCTCCCAGGCATCCCTGGCTTTTTGAGGACTCTTCACACTGCTCTCCCAAGTGGTATGTCTACTGTTCACCCACTATGCACACGTGCTCCTTTTTCCTCACAACCTCACTGGGTTTTACTTATTTCTGTGTTCTTGTTCATTACCATTCTGACCAGAGTGAGATTGAATCATATGTAGAATTTCCTTGATTGCTAGAGGTGTTGAACATTTTTTTCTATTTTTGTTGTACAATTGTTTCTTCTTTTGAGTAGTTTCTGCACAGTTGCTTGCCCTTCTATTGATTGTGTATTCTTTTGGTGGGTTTTAGTTCTTGTGTATTCTGGATATAAGTTCCCCATTGAAGGAATTAATAGGGAATTAATGTAATTAAAGGAATGAAAGAACTTGCCTAGATTTTCTGTAGGTTTTCTTTTCACAGTTTTAATCCTTTCCAGTGCAGAAACTTTTCAGTTTGGTGTCATTCCAAATATTGATTTTTGGTTTTATTTTTTGCACTTTCTAGGGTTTCATAAGGAAACTGATGCCAGCACTATTACGTTGGAGTGTTTACACTGTGTTTTCTTCTAGCAGCTGAAATTATCAGGTCTAAATTTTAATCCTTAATTTATTTCAATTTGAGGATTGTTCAGAGTGAAAGACCAGGGCCTAATTTTGTTTTTCTACAAACACCTCTCCATTTGTCCCAGCACCATTTATTATAAAGTGTGTCATTTCCCTAAGATACATTTTTGGTAACTTTGTCAAATATCATATGACTAGAGTTTTGTGAATGTTTTTGCTGCTATGGTTCTGTTGTATAATTTTAGATTAGGTAATATCATGTCTCCTGCTTCAATTATCTTGCTTAGTATTGTGTAGCTATTCTGGATTTCTTATTCTTCCAAGTAAATCTAAGAGTTGATTTTTCCTAACTCTGTCCAGAAGGTAATTTGTATTTTAATTGGGATTGTATTGGATCTGTACATTGCTTTTAGTGGTTTGGACTTCCTGACCATATTGTTTCAGCCTGTTCAAGAACATGTGATGTCTTTCCATCTCAGTTCTTAAATGTTCTTTTTCTTCAGTGTTCTATTATTTATGTTGTAGAGCTCTTTTGCCTCCTTGGATAAATTAATTCCCAAGTATTTAATTTTTTGAGGTTATTGTGAGTGAGATGTTTTTCTTGATTCCTTCCTCAGCTGAATCACTGTTGGGGTATAGGAAAACTACTAATTTATGGGTGTTGATTTTGTATCCTACTACTTTGCTAAATTTCTTTATAAGCTCTAAAATCTTCTGGTGAAGCTTTTTTTATCTTCTCGATATAGGATCATGTTTTCAGCAACAGAGAGTTTGACTTCTCCTATTTGCATTCTTTTTTTTTCTTCCCTGGTCACTCTGATAAGTGTTTTGAGGCCTGTATTAAATATGAATGGTGAGTGTGCAGGTTTGTCTTGTTCCTGAATTTAGTGGGCATGCTTTTAGGTTTTCTTCATTTAGCTTATTGGCTTTGGGTTTGTCATAAATGGCCTTTAAAATGTTGAGGTAAGTAACTTTGATCCCTAGCTTCTCCAGTGTTTATAAAATGAATGGGTCATAGATTTTGCTCAAGGTTTTTTCTGCATTTATTGAGATGATTGTGTGACTTTTTCCTATAACTCTGTTTAAGGAATGAATCACATTTATTGATTTGTGCATGTTGAACTAACTTTGCATACATGGAATGAAACCCACTTGTTCTTGGTGCATCTTTTGAATATGGTTCACTAATATTTTAAGGAAGTTTGCATTTGTATTTATCAGGGCTATTGCTCTGTAGTTTTTTTCCTTAATATTTCTTTGTGTGTTTTGGTATCAGAGTTATACCAGCTTCATAAAATATATTTGGGAAAGTTTCCTCCCTTTCAATTTCATGGAATAATTTGAGAAAGAATGCTGTTAGTTCTTCTGAAAAGGTTTGGTAGAACTCAACTGAGAATCAATTAGGTTGTGGGCTTTCATATTGTGGAAGATTTTAAATTGTTATTTGAATTTATTACTTGGTATTGGTCTGTTCAGATTTTACACATTTTTCTATTTCAATTTGGTCAGGGTCATGTGTCTAGAAATTTTCCAATGTTTTCTATATATTGTTGTTTATTCAAGAATAAATTTTCAACATAGATTCAGATAAACCTTTGGATTTCAGGAGGATCTAGGGTGCAATCTGCTTTCCATCACTGATATTGTTGATTTTTTTCTCTCCTTCTTTTAGTTAGTTTGTCTAATGGTTTTTCAACTTTATTTTTTGTTTCAAAGAATCAACTCTTCATTACATTGATCCTGTGTATTGTTCAATTATTCTCAAATTTATTGATTTTTCTTTGATCTTAATTTTTTCCTGTCTTCTACTGGTTTTGGGATTTAATCTCTTCTTTTTCCAAGGCTTTGAGGTGGAATATAGGCTTATTCATTAGGAATCTGTCAAATTTTTAAATGTAGGCAAACAGTGCCTTAAGGTTTCCTCTTAGAACTGCTTTTATACAATGCCAGATACATTCTTTGGTCTCATTAATTTCTAAAAATTTCTTAATTTCTATTCTCATTTCTTTTTTGATCAGTTCTTCAGTTAGGAGAGCATTATTCAACCTCCCTGTATTTATGTGGTTTACATTTTTTTCTTTATGACAGAATACATGTGATTACATCAGATTTTGATTTGCTAATATTTGATTTTTAGCCATGAATACGATCTATTTTGGAAAAAATTCCAGTTTTTCTGAGAAGAGGGTAAGTTCACCTCTTGGAGATTGGAATATTAGGTTGGTTGTCAGTTAGGTCCACTTTATTATAGTGTTGATTAGTCTTAAAGTGTGTATGATATTTTGACAACCTGTCTATGGTGACATGGGTGTGTTGAAATCAAGCAGTGTTTGGGGGTTGGGATTTAACTCATTTAACATAATATGTAGTATTATGTTATTATGTAGTATTTCTTTTGTGTAATTGTGTGTGTTCACATTTGTGGCATAAATGTTTACTATTCTTGTAACTTCTTGTCATATTGTTCATGTTACTGGGATAAAGTAGCCTTCTTTGTCTCTTCTGGTTAATTTCTGCTTGAAATTTATTTTACCACAATTGAGAGATAGCTATTCCTGCCTGTTTTCTTTGGCCATATGCCAGGATAAATATATATATTTTGCCATCTTTTACCTTCAGCCTGGGATTGTTTTTGCTTATAAGCTGAGTCTCTTATTAGCATCATAGAGTTGTATTCTGGTTTTGACACATTCTACTAATCTGTGGCTTGTAATTGAGAAATTAAGACCATTAACATTTATTGTTAGCATATATATCTATATATCTATATCTATATCTATCTATATATATATTATATAGATATCTAATATATATATATTATCTATCTAATATATATATATTATATAGATATCTAATATATATATATATTGTTGTTTCCTGTCACAATTTTTGTTATATTTTACCCTGGTTTGATTCTGATTTAGTGGATTATTCTTCTGTTTAACTTCCTCTGTTCATGCTCATTGGGAATTGATTTTTATTTCCTCTGTGTGTAGTATATCTTAGAATATCCTTTGTGATGCTGACTTGGTCCTCATGAATTCTTTTTGTTTATTCTTTTTTTTACTGTAAACATATTTCACTTGTATTTAATCTACAGAAATTATTGTCATTGAATGTTTTTATTTCCCCCTCAAATATTAAACTGTGTTTTGCTGTATATAGTAACCTTGGCTGACAGTTGTTTACTTGTAGGACTTGAAATATCTCATGCCAGCACTTCTTCATATTTGGGATATTAACTGATAAATCAGAAGTGAGCCTTATTTATTTGGCCTGATGTTTCACTCTTCTGGCTTTTAATTTTCTTTCCTTTGCTATATGTTAGGCATTTTGATTATGAAATTTCTCAGCAAGCTTCTCTTTTTACTCTAAGCTCCCTCTTTTGGGTCTGGTAGGTCTTCTTTTTGTGGATATCTATCTCATTTCTGCTGTGAAAAAAGTTTTCTGCAACTACCTCTTTGAAAATGTTCTTTAGGCCTTTAGTTGGTATCTTCATATTTTATTTTATCTCACTGATTCTCAGGTTTGGTCTTTTAAGCTTGTCCCTGAGTTCTTGCATGTTATGGTCATTGTCTACAATTTTTCCCTGTAGTAACTTCTGTGTCCTCAAGAACATACAGTCTGTCTTCAATGCCTGAAGTCCTGTCTTCAAGGACTGAGTTTCTATTTTCTTTGCAATCTAATCTGTTAGTGGTGCTTTCAAGTGAATTTTTAACTTGATTGATCATGCCTTTCATTTCTAAGAGTTCTGTTTGGTTTCTTTCAATATTTTTATTTCTTTATTAAAGTAGTTTTTCATCTCCTGTAATTTCTCTTAAATTCCTCCCTTATATTTTCTTCTAGTTCTTTGATTATTTTGATAATAAGGTTTATTAAAACACTCTTACCCTGGGGTTTAGTCCACATCATCAGTGGGATCTTTGTTGGGGGATTGTGAATTTGGGAGGATTATGTTTTTCTGTTTTCTCATGTTTTCAGAGGTCTTGGTCCCATGTACCAATTATGGCAGATTCCTCTTTTTCTTTTTCCATCTGTCCTTTTATGTGTATTTATTTATTTGTTGTGGGAATCTCTGTTTTTAATATGAGTAGATGTCAAGGAGTTGACCCCGAGTTTCCTCTTTTTTTCCTCCTTGGATTATTGTTAATGGTTTGGGTGTTTTGTGTTCTCCCTTTTCTTGTGTTGAAGTAATATCAGGGAAGGTTTAGTTCAGCAGAAGATTCTCTCCACTTTCCAGTGAGCAGCTGGCACTTGCTCAGGCAGTCGGGCTGTTGGTGAATTCAACCAAGTCCTCCTCTGCCTGTGGTCGAGTGGTTGTACCTGTTGTTTCATACAGCTGTTTGCACAGATTCTCTAGCTGGGCCAAGCTCTGCACATGAGCTGCCATTTTGCTCCATTCATGCTCCTTTTCTTCTCCCCTTCCCCCACAGCATGAACCTCAGCCAGAGCCACTGCCTCCACCACCATTGCCTCTGTGCCTGTGTGCTTGGGGCTTGTCACCTTATGCTCATGGCATAACAATGCTTAGCTGTGCAGACCCTGGTGGGCTGACAATGTTGTAAAAGGCACCACAATGCTATGACAGCATAAAGGCATGGGCAATGTCAGTGGCCCAGAGATGCAGGGTGGGAGCTAGGCATCATTTTTGACATCAGATTTCTCTGTACCAAGAAACTCCAAGGTGCAGGTTGTAATGTGGACTTCTTTGCTCACACTTATAAATCCATAAATCTGTGCAAATTCACTTCAGCTGTCACTGGTGGTGGGCTATGGTGGCTGTCTTTTTTCTTGTTTTCATACTCAAATTTCTGAGTCTCTAAGGTTCTTTGAGCATTCAGTATTAAATTTTGGTAAAATCTCTCCTTCATCCACCTAGACTGAGAAGTTGCACACACACAGCTTTGGTCTTATACCACAGCACAGCTTGGAATGAAACTTCCTGTACTCTGCTGTCTTCCAAGTCTCAGAAATTAGCAGTTTAAAAACATTTTCTTCATGTGTACTATAAAGGTCAAATTCCCACTGGAACATTTTAAACCTAGTTAGGTTACACATTTCTAGAAATGGAAATATTATGCCCATTGCAAACAACATCTTCTCTTTCTTCTCTGCTTTGTCCATTAAAAATGAAAATGACTTAGTGTCTTTTATTATGCAAACAACAGTTCATCATTATTGATCAGTATTAAGCTCATTGATATGTAAAATTTCTGAATTATGTTTTGCCTAAATTTATAAATTACACTAAGTAGCAACTAAAATGGCATCATAGTTAAAAAATTCTGAAAAGTAGATGTGTATTAGAGTCCTAAAATTGCATTAAGACTGAGAACATATTTCATAGCCTTACTTTTATTTGATCTTAATAGTTACACATAAGAGTTGAATATGTAATGTATAGATAGTCATTGTTGGACACAGTAGTGTTGTCAGGTTTATCCCAACAAAATTACACATTCATGGAATTTGATTTCAGTTCATGATTCATTCCCTTTCCTGCCCCTTTTCCCTCTGTCCCTCCTCCCCTCCATTGTTCTCATTCTTCTGCTCTGATGGACATCCTTTAACTTCTCTATTTATTTAGTTTTTATTGGTTCTTTTTACTTATACACAACAGTGAAATTTCATGTGGTATAATTATGCATGCACATACCATCATTTTTGAAGAGTTCATTCTCCATTGCCTTTTCTTTCTCATCCTTTCAGTTGGCCCCTCAATATTCTTCTACACCATAATCTTCCCTATATCTTCTCATAATTATATCTTTTTATCCTCCTTTCCTTTATTTTACTCTAGCTTCTACTTATGAAAGAGTACATTTGAACTTTGAGATTCTCAGTTTGACATTTTTCACTTAACATGATGTCCTCAATCGCCACCAATTCACTTGCATTTGACATAGTTTAAATCTATATGGTAAGTAGAATGACATAGTGTGTATATATACAACAAGTTCTTAATCATTTCATCCATTATCCATTGATAGGCATCTGAAATGATTTTATAATGCAATTATTTTGAATTGAACTACAATAAACATTGAAGGAGTTCTATCACTGTAGTATGGTGATTTTTGTTATTTTACAAAAATAAATAGGAGTGGGATATTGTGTTTCCATCTCTAGTTCACTGATGAGTCTTCAAACTGCTTTCCTGAGTGGTTGTACTAGTCTACAGTGCTTCCAACAATGCATGTTTTCTTTCTCCCCACAGTCTTGCCAGCATTTATCATGGTTTGTATTCTTCATCATTACCATTCCAACTGGAGTGATATTAAATCTTATTGTAGCATTTCTCTGATTGCTAGAGGTTTTGAACACTTTTTGTATGGTTGTTGTCCATTTGTGATTCTTCTTTTGAAAAATTTCTCCTCAGTATTTTTACCCATTTATTTGTTAGGTTATTTTTGTAGTGTATGAAGTTTTCTGAGTTATGTATGCTGGAAATTTATCCCCTATCAGTGGAGTAACTAGAAAAGACTTTCACCCATTCTCCAGGGAGAATATATTTTTGTGTTCAACTTTCTAACATATAAGGTAAATACTTTCCATCTAATAATAACAGAAAACACAGAAAAAATTAAGGAAAGGCTAGAATCTACTTAGTCTTATCTTTTCAATTCAGAGCCTAATTTCTTTGAACCATTTGGAGCATAGTGCCTGATACTGATATCTGGGATTCTGACACCATAAATGGAAGAGAATCAAGAGGACTTGAGTAACATGGAGGAAGCTTCCATGTCATTGGAAAGCCTATACCTGCAAATTTAGTTCTTCCCAATTTAAACGTTTGCTATGAAAAATCAATGTCAAAAAACTGTTAAGAAGTGGCCAAGATGTGCTCATAATACAGGATACATAATGCAAAGTTTTATAAAATTTCTTTAACAGTGAACCAAGATACCTTTCTAATAAGGTGTGGTATTTCTGGAAAAGTAGATTCTTTGAAATGTAGGTTGATACACTTTGATTTAGAGTTGAAAATTTGGTTTGGTATTTAAATAAAATACTTAAATACTAACATTTTAGAGAACAGGACTACTGAGAAAAAAGAAGCGGTCTGTTTTCTCAAGAAATTAACAGAGTTTTTGTGGCTACTGTAGACAGAGGAGCAGCATTGCAAAGAGAAGGGTCAGCACATATAGAAGTGCAGTGGGATGAGAAGGAAGAAATTACCCTCAATTTATATTATTTATTATATTCTTATGTTCAGACAGCATTTTGTAAGAGTTTTAGTTCAGTTGTGGAATTTTGAAAATTTACAGTTTTTGTTGTTTTCCAGAATGGCCACACACCAGTTTTACTTGCCATAAAGTATAAAAAAACTGATGGTAGAGACTTTAATTTAGAGGAAAGAAAATATACATGCTGTTGACCTGAAGGGAAGGTATAGTACTTTATTCTTTTACAAAACCTAGTGGTAACAATCACTCAAGCAAAAATGATTAGATCAATAGGAAGAACAATATTAATACAATTATTTAGAATAGAGTGATATATATAAACAGAAACCACATTAGGGTAGAAAATAAATTATTCAAAATAAGCAATATAAATAAGTGTAAATATGATTCCAAAGTATTGGCAGATGTTTGTTATTTGGTTGTGGTCACATGATATATTGTTAGCTAAAGAGTTTTCCTATTAGGTTTGTAATGTATGGACATTTCCTTTACATTTTGATTCAGTATTGAAATTTTAGAATTTTCTGTTGTATTTTTAACTTCTACTTCTTATATATTGTTCTTTTTGAAATGGTGTATTGAGCATAAATAAGCATTTAAAATTATCTTGACAGTTGATTAACTGTTCTACATTGCTTTCCTTTCAGAATATTGATGTTATATTATTCCTAAGTGATTTTTAATTTCTACTGCCAGACCTGTCAATTTTTAACATAGTTTGACCCTTTGGTTTTAATTGGAAGGGGCAGGGAGAAGAAAATAGTTTTAATGGGATAAATGTTTTCTTTAATGAAGATATAGACAGTTGGTAAAGAGAAAAAAGATAAACCTTAGATTCTTGCACAACTAGATTTCTTTCCTACCTTTTGTAGTGCATTCCTTAAAGACAATACTTATGACTATATATAAATATGTTTCTGGATCACTATTATTATTATTATTATTATTATTATTATTATTATTAGCCTGGAAATAGTCTCTTTTGTTTGATCTTTAGTTGACTGTGAATTACAATACATTACATCACACTAGGAAAGAAATGGAGCTTTCTTCACTGAAATCTTTACCATTCTCTGATAAATGACCTTATCATAGTTGCTGTTCATTGAAGGATTTTAAGTTTGTAACTTCTCCCTCATTGGGAAAAGAGGTTTCTTTTTTTTCCTTTTAGACTTTGAGATGATTTGCAAAACTGAACATTTGCTCTACCAAGATGTTTATGTCTCTTAGTATCTGTAAAGTAATATTTCAAATTGGAAAAATATTATAAATTAGCTGTTCAAGTAACTCTATTAAAATTCTTAAGGTTGAAGTTAGCTCTCTTATTACAGAACAGCCCTCATATTTGCTATGGAGCACAAATCAGAACACATAGCTGAGCTGCTTCTCCAGAATGGTGTTGATGTCTCTGCTACAGATAATTTTGGACAGATGGCATTAGCTTATGCTGCTGCTAGTGGTTATAGTGTGTAAGCATTTACATTAAAATACTAATGAACCTTGATTGGAGGCTCAAAATAATAACAGCTGTTGCATTTTACACATCAGGTGAGATTTCATGGTATGGCTATGTATGAAATAATAGTGCATTAGAGTACTTCATCAGTCTGAAGACCTGCAAGAGTCTAGGTGAGAAGTGGTGAGAAGTGTGAGTTTTCTCCAAGGTCCCTTTCTTCCCTCTCCTCTCCTTTTCTTCCTTCATCTCCTTATAGATGCTAGTGAAATGCTGTACCACAGAAATGCATCACTAGCCAGTATCTTAGGGTTTTAAAAAATTTATTGTCATGGTACCCAGCCTTATCTCTGTCATTTGAAGTATAATTCCTGACCATGGGATAAAACCGTGTCACACTTTGACTTTCCTCATTCGGTATTTGGGTCTCGAAATGCCCAGTTGAATAGAAAATAATTTTACTCTCCCTGAAAATTAGCTTTTCCACCATCCTTTAATTTCTTGAAGACCTAAGGATTTTCTTAAAGTCTAAGGAGAGGGGAGAAGACTTTTAAAGTGCTTTTGTTTCTGTCAGTTCTGTTGCTACTGCGTTGCTCTGCAGTCTGGTGATGATTACCTTATTACAAAATGATCTTATTAATTCCAGTCCCTGAGTTTTCATGGTAATACACACTTAGACTTAAAAGTTACATTATTTTAAGTTAGGGTTCAACTCTTATTTTTAGAAGAATCCCTTAATCTTAAGAAAAATTAATTGTGCAAGAAGAAAAAGCTATTTTTTATAGGGACATGACATTTTCTGAGTTCAAGCTATTATTGTAAGGGATCCCACGAAAACCGTGCCGGACATGGGAAATCACATAAGGGAGTTTATTAAGCAAAGTATCTCCCGGCAGAGTAAAAGAGAAAATGAGAGGAAAAGAAAGGGAACAAGAAAGGACACATGCTAGAGAGGGTGGAAAAGCAAGGAGGATAGAGAAAGTGAGTAGGAGAAAGAGACACATGAGAAAAGATGGCGGCGTAGCTACCATAAAGCAGTTGAATTTGCCAGGCTAAGAGGGGACCAATAATGGAGAATGATACTTGGAAACTGACTGATGAACCAATAGCTAGGTAGGATGTTCACAGATTGACAAGTGGTTGGGAGGTGGGGAAAATGGCTGCACCGGAAAGAGCACCTTTGTATTACATTCCCCCATTTCTGTTTTTATAAGAAAATCTTTTGTTCTCCAGTTCTTTCTGAAGACTTCTCTCCCCTTCCTGCCTAAGTGACTGGGGCTGGTTTTGTAGGTGAGATGCAAAAAGTCCATTCTCCTTCTAGACTTCCAAAGGCAGATGGTTTTCAGGGAGTTTTTTCCTCAATTTGAATGATTCCCTATTTCTATATTAACTCCCTGTCCCCAATTCTGGCTTTAGTCCCCCCTCTAGTTTTAGGAACTCTTTTACTGCTGTAAGGAAAGAGGATGATGACTGATCTGGCTTCTTCAAGCTGGAAGGGGGCAGTGTGGGGCAAGCAGTTTGGAGTTCCCTTTTTATAAATTGAGTCAATTGAGGGGGTCCATGGAAGAAGTCTGGTTGAGGAAGAGTAGGTTGTAAAGTTATCTGGGGATGGGTGTTTCTATGAGAGAAGAACAAAAAGACATGAGTACCGAAATGAGATTGATAAATGAATCTGGAACATGCCAATGCATATAATAAAGATGACAGCAGTCAATAATTCCTCACCAGGTGGTGGAAGAATTAAGAAGTTGGTCCCATAACAAGGCCTAGCAAAGGCTGGAGAGGACAAGGCCTTTATTTGGGAACTTTAACATTGTCCAGGTTATCAGAAATGTAAACACAACATTTAGTAGATATCTCTATACTTCTGTTACTAGCAAACATAGATTAAGCCTATTTGTGTCTGTAGACCTTAAACTGACTAAAACTTCTGACTCTGGCAGTCTCTCTTGATAGTTATCAGGCACATTTGCCTAAGAATCTCAATTTTGTAGCTTTTAGTCTTTATTCTAGTGGGCTAATACAAGTGTACATCTTAAGTTACATTTAAGTATTATTTCTTTGAAATGCCCAAGAATGGCTATATTTTGGTTTTAACTGTTTTGCTAGGTGTTTAAGATCAAGCTGCTCAAAGTGACCTGTTCCTGTCTGTTAAAGAGTCAGCTGAGTTCCCACAGGGGTCACTCTTATAGAACTTAAGAGCAACTTCTTAGGTCTATTAGTGCCATTTGTTAGGCAGGGTCTCCTCGATGAGGTGGCTTCCCTTGAAAGCTCCAGGGATGTTTACATTTTTCCATTGCCCTCCTCTGAAGCAGGTGAACTGAGTGGCTTTTCTCCCAGTGGCCTCATCAATCTCCCTGATCAGGAGGTTGTGTGACCTAGAGTTTCAAAGCTCCTTAGAGAAGTCCTCTTGTTACCTGGGTTCAGGCTGACTTTGAGGGCAAGACCCAAATATGGACTTTTCTTGACCTCTGTATTTAATCTCAATCTTTAAGTTTGATATAAACCATCAAGCAAGGCAGTCTCACCAGTCAAAGAGCAAGAGTACTGAGCTTTAACATCAATGTATATGACTTTACAGTTATTTACCCCCTTTTATCTAATTGGGGTTTACATTATCTGTCCTATAGGTGATGACTTACTATTCCAAGTTAATTTATGGTGTTTGCTCTTGAAGCAGTACTTCTGCAAAATATTGATCAGGCAACAATTAGAGTTTACATGGAAAATAGAAAATGAAATCACCAACAGTAAAATATTCAGTTTGTGCAATAGCTATCTTGAATTTTGGCTGAATTTTTTATTATATCCCCTGTTTGAGATCACAGTAATCTTTACAACAAACATCAAACTTTTGATGAGTTAAAGTCTTTAACTTTAAATGAGTTAAAGTTTGGTTTACTTTGGAGTCATTCTAATGTGCAGCATGGTTGTGAGGCAGAGCCTTATCTCATGTAAGGCGGGGCTTTTATCTCTCTTCTCTGATGGAAATGCAGATCTAAAGTGTTATGTCAGCAATCTTTATATATGTGTGATGTTAGGTTCCAAAGTTACTCTAAGGTGGGCAGGAACCAGAGAAGGAAGCTGATGAAACACTGGCTATCTAGCAAAAGAATTCCTTCCTGCCCAAGAGCTGTGTGCCTCAGATCAATGTACTGCCACAACAGTTAGGCATCTTGTGTCCCTACACAGGAGCACTCCCAGGCACCAGGCATGCCATAGTCACGAAGTCAGATACCCCAATCTCAGTCACTGTTGTCACATTTTTCTACTGCACATTACACTCTCTCTTAAATGTCATTTTAAGAAATTTACATATATTGACTACTGAGTCTTTTTTTTTTTTTTTTTGCGGTGCTGGGGATTCAACCCAGGGCATTGTGCTGGTGAGGCAAGCACTCTACCAACTGAGCCTTCTCCCCAGCCCAACTCCTGAGTCTATAAGAACATTAGTTAACACAATTTAACATTATATCTAAAACATGAATTAAAGAAAGGCTGAGAGAGCTTTTAAGTTTCCTTTTGTGTGGCAAAGTGGTAAAATGCTTTCATGCTTAACCTTTCAACAAATCAGGCTCTCAATAACTTTTAGAAATACATTTAACAAATTTTACATATACCCTATTGATGACAGGTCCTATATAGAACATTAAATGATAGGTTTACCATTACAGACACATTTAATTTGAAGAATAGCAGCTTGATAAATCTTCTGCTTTAAAGGCTTGTATACCTGGAAAATATGAACATATTTAATATACAAAGAATAATGTTCTAGTATGTTACCCCATGGAATAACTTTGTAAATTAATCAGATGTCTCTAATAAACACATTTGAGTAATCCCATACATGTCAACTCTAATTCACTCATCTTATTGTAAAAAAAACAAGATATCAGCCAAGTGTAGAAAAACAAGATGTCAGACAAGTGTAAACATTATTTGCTGTTTCTTTCCTGTTGAAGAAAAATCCTGGAAAAATTGATGTTAGACATTTTTTAAACATGAACATTTTATTACTTTGACCACCTAGAGATCTGTGAGTTAATTTTAAAGACATTTTACTTCTATTAGTTAACCCAATTTAAATCGAACCTTTTTAAATCACGTGAATTAAAAATATTTGGAACCATTTTTAAAATTTTAATTTTTATGCATGCTTATATTTAACACAAAAGCAAAGGCCTTGTATTGCTTATCTCCATTGCAATGTAACAGATGTTCAAAAATAACTCTAGAGTTGGATAAGACGACTGATCAAAAATCATTAACCTAGGTAGGTAGAATCAAAATTGTGAGCTCAAAAATATAGCATTTAAGAAAATCAAAAGTCCTAGAAGAAAAATGATAATGGTCATTGATTATAGCATGAGAAAATGAGAAAGAAAAGGGGTGAAAGGGAGAGAAGAAGTATTCTGAGTTGCAGCCCAGGAGAAATTTAAAATGGACACTTCTTTCCTTGGGTTTGAGATTGGTTTCCCATTGAGCATTCTGGTTTCCTCAATTTACATTTCAAAGTAAGCCTTGACTGAGATCTGGATCTGAAAAGGGCTAAAATGTTCTTGCAGAAACTTGAAGCCCAGGGCATTTTAACCCTTTATTCTGGTTAGTAATCAATTCAGGTTTGGGCATAGAAAATTGTGAAACAATTATCTCCCACTACTTGTGCAGAATGGTTCTGCTATATTATACTCCTTACTGGGATATGCCACTGATGGTTGGGCTGGTTACTCCCTCCACACCAGCGTACACAGGACCTCATGGTAGGTGGACTAGGTGGGCTGGGCTGGTGAATGGAAGCAGAAACAGAATGGTGTAAAGAAGATAGAGAAGCAGGGGAAGATGGAGAAACAGGGGCCAGAGGTGCCTGAGTCTACAGGAAGAACCAAGAAGCAAGAAAGAAGAGACTTGAAGATAAGGAATCCCTTTCCATCTGTCTGCTCACTCATGGAAGCTGTGTGCCATTACTCAAATGAATTTTGATGGCTTTAAGCTGGGGGTTGGGTGAAGTGTTCCCAGGGTTGAATCTGCCAGATTGGAGGTCCCAGATCCCATGGTGGGGACTGATACAGCCAAGTCTGTGGCCAGGGCATCCCAAGGCCAGAGTACTTGACTGGAGATGAGGGGCAGCACATTGATTGTGTCATCACACAAGCACCAATGTGTGTGCTGGGCAAAAGCCGAGAAGGGTTTGAGGACCTGATATCAGGGTTTTTGAGTATGAGTGTGTGATCACAAGATGAACCTCAACCCTGAGAGAGAATCTCCACCATAAAATCAGAAATCCACCTGGCAGATAAGATTGACTATAGGGACCAGTTGTAACTATAAAAGTTGTGGCTAGGGGTACCCCCACACCTCAGCCACCTTGAGAGCCCCAGACACTCAAAAGTTGCTTCTCAGGTCAGCACAGGTGTGTTTAAGTGGTCTAGCGTGGGGACCAGTCTAAGGGTACTTACCAATCTGAAGTCCAGTGTTTTATACAAAAAGCTGAGCATCTGAACGAATGGAAGGTGGGGTTGTGTACAGGGGCACTGGGGCTCAGATGGGGTTCATCTCGCTTAAGAGACAGTGGAAGAACCCATCCAGAGTTGTGCCACCAAAGTAAGGGATTCCACAAAAACCACACTGGACAGAGGAAATCACATAAGGGAGTTTATTAAACAAACTGTCTCCCTGCAGGGTAAGAGAGAAAATGAGAGGAAAAGAAAGGGAACAAGAAAGAGTGTGTGCTAGAGAGAGTGAAAAGCGAGGAGGATAGAGAAAGTGAGTAGGAAAGAGAAAAGCATGAGAAAAGATGGCGGGGTAGCTACCATCAAGCAATTGAATTCCTCCAGGCTAATGGGGCCCAATAACAGATAAGGATACTTGGAAGCTGACTGATGAACCAATAGCTAGCTAGGATGTTCACAGATTGACAAGTGGTTGGGAGGTGGGGAAAATGGCTGCACCAGAAAGAGCAGCTTTGCATTATAGTTATCATGTAATATACTTACTTTATTGTCCTCAGTGAATGATCATTACATCTTATTTTCTTTTTTCTTAATATAAGCTTATGGGTGCAGTGGCATGTGTGTGTTCACCCCAGCTATTTGGGAGACTGAGGCATGAGAGTTGCTTGAGCTCCAGAATTCCAGAGCAGTGCAGGCATCAATGTTAAATCCCATCCCAAAAACAAAAGAAAATAGAACAATTTACAAATAATTGTCAAGTTAACAAAATATCTGGGATTACAAATTTGAAATGCATATTATAAAGTCTGATATTATATCTAATATTATCTAAAACATTTTTGTGTATTGAATATGGTTTTTGTTTTTCATATTAATATTAAAATTCTAACTTTATTAATTTTTCATACATAGTCATAGGGGATTAATTCTTCAATACATGAAAGTAGAACCAAAAAATTCTGAAAACATCAACCCAGGTAAGATTTCTGAAAGTGTACTTTTCTTGGTGTTCATGGCTTATATAAAAAAATAAGAGTATATCTGGGTGCAGTGTCAGCAGTCCTGTAATCTTGGCAACTCAGGAGGCTGAGGCAGGAGGATTGCAAATTTTTAAATTCAGCACCTTATTGAGGCCCTAAACAACTCAGCAAGACACTGCCTCAAAAGTTAGAAAAGGACTGGGATATATTTTAGTGGTTCAGCTAACCTGGGTTCAATTCCTGGTGTGAAAATAAATAAATAGGAATAAGAATAAGAATATTCTGATGGCAAAGGAGCAGTTACATTCATATTGGTCTTAATTACTTTCTTAATTGTCTAGAATTCATGATTATTTAAACAACTAATTATAGGAAATTTATCATTTGAAATGATATTTTCCAGAGAAATTTTATGTTAATTTAATTTTGATCCCTGAAATCTTACATTTTTTTTGTATAAATAAGAAAAGTATTTTGAAATTATTATGTTGTGCTTCCTCTATCTGGAACTGTTGTGTGTCATAACAACATAAGAATATCCTCTGATAATTGTTTCTACTGCAATTAGTCCAGAAAGATTATGCTATCTGTTTGACTCTTTATGTTCCTGAATCTGCTAATAATAATGTTTTCTGTCCATCTTGCAACTTTTAGTTAAAATTACAGTCATGGGACCAACTGTTTACTTTTAGGTATCAAATTTTGAATAAATCCTATGCATCTTCCTTGAATTTGAAAAATACAAAGTATGGGACATAGAAATTCTTAATTCATTAATTGCCTATCAGAGATATAATTACTACCTATTATAGAAAAGTCTCCATATAGGGGCCCAGAATAATACCCTGTAACAAAGAATCACAGTCATATACATTTAATGTTTTATATTTTCTATTGTTGATTAAATAAATATTTTACTCTCTTCTTTAATAGTGGATGAAAATTCTACAGATGACCATTTAAACAGGTAGGATTTTATATATTCTAAAAGATAGTATGCTAACTACTTAGAGAATGAAGATAAAAGGAATAAAGATTTTTTGGGTGCTCCCTTCTGGGATAGACAATTGTTCTTAACACTTGTTTATTAAAGTCATCATGGTGACTCTGAAAGGGCCTGGGCTATTATAACCTGTTATTCACTTATTAAGCAGCTGTCATTCATAGAAGTTGACTCTTTTTCCCATGTTCCCATAATTAATAAGTGCTAGGCCTGCTGTTAGACTGTAAGCTTGCCTGGCTGACAATTCCATTGTATTCCTTCACTGTGTAGGTCAATGCCAGTGCAGAACTAGGATCAAGATGCAGGTCTATATCATCAATTTAGGAAGGCAAAATCAGTTGGATTTTAATTCTGATTCATAATTTATCTGAGCAGCCTGGTTATAGAGTTTTAGGAAAAACCTCACAGAGTTGCGGTCACATGTTTTCTTCATGAACAAGATCAGACTAGTCCTGTAGAGGAATTATTTTACTTGAAGCCAAAAATACCTTTGTGTAGACCATGTTATATTAGATTTATTAACCCTCTTTATAGAGATATCTCTACTTCCTGATTTCCCAGGTTGGTTTCCTTCAATACCCTATCCCCATATAGTTCTGTTTTTATAAATCTGTTTTATAAATTAACGGTTACATTTCCCTTCAGGTTACTATTCATATTTAGTTTTATGAAGAAATTTCTCCTTTTGTGCTATTTTTTCTTTTTCTATGATTAAAATCTTTTCTTGAACTTTTATTTTTACTTTCTGTTGTGCTTTCTTGCTGTTTCTTTTTTATTCTTTCAATTGAATATTCTTTTTTTCTATTGACTGAATCAAAAGTTCAGTGAATTTCACAATTTTAAGAAATTTTAGCAGCTAGTCAATGTACCCACTCATCCTTCAGTGTGTGTTTGACATGCTGGCCAAATGATGGTCAGGATGGTGAACCTAAACTTATAGATATTAAAGGAACTTTTCTGGGTGTAGGAAGGGGTAGCAAAGAGATTTGAACTGAGGCTCCTCAATTCAAAACTCAGTGCTTTTCCTGATTATTACTGTGAAGTGAATGTGCTTACAACAGACATAACAGGTTAAGAGTGACTGTAGAAAGCAACTGAAGTGGGTAAGAATGGGATTACTAAGTGAGCCCAGTCATAGAGGATCAGAGTGAAAATAATGGAAGAGAAAGGCAAGACTGAGGAGGAACATCATCACTGCATTAGATAGAAATAGGGTTATATAAATTAGACCAAAATCTTGGGGTTTATGAGCAGTTTGATTAACACAAAACAGATATTCAGGACATACAGTATGGGATGCTCTCTAGAAAGGTATACTAAAATAGAATTTGAAGAAGTTCTGAGAATCCCATTATATTCTTGTTTCTTTAATTGAAATAAGTGACAAAATTCAAGGTTCTATTGAAAGATATTAAAATAATTTGAGTCACTGGGAAAAAGTTTCCTGATTTCACAGAGATGTGAAAGTGGTTTAGAGACTAAAATACTTGGGACTAGAATCTGTTGGATACATGGATTTATGGCCTCTAGCAGGTGTCCATTCTCCTCCACTTCTTTTCCCAACTCACTGACGTCCTTCCCACGTATATGTGTGGTAGATCATGGTAGATCATGGAGATAATTGATGGGCAAGACATCTAAGAGCTTCAGTTCAGTAGTTGGTAATGTGTTTGTGTTAAGGCCTGCAAATGAGACCCCATATAACTTATTTTACAGAATCAGAAACAAAAGCATAAAGAGTTCTGACTCTTGGTCCTTTGAGTGTAACCTTGTGTCAGGAATCTGCATCTTCACAGGATGTAGATTTAAAGGTTGAAGGGTGCCACTGAGTCCTGAAAATGAGAGACTGAGGAGTGGGATCCCAAAGGAAGAATGATATTTCAATATTATTTAGGGAAACACAGGCACAATTACTAGTATTCTGCTTTTGTAGCAATCTTTCCTCTTGAGTATCTGATTGCCTGTAAACATAAGTGCTTGCTAGTTCATGTGGATCTGAATAAAGTGGGACCTACACAGGTAAAAAGGTATTTTATAATTTATAATATTTCAGTGTGCCTGACAATAGTATTCCCAATAACAACATATGCTTGAACATTCAATGTAGAAAATTTTTTTAAGGTTCACAAAACTCAATATAGTGTTTGTGTTTAAAGGGAAACAATAGGTTTATTTATTTGTTTATATATTTTGATGGGTCCTGTGGATTGAACTCGGGTGCACTCACCCACTGAGCCACATCCCCAGTCTTCTATTTTATTTAGAGACAGGGTCTCCCTGAGTTGCTTAGGACCTTGCTTGTGCTGAGTTAATTTTGTTTTTGTTTTTGTTTTTCCTTTATTTTTTTGTACTGGGGACTAAACCCAGGGATGCTTAACCACTGAGACTTATCCCAAGCCCTTTTGTTTTATGTTCTGTTTTGAGACAGGGTGTTGTCAAGTTGTAGGGCCTCACTAATTTGCTGAGGCTGACTTTGGACTTAAAATGCTCCTGCCTCAATATCCCAATTTGCTGTGATTACAGGCATGCATTATCACACCCTGCAAAAAGGGCTATTTTCTGTAGGTGATATCTATGCTGAAGAACCAGCATACCACAGTTTTCATGCTAGCTTACTTGGTCTTTGATCCATGGATAACCAAGAGGGAGGGCAGTCTTCAACTTGCTACCTTGGCTTGGGTTATCAAATGTCTGTTCCACTTCAGGTAAAAAGAAAATATTATGATAGCTATTAATTGGACTTCAAGTTCAGCCTTCAAGACAGACAGTTTCTGAGAATAAACTGTTCTCAAGTTCTGCCAATATAGTGACTGTCAGTCTGAAATGGAATTAAGAGTGTGTGTTCATTGATAGGTTGGGTTGTGACTCAGTGTAGAGCACTTGCCTGATATGTGAGTCACTAATTGAGATTCTCAGCATCACTCATATATAAATAAATTAATTAATTAAAGGTCTATCAACAAGATGGGTATATTCATTGACTAGTTCATAGTTTGAAAAAGTTGATGCAGAGTTTTATAAAACAGCTTATATTTTAATCAAATCAGTCAAGAAATAGCATTTCATATAGGTGAATCCAAATTTTTACCAGTGTTTATTGAGAAAAACCTACCTACCCAATTTATTAGACATTTTTGCTCTAAAGTCATCCCATTGAAACTGATCCTCATGGTGCCTGTCTTACATTGGATGAACTCTACTATAAATCTCATTTAAAGGTAAAGTGATCTTTTGTATAATTAATTTTCTTGCTCTTATTATTTCATTTTGAGGTGTTAATACTTGAAACTTATCATTGGTTTCCATGATATACTTTTTGCAAATTCACTCAGAAAAAAAAAATTAAGAGAATTAAGTTGATATTTTTTAACATATATAAATGCCAGTGTTACATTTGAGTATTTTAGTTTAGGGGGGGTGGAGGAAACTGGGCTTTAAAATACATATGACAGTAAAACTGTATTAGGAAAAAATTTCTCATTGCAAAAGAAACAGGAAATATTTTGGTCAAGAATTTTTTGTTAGGTTTACATTAGTGTGAAATTTAAATCATACTTACATGATTTTTAACATTTATGCTCCAGTTATTTTTTGTAGAATTATGGAATTTCCCTCATGCCTATAATTTGAAATAAGTAAAGCACATTTCTTGCATTTTTTTATTGAACCCTTTATATTCTACTACCATACTTTTATAGAAGAACTTTTTCATTATTTCTATTCTTGGCCCCATTTTTACACTAAAATAATGTTAGAAATTATGAAAATATAGAAATTTAGAATATGTGTATTAATTTATGGATTAGGTTTGCAGTTGTAACTCAATTGTACAGCACTTCACTAGTCTGTGTGAGGCACTGGGTTCAATCTTCACCATCATTTAAAACTAAGAAAATAAATAAAGGTATGAAAATAAATAAAATTATAAAATAATTTAAAAGGGATTTTACCATGCTTTCTGACTCTTTCCACTAACAGTATATTTAAAATTCTTCATTTAATTGAAGATAGATATCTTGTGCAAAATAATAACCTGTTGTAGAAGCAGAGACTCTCAGTAACCATGTGATTATGTTACTTTCATAATCTTTTGTGTCATAGTGTCTAAAAGTATCCAAGCCCTTATGTCACATTCTGAGATTCCAAATTTAAAGTTATTTGCTTAGTTGTGTAACCATGTACTTCATAGCTTTCAATTTTTAATGAGTTTTTCAATGTTAATAAATATATATATATGCATATTTTCTGGAGCAGCTACAAGAAGGTTTCAAATGTAAAAAACTTCTTAATTTTTTGAACATGAATAAATTTGTAGAAAAAAAATTGCTATATAATGAAATGTTCTAAATAACATGCATGAAATGACTATCAGTTAACTCTACTGAATTCTAAAAATTATGCTTTAAGTTTATATTCACTTTTGATGCCTGGGATATATAAATTCAAGTGAGTTATCTTGAATTGGTGCCATAAAAAGAAGCAAACAATTTGGAGAAATGTCATAAATATGAAAGTAGGAACCAGAATATCCTCTAAGCATCCTCTAATCATGAAGCATATATTTCGACTTAAAATGAAGATTTGCTTATTTTTTAAAATTATTTACTCCAAGACTTAGTATTTCCTTGCAGAAAACATCTCTCTAATGTCTGTTTTTTGAGCCATCTCTGTCACTATTCTTTGGTTATATAGTAAACCTTTTCTTTTAGTAACTGTGTGTGGTTTCCCTTCACTGCCCCCACAAGATTGTGGCATTCTTCTTCTCTTCCTAGGAAGAATCAACATTTATATTTACATTTGTCGGGGTTTCGGCCGGACCCCTGGCCCTAGGTGTGGCAAGGCCAAGATGGCGCCTGGCAGGATGCCAGTGTGGTTGAGTGTAGCTAGCTTGTGCGCAAACAACTGATGTCGCTTGAGGAAGTTTCAGTGATTGGTTGAGGCCCCCTCATGGACACTGCATGCCTGTATATGCTGCCTGTATCTGTCCACGCTCTCCCCTCGTGCTCTGTATGATGATTGGTCGCTTGGGGGCATATATCGAGGTGTAGCTTCCCCCAAAAGAAAAAGAAGAAGCGAGAAACAAACCACGGCAGACGCGCGCAATAAAGAGCTGAAAAGAACCAGGTGTTGTGTCTCTCTGCGGGCAGGGAGCGCGACAGGTGGTGCCGAAACCCCGGGAGCTCAGTAACACGATAGGTAAGTAATCAACAGGTAAAGTATAAAGTTTGAAAGAGGTTGCGAACCTGATCTCTAGACACATAAAACGGCTGTGAGCCTGAGTGTAAAGGAAAACAGGAAAGAGGCTGCGAGCCTGAGTTAACAGGAAAGAGGCTGCGAGCCTGAGCTAAAACAGAAGTATATGTAGTTCTTTGTCAATGTGTGATAAGCGATTGATGTGTGTTCTTGTCTTTTCTTTTGTTCTCCTTGTTTGGTTTGTGTGTGTAGTCTTCCTAAGTCTTAGTGCTAGTGGATTATTACATCATGGGAATGGAACTATCTAAGACTAGGATGCAACAGCCCCTCCGGGAACTGTTAAAGAGCAACGGCACTCCATTAAAGGCAAAGACAGCACGTACATTCTTAGATACAATAGAAAAGGTATCCCCTTGGTTTCTGGAGGAGGGGTTGTTAAACATACCTCAATGGGAACAGCTAGGAGAAGATCTGCACGTAGCAGACAAACAGGTATCACTCCCTGTGGGGACTCTAGCCATCTGGTCTTTGATTAAATCTTGCTTACAAAGTAAAAAGCCAAGTTCACAAAAATCTTTAGAAGAGGGAAGTCAAGTTTTAGAAGAAATTAAAGAGGAACAGTCATGTACTTCAGGAAGGAGAAGTGAAATAGGAGGGGGAAGTGAAATGGGTTCTGACTCTGAAGGGGAACTCTCAGGAGAGGAACTGGAACAAAGGGTACAAAAATTAAAATTGGGGAAGGAGCGCCCTCTGGTGCCTGTTACACCCTCTGCACCCCCAATGGATCTCCCTCCTGTTACTGGGTCTAGTAGACATACAGGATGGTCTACAGTACAGGAAGATAGCGTTTATCCAGTGTTTGAGGACGCACAGCAACAACGTTATCACCAACCTATAGATTTTAAAATGGTCAAACAGCTAAAGGAAGCTGTCAGTACTTATGGGCCTCAATCTGCCTTTACGGTGTCTCTGGTGGAAACCATGATGTCTCTAAATTTATTACCTCTAGATTGGACTAATTTAGCTAGAGCCACATTATCAGGAGGGCAGTACCTTATGTGGAAGACGTCTTGGCAGGAACTTTCAACAGATACTGCAAGGCGTAACGCAGCTGCAGGAAATCCACAAGTAGACAGAGATATGTTAATGGGAACGGGGCCTTATGAAGGGGTACAGGCTCAAGTTAATTATCATCCAGCGGTTTATGCTCAAATAGCAGTAGCCGCAACTAAGGCTTGGAAAACATTACAAGGAACTGGAGACTTACAGGGACAGTTGTCTAAAGTTACTCAAGGAAACAATGAGCCGTATGCAGATTTTGTAGACAGGTTAATACAGACTGCTTCAAGAATTTTTGGGGACGCTGACTCTGCAATGCCTTTGGTAAAACAATTGGCTTATGAACAGGCTAATAAGTGGTGTAAAGAAGCAATTAGACCTTGGAAAAATAAAGATCTTATTACTTATCTGAGAGTATGTAAAGATATTAATGAATCTACAGGAAATAATGCGGCATTTGTTGCTGCTATAGACAGACCCAGACACTTGCTAATATTGTTTCTCAGGGATTTGGAGGGAAATCTAAACCAGAACCAAGGAAATGTTTTAGCTGTGGACAAGCGGGTCATTTAAAAGCAACATGCCCACAAAAACCAGCTTCGCCTCATCAAGCCCCAGGCTTATGTCCTCGGTGCCAAAAAGGTCCACACTGGCTCAGTGAGTGTAAATCCGTTAGAGACAAACAGGGTAATATTCTGCCACCCAATACCAGGATGACAAAAAACGTGATGAGGGGCCCGCCCCGGGGCCCGCCACAAATATACGGGGTAATCCAACAAGTGCCCAGGCAGTGGTACCCCCCGACAGAGAAGGGGACACTGCCCAGGAGCAGAGGGCCACAACAGGAAGCGCAGGATTGGACATCTGTGCCACCTCCAGACTCGTACTAACACCTGATATGGGTGTACAAATGGTGGACACAGACTGGGATGGCAATATTCCTGCAGACTCAGTAGGGTTGCTCCTTGGCAGAAGTTCTTCTACTTTAAGAGGTCTTATAGTCCACCCAGGAGTAATTGACCCAGACTTTCAAGGACAAGTTAGGGCTATGATTTCTTCACCCAAAGGGATTACAGTCATTTCTCCAGGAGACAGAATAGCACAAATGTTAATTTTGCCTAGCCAACATTCTTTATGGCCTAGTAGGGAGACAACAAGAGGAGATAAAGGATTCGGGTCTACAGGTGGACCCTGGACTAATTTTACTATGGACCTCCAAGATAGACCCATTATGCAACTAACAGTAGGGCATAAACCTTTTATAGGATTACTGGACACAGGAGCTGATAAAAGTATAATAAGTGAGGCAGTTTGGCCCAAAGGTTGGCCTGTAGTTACAGCTAATCAAAACTTACAAGGGTTGGGAGTGGCTCAATCGCCTAACCAGAGTGCTGCTTCACTGTCTTGGAGGGATAATGAGGGTCATTCAGGGGTGTTCCAACCATATATTTGTAAAATACCTATTTCTTTATGGGGAAGGGATGTCTTAACTCAGATGAATGCTAAGTTGACAACAAACATTAATTCTAAACCTGCAGCACGTATGATGAGAAAAATGAAGTATACAGAAGGTTTGGGATTAGGGAAGGAACAACAAGGGCCTTCACAACCCATCCCCCTTCCTCCTCCAAAAAACGATTTCGAAGGGCTGGGTTTTATGTAGGGGCCACTGTTATTACACCTATTCCAATAGTTTGGAAGGATGATAAGTCGCAATGGATTCCACAGTGGCCCTTAACTATAGAAAAATTACAAGCGGCTCATAAATTAGTACAAGAACAAGTACAGGCAGGACATTTACAACTTTCTACTTCTCCCTGGAATACACCCATCTTTGTCATTAAAAAAAAAGGTCTGGAAAATGGAGACTATTACATGATTTAAGGGCTATTAATGCACAGATGTTTCCTATGGGTCCTCTACAACGTGGATTGCCATTAGTCACAGCCTTACCTAAAAATTGGCCCACCATTATTTTAGATTTAAAAGATTGTTTTTTCTCAATTCCATTACATGCCAAGGATTGTTGGCGATTTGCTTTTACTTTACCTTCTCTCAATCATGCACAGCCTGATCAAAGATTTGAATGGACTGTATTGCCTCAAGGCATGGCTAATAGTCCTACGTTATGTCAAATTTATGTAGATAAAGCCTTAAAACCTACTAGGGAGACCTTCCCAGATTTATTGATTTATCATTACATGGATGATATTCTTCTTTGTCATGACAATAAACAGTTACTGGAAAAGGCTTTGCAATTCTTAATATCTACTCTACAGCAATATGGTTTAAACATCTCTCCAGAAAAGTTACAAATGGGAGAAACTCAAGAATATCTGGGCACTAAACTTACGGCTACTATGGTAAAGCCTCTAAAACTAACTATTAGAACTAGTGAACTTAAAACTTTAAATGACTTTCAAAAGCTTCTTGGAGATATAAATTGGATTAGGCCATATTTAAAAATTACCACAGGAGAATTAAAACCTTTATTTGATATACTTAAGGGAGATCCTGATCTTTGTTCCCTGAGGATCCTTACTCCAGAAGGACGAAGAGCTCTTACATTGGTGGAACAAAGATTACAGTCAGATCACACAGAAAGATGTGATCCATTCCAGCCTCTAATGTTAATCATTATTCCAGAACAACATAGTCCATATGGAATTATATGGCAAGGAGGACCTTTACAAAGTATTAATCTCCCAGCATCGCCTACAAAACAATTACAAACATTTCCTAAAGCAATAGCTCAATTAATATATAAAGGGTTAGAAGCCTGCGTTACTATATTTGGAAGCCATCCTGAGGTCATTATTATCCCCTATACTAAACTACAAATACAATGGTTGATTCAACATGATGATGATTGGGCTGTTTTGTATTGCTCAACCACAGCAACATTTGATAATCATTATCCTAAACATCCATGGATACAATTCTGTAAAAATACTCCAATTATATTTCCAAAAATTACCAAAACGCAGCCCTTATCTCATTGCCAAACCATATTCACTGATGGATCTAAAAATGGAGTGGGAGCAGTAATAATTGATGATAAAGTAGAAACTGTTATTCTCCCCCCTTCATCTGCCCAAGTAGTAGAACTTGCTGCAGTAGTTTTAGCTTTTAACATTATGATAGAGCAGCCTTTCAATCTATTATCTGACAGTCATTATATAGTACAATCAGTGCCCTGTTTAGAAACTGTTCCTTATATTCCTGATGGATCCGCAGTTGCTCCTTATTTTCGAACTTTGCGTGCATTAATCTTAGACCGCAAGTATCCCTTTTATATAGGACATATTAGAGCTCATTCTAATCTGCCGGGGCCACTCGCCAAAGCAAATGCTAAAGCTGACAAAACTACAAAAACTGTTTTTGCTTTTACAGCATTCAAACAAGCCCAGATGTTTCATTCACAGTTTCATGTCAATTCTACTACCCTTAGAAGAAAATTCAATATTTCTAAAGATGCTGCCAGACAAATTGTTAAAACATGTCAACATTGTGCTCCATTATTACCAGTTCAGTCTACTGGAGTAAATCCCAAGGGACTTTTACCTAATCATATTTGGCAAATGGATGTTACTCATTTTTCAGAGTTTGGAAAACTTAAATATGTTCATGTGTCAGTTGACACTGCCTCAGGAGTGATCATGGCCTCTGCTCACACAGGTGAAAAGGTTAAAGATGTCATACAACATTGTTTACAGGCCTTTGCAGCCTGGGGCATTCCTAAAATCATTAAAACTGACAATGGACTGGCTTACACATCCAAAAGTTTCTTACAATTTACACAAACTTTTAATATACAACTTATCACAGGAATTCCTTATAATCCTCAAGGACAAGGCATAGTGGAGCGCACTCATTTAACGTTAAAAAATTGCTTACAAAAACAAAAAGGGGGAATAGGTGCTGACTTTAGAGCACCTAAAGATAAACTAAATTTAGTACTTTTTATTTTAAATTTTTTAAATGTGGATAAGAATGGACATACGGCTGCAGAAAGACATGCTAATCCCGCAAGTACTCAAGTGTGGGTAAGATGGAAAGATATTCTCACAGGAACATGGAAAGGCCCAGATCCAGTTCTTCAGTGGGTCCGAGGGTCTGTTTGTTTTCCCGCAGGATCAGCAAACACCGATCTGGATACCTGAAAGGTTGACGAGACTGGTGCATCAAAACAACGATGAAGAACATCGTGCTGATAAACATCCTATTGATGATGACAATGACACCGGTGAAGACTCGAGACCTGTGGGCAATAGTTAAGGCTTGGCCATATCCTTTGCCGCTAACTAACACCTCCTCTACCCTTCCACCTTTGTTTTCTACAGGACCTAGGACTGGATTGCCAACTGTCATCATGGATCCCAAGGAAGAACCTTATAATTTTTCTACCCTTTCTCTGCCAGGTACCCTTTGCTTTGATATCTCTACCAATAACAAATTTGTTAATGACACTTCTCTTAGGCCCTGCATTCAATTGCAGCGTGAAGTGCAAGGGTTGTTTTCAAGACAGCCTACCAAGGGGAATGGTTTCCAAGAAAGTATGACTATAACCCAGGGTGAAGTTACAGGGACAAGTAAGATTACTACTTCAGGGCAAGTTGTCTTTCTTAAAGGATTAATTCCAAAGCGACTGAAACTGCCATCCACTGGATTTCATACACCTCGTATTTTCCCTCCTTGTGACCCCAAAGTTTCTAGTCCTCCCATTTGGACAGGTTGTCAACATGCTAAAGGAGCAGCTCCTATTCAACATGGATTTTATTTCACCCCAAACTTTACATACCAGCGATCTGTGAACAATTTTATCCAAAACCTCGTCTACTTTGGCTTTTGTCAAAGTATAAATCCTTTTGATAATTGGTTCCTATTTACCTCCCAAGCAGGATATACTAATCTTCAGCCTTTGTTTGCTCTACAAGGAGGTTCGTTTAAGGCCTGTTATTGGAATCTCACTTCAGATCATACTGGCACAGGCCCTTCCCAGGCCAGTAAGATAGCTTGTAACAATACTATAACATTGTATCCCACTCCTGTGTGTGTCTACCCTCTTTTTATGTTCCTATTGACTAATGTTTCTAATGGCACGACCCTCAGCTGCTCTGGAACTAACTGCTATCTTTCTCAGTGTTGGAACGCAACAAAATATTCCCGAGCTGTCATTATGCGTATCCCTACTTTCTTGCCCATGCCAGTCTCTGTTACAGATGATGAATTGCCAGTATTGCTTTCCAGAAATAAGAGAGATTTTGGAATCTCCGCAGCAGTCATCACCGCCGTAGTTGCATCAGCGGCAGCCGCCACTGCCGCAGCTGTAGCCTTAACTACGTCTGTACAATCTGCAGCCACAATCAATAAGGTGGTTCAACAGACTGCTACTGCCTTATCTACTCAGCAGACAGTGGATCAACACTTAAAAGCAGGGATTCTTTTAGTAAACCAGCAAGTGGACTTGCTTCAAGAACAAATAGACATTTTACAGGAACTGTTAAACGTGGGATGTATTTATCGCCTGACGGGACTGTGCGTTACACCTGTAGCTTACCATAATTTCAGTTATGCAGCAAACTTGTCTAGAATCTTGTCTGCTCAGCTACAAACAAATTGGTCTTATACATTTGATAATCTTACTGCTATTCTTAGATCTCAAATTGTTAGCCTTAATGCTACTAGAGTTAATGTAGCCCCTATGTCCGAAGTGCTAAGTTGGTTATCCTCCTCTTTCAGCTTTGTAAAACAATGGGCAGGTATGGGAGCCTTTTGTATGTTCATGGTTGTTGCTGTTGTCTTCCTCACACGCTTTATCATGCGCATGCGCCGAGATCAAGCTAGAGATCGTATCATTTTCCATCAGGCCATGGCTGCCCTAGAGGCCGGCAGTTCCCCACAAGTATGGCTCACGATGCTGGATCGCTAGTCAGACGGGTAAGGAAGGAGGTGACCCCCGTACCAACCTAAGACAGGAGCTGTAGCATGCTCTGCAGTTATCCGATGACGGGTAAGGACGGTGGTTGACCACTCTGCCTAAGACAGGCACGGTCCCGAGCTTTCCTTTTCTTTTTAAAAGAGAAAAGGGGGAACTGTCGGGGTTTCGGCCAGACCCCTGGCCCTAGGTGTGGCAAGGCCAAGATGGCGCCTGGCAGGATGCCAGTGTGGTTGAGTGTAGCTAGCTTGTGTGCAAACAACTGATGTCGCTTGAGGAAGTTTCAGTGATTGGTTGAGGCCCCCTCATGGACACTGCATGCCTGTATATGCTGCCTGTATCTGTC
This sequence comes from Sciurus carolinensis, assembly GCF_902686445.1. NCBI lineage: Eukaryota > Metazoa > Chordata > Mammalia > Rodentia > Sciuridae > Sciurus > Sciurus carolinensis. The sequence continues at coordinate 400,284 of NW_025920171.1, read as the reverse complement.
CACGCTCTCCCCTCGTGCTCTGTATGATGATTGGTCGCTTGGGGGCATATATCGAGGTGTAGCTTCCCCCAAAAGAAAAAGAAGAAGCGAGAAACAAACCACGGCAGACGCGTGCAATAAAGAGCTGAAAAGAACCAGGTGTTGTGTCTCTCTGCGGGCAGGGAGCGCGACATACATTTATTGTTAGTTATTTGACACACTGGATGGACAGAGCATATACACTTTGTGATTCCAACCGATTTTATTTATAAGGTATTCTTAAATCTCAGGTCTCATGCTTTTACCTCATGAGATAATTCATGCCAATATAAGTCACAAAAATCTCATTCAAAATATCATATTTAAATTTCTAATTTTTTGAAAAGTACTGTAAACTACAGGTGACTATAATTTATCCAAGATAATTTGGATTAATAAAATAGTTTTATGAATGTCAGTATTTATGCAATTATCTTGGAGGTAAGGGGAATAACATTTTAGATCTATCTCTTATCTCTCATCATTCTCACCCCCTGAGAAGACAAAGCTTAGTAAGTTGAAGAATTGAAGATTGATTTTATATTGGAATGACTCAGAAATGTGTTCTCTTTCTCTTGTGTCCTGAAGTAAAGGAAATTATTATGATAATTTTTCATATTTGGTTCATTTACATCTAAATATTTTTTCCTTCTTACAATGTCCCCAAAGAAGAAGGAGAATCACATCCAGGTTCTAATGAATCAAGGAAAGAGAGTAAACTATTTGAAGAATACCTATTGCTGAGTTGCTCATTGATTTGAAATTATGGAACATTTTCATATATTCTCTACTTTGTTTTTATTATTACAGAAGCAAACACTGACACTAGGGAACCAGAAATCAGAACATTACCTGACAACTGTAATGCTGATCATAAAAAGAAAAAGTTGGTTGAAACCACTCTTGTAGAATGTTGTAGCATAAAGAAACAATCCATGTTTTCTCTTCACATTAGTTGGCCCAAAGGTAAAATTTAAAAAAATATATATTTTCTTTATTGTTTTTACATATCATCTCTCATATGCACATAATGATGACAAACAACCTAGATATAAGTTTAAGGCCTCAGGTGCCTTATAACAAGGATGGCAACAGTTGTGGTATATGTATAGAAGCAACATTTGTAGAATATGGTGGGAGTAGTCCATTCTGTAGTAAATTATCATGTAACAAAAGAATCAAAATGCAAGCCAAAATATGGCTTGATTAATTTAAATAGGAAGAATTAATTTATTAAGGGAAAGTTATACTTGGTCTTTGGTAGGTTGTGGTAAGTTCCTCCTCTTTCTAGTTCCTTAGGGCTTTGTAATGAAGGGCCATTGAATATTGTCAAACACTTTTCCAGCAGCTATTGAAATTATCTTATGATTTTGTCTTTGATTCTTTATCTGGTGTATTAGTTTTATTAGTTTTCATATATTAAACCATTCTTGCATCCCTTGAATAAAACCAGCTGGCTCATGGTGTATGGTGAGTGTGCGTGTGCGTGTGTGTATGTGTGTGTGTGAACACAGAGACTTAACCAAGGTGTACTCTACAACTGCCCACACCTCCAGGTACTTTTGTTGTTCATTTTGAGCCCAGGTGTCTAAATTGCCAGGGTTCACTGAAACTACAAATCACCTGACACAACCTCCTGAATTTCTGTGAATACAAAAATACACCACTTTGTCCAGCAGTGTTTGTTGTTTTCAATGTGATGTTGAATATATTTTGTGAATATTTTATGAAGATTTTTAGACTACATCGCTCAAGTATATTGGCCTGTACTGTTATTTCCTTGGCCTGTACTGTTATTTCCTTATCATGTCCTTATTTTCCTTTTCAATCAGGGTAATACTGACTTTGTAGAATTACTTTGGAAGTGTCTTTCCTTCTCTTACATATAATGGTGGGGCACTGGTATCAGCTCTTCTTTGAATACCTGATAAAATTCTGCCCTGTATTCACCTCTGGTCCTGGAGGCCTTTTCTTACTGCTTCAAAAGAATTGCCTGCTAATAAGTTGGATTTTTGCATTTTTTATTCATATTTTGTGTTGTTTAGATTCATATGTACTACTTCATAATATATTCTAGGCTTTCCATGTTTTACCATGTTAGTCTTCATAATGTTTTTCTAGTTACAGTTTATTGAACAATAAATTTTCCAGATAATTTCTAATAGTGTTCTGAATTTCAGTGATGTCTGTTGTAATATTTCTCTTTTGATTTCTAGGTTAATTTATTTGTTTCTTCTTTCTCTTTCTTTACCTTGGATAGGGGTTTACCAATTTCAGTTCCCTTTTCAAAACCAAACTTTATTCCTTTATTACTTTGTATTTTTCCTTTATTTTCTATTTTACAGTTTAAACTCTGAAAAGTATTATTTCCTTTATTCTACTTGTTCAAATTTATTGTTGTTTCTCTAATACCTTGCATTGCAACATTAAGTTTTTTATTTGACATCTCCCAAATTTTTAAATGTAGAGAGTCATTTTTATGAAGTTCCCTCTTACAACTGCTTTTGGTAGATCAGGGGAGAGAGATGGGAAGGAAAAGAAAGGGACTACTATGCAAATTTATGTATATGTCATAAAGAATCCCACTATTATGTGTAAATATGCTTCAATAAAAGAAAATAAAACACTGGAAAAAATTGGGTTTTTTTGTGTCCCATAGGTTCTGGAATGCTGTATCTCTATTCTCATTTTGTTCTGAGGTTTTTAAAAATTTACCCCAACTTCATCAGTGTTCCATTGAACATGCAAATGTATTGTTTATTCTCCAAGTGTTCATATAGGTTTTGTAGATTTTTATTGTGGTTCAATTCTTTTTCTTCATTCATTATTGTTGTACATAAGATCAGGGTTAATTTTGACATAATTTTAAAGCATGGAATAAAACTTTCTCCAACTAAGTACCCAATACTTTCCCATTCCCTTTCATCCTCCCTCCTGATATTACCTTCCTCTAGTCCACACATTATTTTTGTTTATTTGTAGTTGTCTTAATTTGTGATTTATGGATATACATAAAGGTCAAAATCACAGTGGTATTCTCACGTGTGTACACGGTAAAGTTTGTTCAGATTCATTACACCATTGCTCTTTGTTCTCCCTCCTCTCTCCAGCCTTAATTCATTTCCTCTACTCATCTGTTCTCTCTTTTATTTTTCATAATATTTTCAATTTTTACCCTTTATTTTTTTCTAGTTTCTTCAAGTGAAAGAAAGCATTCTTTAAATGATGGAAACCTTTTACTTTCTAATTCTCTTGTCTATTTTACTTAGGACGATATATTTTCATGTTTCATTCATTTACCAGCAAAAGTCACGATTTCATTTGCATTTATGATGTAGTAAAACTTCCTAATAGGTGCTGGATAGTAGCTTGGTTATAGAGCACTTGCCTGGCACAAGTGAGAAACTGGGTTTGATCTTCAGCACCACATTATAAAACACAAAAAATAAAGATTTTGTGTTAACCTACAAATAAAAATATTTTTAAAAAATCATTTATACACACACACACATACACTTATATGTATGTATGTGTGTGTGTGTATATGTATATATATATATATATATATATATATATATATATATATATATAGTTTATTTATTAATCTGCTGATTGGTTCCTAGACTGATTACATTGCCTGCTATGTTGAATTGTGCTGCATATACATTATGTTTCTACCAATATATAATATGCTTAGTTTAGAACTTTTGAATATGTATCAGTAACTGAGATGGCTGGATCATGCAGCTGTCCTATTACTATTGTTTTAAAGTTTTTCTATAATGCTTTCCAGGGCGATGGTGCTGATTTGCAGTTCCATCAACAACAGATGAGTGAACCTTTTCCTTGCATCCCTGTTAACATTAATAGTTGACATTATAACTGCAGTAAAGTTTCAGTGTACTTTTGATTTTTATTTCCCTTACTGCTAGACATGTGGAACATTTTTTTCATATACTTATTGCCATTTGTATTTCTTTTTTCAAGAAGTGTCTCTATAGTTCTTTTGTTCATTTATTTCTTAGGTCATTTGTTATTTGGAGATAAGTGTTGTAAGATTTTTGCATATTCTGGATGTTAATCCCATATTTGAGAATAAGGTGGCAAAAATATTCCCCCATTCTGTAGTTTTACTTTCTATGGTATTAATTGTTTCCAATGGTGTGTAGAAGCTCTTTAATTTGATGCCATTCCAACTAGTGATTCTTGCTTTTCTTAATGAACCTCATTATTGATATTAATTTTGCCAGGGTTTCTCTCTGAGTCTTCCTTAGAAATGCATTGGTCATTTTTCTGGTAATGCATATCAAAGAGAAAAACATGGCATAACAGGACCTATAGAAGGCAAGAAACACATATTATAAAATAACTTTGGCTATAATGTTTATTTAAAACATGGGTACTAGTAGATTCTAATAGTTGAAGAATTAAGCATAATAAATATATAGAAAGGAAAAAGAATTAAATGGTAATAAGTGGCATATCTTATTAAGTTTCAGTAACATTAAATTGAGAATGTCAATAAAGGAGTTGAATTCCATTTCAGAATCTGTTTAGTGTGGAGGTCCTCTCTGCCATGTCCCATGTGGATGAGAAAAGGGTTAACTGCTGGAGGAGGATGGTGACTCTTTTTCAGTCTATTTCCCAAAAACTTATGTATTCAAGAAACACAAAAGATTCCATACTCTTTTGAAATGAGAGGGGACATGACAGATCTGGCCATACCATCTCTGGCCTCTAACAAAAACAGCTACTCACCCAACTCTTATTTTTAATACACAGGTAAAGTGGGTTAAGACCTGGAATAGCTTCTTCTGTGATTGACAGGATAGAGTGGAGTTAGGGAAGCCATTATTTTAGGGGAGATATTCCAGAAGGAGACAGGGAACCACTGGCACACAGCATCACATGCTTCCTGGTAATCTGGGACAGACTTTTGTGCCTGTTATTTCCTGGAAATCAGGCATCTGCATCCCATGACTCAGCCTAGTCTAATTCTGCTAAATAATGATGACTTCCCATTGCTTATATCAGAGGAAAGTTGGAAAATAAAAAAGGGGAGAGGAGAAGAGAGAACAAAGAAAAAGAAAGTTAAATATCACAGACAACAAAAGAAAGCAAAAGAAGTGGGCACACATTTGGAAGGGAGTTAAAATCAGGTTAAACATTAGAAAGTGAAAAAGCACAGCATTAGAAAAAAACTGAGTTTCCAGTAACAATACTGGTCTGAGGGACAGAGTAAAATTTTCCAAAAGTTCTTTTTTTTATCAACATTGGAAAGTAATTAAGAAATGCATGCCACATCATGCAGGGCTATATTTGGTTTGCTATAAATAAACACATTTGATCCACCATAAATGTATATAATTAATTGCTATGTGAAAGGTTCTGACTTCCTAGAAGAGTAAATATGGTGGAGAATAATATAATCTGGAAATGAAAAAAGGTAGGACTATTATGAAAGGATCAGCAAAGTATACCCTGATAAAATGTTCACAGAAAGATTATAAATACTAATACTCCTACAATGTGGAGAACAAAATGTGAGGATTCCAAACAGGGAAGTTATGTTAGGGGAACTGGTAGAAGAGTAGCTATGCCCAAGAATGCTCAAACTTTAGTGAATCAAAGATTGGGGACCATGTTCAAAATGCACATTACACTCAACAGGCTTTTTCATCCATGTTTCTAAAACATTTAAAGATGTTTCCTATGCTCCTGATCCATGGACCACATTCTGATTTGCAAGGGAGGGAACTGCCTTGAGGAAGTATAAATAAAGAGCTGTTGAACATTAGTTCAGTCATAACCAGATCAAGTGAAAGCACAATTTTTTTCTAAGCATATCTCTGCAGAAAAGAAAAGGAAAAAAAAAACAAGGAAGATATAAAAATTCTATTCCTAGCCAAGTAAAATGACAGACCTAAAATCACAGTGAACCCAGAGACTGGTAGAGGAGTATCACAGTTTCTAGAACAGCCTCAGCAAACAGTGAAGCCAGAAGTAATTTAGCAAGAAGTTATCTCAAAAATAAATAAATAAATCATTTAGTCAGTTAGTAAGTAAATAATGCTGTGGATAAATCTCAGTCATATAGGTTTCCTGGGTTATATATCTGGTACCAAATATCTGTACTTTAAGATACAACTACTGAATAGGGAAGAAATTAGAGTAGGAATAATCCAAACAAAGAATGTGAAAAAAATGAATCAAAGTCAAAGCTCTAGAAATTGCTTTTGAATAGCTCACAGGAAGGGGAAATTATCTAGGTAACTCTGGAAAAGAAGGCAAAGGAAACAGGAAGAATTTCAGCTGGCACAGTTTCTTAAATTTGTTCATTTAATTAAATTTCATTCTATACATGACACTGAAAATTGCCTATCCTCTGTGTTTCTGGAAATACTTCCTACATTCAGGCCTGCATGAACATCACACTGCATTGTTGCCTTCCCATTATTCATCTGTATTCACACAAAGACCCTTCATGCTTACCACCAACAACATTGATATTGCTCTAGCTACAATATGCAGCCATCAGCCTTTATCCCTTTTCCTGCCCATACTGTCCTCTGTCATTACTCCTCACCCACTCCTGTATGGTTACACAAATATGGGTCCATTTGATGCTTTTCTCTGTGTCATGCTACAACCTTCCCTGTTCTTATCATTTCCTGCCTCTGACTGATAATCTCACTCCTTAAGCCTCTCTTCATACCAACCTCCAGAAAAGGCACCATTTTTCTCAACTACCTCTTACCAAAAACTTATTCAGTTATTGGTTCAAATAATTAGAACTGTTGACACTGAGGTGACATGAAAAAAATCCCCAACATTCTGGGAGCAAATGAATTAGATTTGTACAGAAAAATTTTACAGGTCAAATTTGTTAGGTACTAAGTAGAATAGTTGCTGGGTTACTAAGGTAGCCCCAAGATGTAAAAACACTATATTAGGAAGGATAGCAATAGTCCTGAAGTATTGAACAAATAGTTTGCCTTCTAAAAGAAGAAAATTAAATTGTCAGAATAGTGGAAAAAACATTTGAGATATGAAGGTATTCATTGACAAATGAGTAAGAAGTATCAGTCATTAGGAAAACAATATTGATGAACAGAGGATGTTGAAAAGTTATTATTATAAGGAGAGAATAGAAATTTGTGAATTTGAATATTTTCAGGTATTTTAAAAATTTATTTCTGGGAACTTTTAATTTTTCTGGAGGGATAATTCTTTGAGTTATTTTTATGCATTAAACTTGTTGACCTGTAGTTTTTCCCTGATGAGTTTTGAAGTTCTCGATCAGAAAAACCATGCATAGAGTAGTGTTTGCTGGGTATACTTGGTCACACGTAAACATAGCTTCTTAGGAGACTGAGATGGGTGAATGGCATGATTGATGACACCCTAAACAATTTAGAGTGACTCTGTCTCAAAGTACAATAGGTTTGGCAATACCACTCATTGGTAGAGTCATTGCTAAGGTTGCAAAAGTCACTGGATAAAAATCAGAAAACATGAATACACACACACACACACAAGTACACACAAACACAAACAGCACAATAAGATAGTTTCTAAAGTAAATGATGATCTAATATAAAGCCTACTATTAGTTTTTAATTTGATAGACTCTTTTTCCAGGAATACTAAGTAACTTAAGTAAACTATCCATTTGTCAACAGAGGTACAGTTAGATGTAACATCACAAGAAGAGGAGGAAGGGCTTAGTGGCACTGAAAATAAGCAGTCACAATCACTGAAAATAAGCAGTAAACATGGGAATTTGAATTCATGGTTTCATCCTATTTTCCTCACATCCAGAATGTAAATTAATTTAAATGAAATGATCTTTTGCAAAATTCTTTAGGAATCTAAATGTCATAAATTAATATTTAGATCTAATGCAATCTAATAAGTCTAAAAATAACATTGAAAATCATGGCAACCTAAAAGTGAGTCTTCTTCTAGTAATTGAAGCATTTTTTCTGAATATTGTTTGTGTTTTTATTGATAAAATCTCACTGATGAAAACATTAACTCTAAGACTTATGAGTAAACAGTTAAAATTATAAACACACGTAACTGTGATTGCCATTGATCTCATTTATGTCCAAGTATGGTTTTTCCCAATGGTGCAAAATTTTAATTTCACAGTACCAATCATTAATGCTGGCTAAAGTTTCCATCATCTCTTGAAATCCTTGTCTATGTTGAGGCAGATAATAGTCTCAAATGAGTCTTACATCTAACTTTTAACCAAAGAGCAACCTTATAGAATGGGATATTTGTGATTAGGGTACAATCAGTAATTTTCCGGTTCATTTTCTTAGTGAATGTCAGAATAAAAGAGTCTTTGGATGCAGTTATTGGGCAACTATGAAAATTTTGGAGGGATCTTATTGTTTTCTCATATTGTGTGTGTTAAGAGGCTGAAGTTTTGCATGCATTTAGAAGGATACCCTCTTAGGTGTGGGTTCTTTTGGGGTATAGCTTCCTCTGTGTGATGTTCCTAGGCAGTGAGGTCTTGATGTCAGATCCCCACTGAACTTGACCAACATGCATGACTGGTGGTCCACTTCTTTTCTGCATTGACTAATTGATTTGGTGGAATTCTCCACAGCTGACTAGAGGGGAGCTTTTTATCTTCCACTCAGTCAGGTTTCCCTGGCACAGCTGTGGACTCTTCCTCCTGTGGATGTTTTTCTAATTCTCAATGCCATTATTTCTGGGTTTTATCTGGCAGCAGACTGTGATGACTCTCTACTGAGTCTCCCAGCCCCTCTTTTCATCATGTGGCCACACTCCAGTCAGTCTGAATTGATTCATGGAAACATCAGAAAGCACTGTATGTGGCTGTGCTGCCACTATTCTGTATTGGAAGAATTTTTAGCTTTTCTACAATGAAATGTGATAAAATGTTGGGAGAAATCCTAGTTCTTGGTTAAAAGCAGCTAATGTCTCAAGTGTGTAAACTTGCAGAGAGGAGCATTCCAATTCTCTGACCTAGGAATGTAAACAACTGCCCCAAATTCACTTAGTGTTACCAAGGGAAACTGTATAGGAGCCTGGTGGCCTGATCCCCCATGGTACATTGTGATTGGGCAAGAAACTTATAAAATGTATAACTTTCCTGCAATAAACTAGTTTGCAGGGTGTTCACCACTAGCCTGCTTCCACCCAGCTCCAAGAGTCTGGGGGTCTTCACTCAGGAGGGCTTACCTGCACCAGAACTAGCCTGGCATCCCTAAAGGTGAGGTACAGAAAAGTGTTTCTCTTGGGAAAAGCCTTTTCCCTAAATTAGGGAATGCCTCAGCAACTCAGCCAGATGCTCTTGGTAAATCAAAACAGGCAAATAGGGTTGGAGATATAGCTCTGTTGGTAGAGTGCTTGCCTTGCATGCACAAGGCCCTGGGTTCAATCCCCAGCACCACCACCACCACAACAACAATAACAACAACAACAAAAAAAAAAAACAGGCAAATGGAAGTGGTGATGGCCCACAGGGCCTGGGGTCCTAGGATGGATATTTGCAGGCAAAACCTGAATATCAAAACAGAATATGCTAAAGAACATTCAAAAATGTGATAGACCTTAGTGAGCAGGAAGAGTGTATATTCAAGCTCTGTCAAATTTTAAAAACCTTTCAATTTCTTGGACTTTTTTATATCCACCACCAACACACAACAGGCCTAATGTCTCTGCTTGAATTCTTTCAGTGTGACTTCTTTCAGATAGGGCTTCTTGTGTCATTCCTGACCCTGTGAAGCAGAATCCACTCATTCCAAGAACCATGGTGCACATGAGAACACCTTATCCTTCACACAATTCTACACTGCATCTCTTGAGAACCTCCATCCAAATTAAAAACAGTCTATGAAAGAGCTTCATTCTTGTTGACACTGGACCTCCAATGATACTGGGAGACTAGATTGCAAAGTCCCTCTGTTCCTCCTGAATGCTATCAGCAGGAGCTAATGTGTATTCATCCCCAAATCATACAATTTGACTTTAAGGAATTTGTAACCCGATGAAATGGAAAACTGACTGAGAAAAGCCAGGGCCAAGGGCAACTGTATTTGATACTCACCTCTTGCTTTTCCAGATGACATTGAGGTTCATGTGGAAAGTGCTGAGGTTGCAAGTCCACTCCACTTACAGAGTCTGGAGTGTGCCCAAGAAGCCTGGTCATTGCCAAAGATGAGTGCGGTTGTCATTTTGAAGTTCCTGCCATTGCAACCTGGTGAGCATCATCTTCTTCAAGAACTTTCTGAGGATATACCCCCATGAGCATACTCATGAGTGCGATCTAACCTATCAGTTCCTGAGAGTTGACTAATCTCAAGGAACATCTTCTCTTAAGAACTGCAGGTGACCTGGGAAGCACTGCTAACTTTTAATGCAGTTCCATACTGAAAGTCTGATTGGAAAAGATTTGCATATCCAACTGGTACTTTTTCAACTGTGCCAATTGAGTTGATGAAAAGAGGAGAAACAGTTGAGGTGAGGGAGGGTTGGCATACAAAGAAGAGTTGTTTTTTCTTTCCCCTTCTAAGAGGCCAGGGATTAACCACAGATCTTGCACATGCTAGGCCAGCACTTTCCAAAAGGTGCTATTTCTTTGACTCCAGAGGAGACCTTTTTAGCTACCCTCTAGGTCCTCTACTGGTAAGACTGTCAAATTCTCTGCAGAAAACCCAGTCCCAGACAAACCAACAAATTTCTAAGGATTTCTTCATCTTCCTTTTCACAGCAATCCTGCAAGGAACTTTTTGTGCACATCAAGACCCACAATCTAGGAGTGTGTTGTGAGAGAAAAAGTTTATCCCTGTCTATTGAAGGAGGAAAAGACTTGTAGCTGTTCACTGAGCAGAAAATGATGGCAGTGAGCATGGAGGCCAGGGGGCAGGAGGAGAGGCAGGTGTAAGTGGTAATCAGAATATGCTCAGGTGGTGAGTAGGAAGGGAGATTTCTGGGATCATTCACACCTGGATCCCTAACCATTTCAATCACAATCTGCTGATCCTTTCATCACTCCTCTTTTTTCTCCTGTCATTTCCCTTGGGAAATTTGTAATGAGGAGATATCTGGTCAAAAGGCACAACCCAGTAGAGGTGCTGGATCTTGCCTACCATCTCATTGATGGGGGAAGTAGAGGAAGGTTTTTCTCCTTGGCAAATCTTTTTTTCCCTAAATTAGGGAATGCCTCAGCAACTCAGCCAGATGCTGTCAGTAAATCTAATAGTCAAAGGAAAGTGGTGATGGCTCATGGGTTCTGGGGTCCCAAGACCAAAATTTGCTGGCAGGAAAAAAATGTCCATCTGCCACAAATTATGTTTACAGCTTTTTCACTCAAGATTCAATGGAGTGAGTTAAGTAGCTGAAAGTCATTTCTGTGATCTCTCAATCATTCAACAGCAATCCATTCCACTCTGAAAATGGCCTCAGTAGGTTTCCAGTGCTTCTGTGCCATGATAGCAAAAGATGGGAGAGTGACTCTATTTGAAGTGGAAGGGGCAGGCTTTGGGCATGGCAGGTGTGAAGGGTGCAGAGTTTCCAGTCTCTGGTTGGAGGATGCACTTTCTCTCTCTCCTCAGAGGCTTTCTCAGGGCCTTCAGCCACCTAGATGTTGAGGAGTGGCTTCTGTCATACCTGCACCATAAACAGTGCCTGAGGACACAGAGGGGCAGCATGACAGCATGGTGGTATCACGGTTCCCATGGTAACCAGAGACACTTGTGCTCTTGGCCACTTTAGACTGACAATAAAATCAAACACAAATTTAAAACAAGCACAGGCTCTGCAGTGATGGTAAGAGAAAAGAGGAAGGGAGTGCGGGTCAGGGGCCTGATGTTTCAAGAAAGGTGATCCTGAAATTTTTGAATTTAGCTAAACTACTCCATTAGAACAAGATTAATCACTTTGTTGTTTATAGTACTCTAATCAAAACACAGTTGAAATTTTTGGAGCCGTTTGTATGTAGAATTGTACCTCTTAGGACTTAACTCTCAGTTAAATTGCTTTTTAGTCATAACACAAAGCAATTTTAAACCATTTTTAATTACCAATCTTTGGAAACACCAATAACGTTTAAGTATGTTACTCCCTAGAATTTAAGGAGTTAAGAGTACTTGATGTTATTTAATAATTAGCATTATAACTTTGCAAATTAATCAGATGTCTCTAACAAACACATTTGAGTAATCTTATACATTTTAAGTCTAATTAACTTATTTTACTGTAAAACCAATGTATCAAAAGAGTATTGAATAGTATTTGCCGGCTCTTTCCTGTTGACAAAAAGTCCTAAGAACAATTGATGTTAGACATTTATAAACATCAACATTTTATTAGTTTGACCATCTAGAGATTTGCAAGTTAATTTGAAAGAGAGTTTACTTTTATTAATTTACCCAATTTAAATTTAACCTTTTTAAATCACTTGAATTAAAACTATTTGGATTCATTTTTAAATTTTAATTTTATGCATGCTTATTAGTCATATCAATTTTGTCAGGTACATACATAGACAATATGACATTAGACAATAACATATACACATAACACAAAAGCAAAGGCCTTGTAACATTTATATCCATTGCAATGTAAAAGATGTTTAAAAATAACTCTAGAGTTGGATAAAAATAGAACTGATCCAAAAATCTTTAAAGTAGGTATGTAGAATCAAAATTATGAGCTCAAAAATATAGCATTTAAGAAAAACAAAACAAGAATCCTAGAAAAAAAAAAAACAGTGACCATCAATTATAACATAAATAGTGAGGAAGAGGAAGGCAGAGAGAAGGGGTGAGAGGAAGGGAGTGGGAGAGAGAAAGTGAGTCAGTTTTTTGTTGCAGCCCAGAAGAAGTATAAAATGAACACTTTTTTTTTCTTCAGTCTCAGCTTGGTCCCTGCTCATAATATTTTCCATTTTTACCCTTTATTTTTGTCTAGCTTCTTCAAATGAAAGAAAGCATTCTTCAAATGATGGAAAACTTTTACAACTCCCCTGTAAACTTCAATAATAATAATACAATATTCCTATTATGGCTGTTCCATGTCCTTTTAACAGTATATGCATACAATAGCATGGAAAACTATACAAAAGTTGTTCTGTCCTTTAATATTAATATAATTTGTCTGATATTACAACATCAGAAATGGATAACACAGTCATTCAGAGTACTCTAATATTAATACAGTATCCACACTAGAGTATCAAATATGATTATAAAAGCTGTGCTGTGGCCTCTAAATCTAATGTGTTATTCATAGCTAGCTATGAATATACTAGCTCCCCTCTACCTTCAAATACTAATATGACATTCATATTATCACCTAAAAAATATATATGTCCTGTAGCCTTTAATATGACTTTATGTGATCTTTTTCATAAACCCTAAAATCAATGTAATAACTTACTTGTGGATTTTAATATTCATTTAAATATCCTTGATATAACATCTAAAACTAGTAAGTGGGTGTTCCATAGCACTTAACATTAGAATATTTATATTAAATAACATTATTCTAATAAAACATCTGCATTTTTGGCATTAAACAATTTTTATGAGTTACCATTAAAATTAATGTATTAACTACCATGTTGATTTTAGATTTTAATCCTAATATAATATGCATACTTGAGTTTCTAAAAATGACCTAAAGATTCATTTCTGGCTTTTAATATCATATGATATCCATACAATGACATATCAAACTGGTATGATAGCTGCCTTTTAAAATTGATGTATATTCATACTATAGAAAGTACAACTAATTTAATAATGTCCCTGAGGTTTTAATACTATTACATTTTCCATAGTACACCATTTAATATTAACATAACAGCTTCTATAGACCTTGGATATTGATAGAAGAGGTGTGCAATAACATCCATAACAAATAAAATAGCTGTTTTGTAGTCTTTTATGCAAAAATAATTTCATAATAAAACACCTCAAGATAATGCAATATCTGTCATTAGTTATTAATAGTAATACCAATACTACACCATCCAAAAGTGATATAAGAATTGTCCTGAAGATTTTAGTCCTATTTTAGAATCCATACTGTTATAGACTAGGGCTGCTCTTTGTGAGCTTCACTGGCAGTAAGCAGAGAGGTAAGACAGAGCACTAACTGGAACCAGGATGCAAGTTCTCAATAGGCTCCCTTAGAAACAAACTATGCCCAGTAAATGAAAGAGTTCAGAAGGCAGCTGATCAAGCCACATAAAAAGCATTGTCTTTGTCCCACTTCTCTGGGAGGAATATGTCACCAATAATGCAACTGCAATAAAACATCCCTCAGTCACACTAAGGGCTCCATGCCACCTAGGATTTGACCCTTCATATCTGAATTGCAGTCTTGCATCTGAGACAAACAAGATGGCCCCTAAGTTCCATGGTCTCTTTGTCAGGATCACCATACCCGGAGTACACATCTGCAGATATGAGGACATGAGGAGGGACATATGTAGCCTGCACTGCCTTGTTGCTCTTTGCAAACACAAGATCAGAGAGCAAAGTCTATGGGCTGTGTTTTCAGAGTGTCTCATTCTCACACTAACATTGACTCTTTTGGGCTTCATGTTGTGCCTTTAATCACTGTATTTGTCTAATTTTGATTCCAGTAGGAAAACTGTGGTCATAATATATCACTTTAAAATTTTTATTTTGTCCATGTTGGTCTAGCTGTCAGAAAAATCATAATTTTAAAGAATGCATGTTCTTGTGATTTTTCTATTGAGAGTTTGGTGCACTACACCTTTGTCTTGGATGCCCTTCTTAGAAAGGGAAAACTACAGCCATCAGAGATTGGTGCCTCAGTGTTTGGATCTGGTGATGCTGTGCTTTCGAGTGTGAAAGTCAGGACTGGAACAACTGAGTACAGAACCATATTGAGGATATTGGTAGAAAGATGTATTGGAGGCAAGGGACTAACACTCAGGTAGGTTTTATTCATATACTTCTCATGGGACTTTGTTGTTTAGACAGTGAATCTGTTTCCAGTGGAATCAAACCACTCTGGAACCCAGGATTAATCACCCCTTTTCTGTAATTTCTTTTTTCTCCTGTTTTGGAGAATTAAGCAAAAATCCCAGCAAATCAATTTTTAGGCTTTTTCCAACAGTGATCAATGAAGAAAAATTATCAATAGCTGACCTTGTTAGCTTAACATCTTTTTACATTCCCTTGGAAACTGACTGAACTTGTGCTCATTTCATGGTCCTATCAGGCCTGCCAAAGCTTATACAGGGCTCTTTCTCCTTCTTGAAGAAACTTAGTAAATAAGGAATGGTATCACACAATGCCATAATGTCATAAGATGAATACCTACAGGAGCAGGAGATAAGAGGGGAGAATTTTCCATGACTTTGATTTTACCAGTTTATAAAACAGGGACTGTTTCCTTTTCTCAAATTCACTGGTGCCTCAGGGCTTACAAAACTCAGCACCATTCAGAGTTGCAGGTCTTTCTTGTGGTGACCCTACCCATTTGCTGGTTTCCAGTAAATTTCAAGGAACAAAGAAGTGTCACCACCCATGGCAACAATTGCATGGGTATTTATCGGAGGCGTACTGGAAATAAACTACTTTTCCTATATTCACAAATTTATAGAGGAAGAGAGATTTTGAGAGAAAGATAGGCTTTGCTTAGAGGAAGAGAAACTTTGCTTATCAGGAAGACAAACTTTGCTTAGAGGAAGAGAAACCTTGCTTAGAGAAAGTTTTAGAGTAATACAGGCTTGCTACACTTATCAGAGATCTGTTTCTTCTTAGAGGTGTGTCCTGCATCCTGTGAACTAAAGGGTGCAACATAGAGGTGTGTTCTCAGTACTCTGCGCTACGTTCTGCCTTCTGCCACTGCCTACTGCTTCTTACTGCTAGCTGCTTCTCTTCTCTGTTAGCTGCTTCCTTTCTCTGATAGCTGCTGCTTTTCCTAGTTGCTTCTTCTTACTGGTGCTTCTGCTTACTGCTGCTTCTTTCTGCTAGCCACTGCTTTTTGCCTTCTGCCTACTGCCTGCTTATATTCCCTCCAGGAGGTGGAGGGCAGGCCCATGCCAGTTGAGACCAGGCAAGGAGTCAGCTGCCCTATCATGGCAAAGGTTAAAATGAGCAGGCCCGAGCAGGAGCACTCGGGAACACCTGTGCACACATTGTGTGCGTGGACTTAATTGAATACAGCCAATGACAAATCACCTGGGTATGCTTATGTTAATCAACCTCCTCACCACCAATGTGATCAAAGCAACCTTTGGCTAGCTGCCAGGCACCATCCCGGCACCATCCGCACGGCATAGCACCCAACACAGAAGCATTCAGTAATGCTCTGTCCTGGGAACCCTCTGTCAGGGATGATTGCATATATGAGTATTGATATTCAATCTTTCCAAGCCAGTGGTCTATCATTTCTCATCTTTGTGGGAAGGTAATGAGAAGTTAATTAGTTCTGTGTGCACAAGAAAAATGGTTCTAAGCCTTTGAGATTGTTCACTAATTTTTGATGTTTCTTAATAGAAAAAAAGGAGATCAACTTCTTGTGTTCATTCAAAAGTGGGCACAAGGTACTCAGTGAACCTGTATTACATTAATAATTATTCCCTGAAGAGAATGGTTACCTATTCCTTTTCCATTTTTAAAAGCTGAATTGTCAATCCTTCTCTCTGCTCCAACAAACTTACCGATTGATTAAATATTGACTTCTGAGTTGGTTCTTTGTTCTTCTATTGGGGCCTTCTTTCCAAATTTTAGATCGAAAAATAGAAAGAAACTGTCTTCAATAACACACACAAAAAGAGGTGACCTGCTGTGACCTTAAAAGAAGGAGTGCAGATGTTCCCTAAAGAAATAGAGAAAGAGAATTCTACTCCCATGGTTGTGACCATGGTATTGAAAAAAGTTTTGGCAATTTCACACCATTATTTCTTCTTGATAAAAATTATATTTATGAATTTTATAAACAAGATATTTTCATCTATGTGAGGCATTTAGAAATGGAAACATAAATGCCAGTTCCTTGCTATTTAATGGGGTCCTTGGAATGTTGCCTGCTGCCACACAAATTTTCCTAAAAGTCTCTGGAATTATAGCAGTGCCACTGCTATGGGACTAGGGAGACAAAGAAATGAGACTTCTGATGACTACATCTTGGAAGTGAAATACCATGGATCTTGCTGATTTATTTTTCTTCAAAACCATCTGCTGATGTGAATTCACATAGATGGGGAATCTACAGATTTTGGACAATAGAGTTCTCTGGTGCCAATGATCCCTTGTAGTGTACCCACATCATACAATGAGAAGAATTATTTAATTAATTCTAAATTTTACAGGAAGCATTGGAAAGTCTATAGCACAGGGAGTCTATCTCTGAAAATCAGTCATGACATTTTCCAGTGAGGCAGAGTGGAAACAAGGAAAAGGTAGAAGTTGATTTTCTCTCTTTGTTGAAATCACATCATGGTAGAGTTCTATGCCATTCCTTGCCCCTCTCCTTTCTGTGTTGCTTTCTGTATTTTGGTGCATTAAAGTCACATGACTCAAACATTAGAGTTCCCAAAGAGTACAACATAAATGACCTTATATACCTGATGACAACTTCAAAAGCATGACAGAATAATCCCAGGGGAATAAATGGCAAAATTATTCAGGCCTTGTAAGGCATAATGACTTCTTCAGGACCACACACATAACCAGAAGGAGGAAATGTGTCTGATTGAAACTGTCTCTCCAAACCAGGTGAGTTGGCTGCACCTGGGACAGTCTGGGGAACAGATTCAGAGTGTGTTGGTTTAACCATGTCCACTTGTGTATAAGTCAAGGGAAGATGGGAGGAACCTGCATCTCAGTGGGCCATTAGAAAAATCTTGTGTGAGAAAGGTCTTTGGGTATGGAGTCCCCAAGGAAGTGACCTCACTTCCTTGGCAGTAGAACACACAGAACTTGGAACCCTAGTAGCTAGGCACCCACATTCCAGATAAACTCCCATTCTGCTCACTTGTGTTGAGACAGCAAGTCCAGAGTCATGAGTTCTTGATATCTACTCATCTTTGGATGTTTGTTTCTCAGGAAAGTCCCTAGTATGGACCTTTCCCAAGATTGGAAGCTCTGTATCATTGTTGGGCCCAACAACTCTGATATTTTCCAAGAAGACCAGAGGTGAAAGAGGACAGGCCATTGGAAGTGAGTAGAGTATAGCCCTCCACTCAGATTCCCATTTAGATAGTACCAGACCTCAGGAGGTTTTGTTTGTGTGTGTTTGTATTTGTGTCTCATATTTGTGACTCATTGAATTTGATGTTGATCAAGCTGTGATACTATCCTTTAAAAGAGTGCAACCTTACATCATTCCCTCCACACCTCAGAGAAACATAACTGCATATTTGACTACAAACTAGTACTTCATAAGCCCTAGTAACTATAATTCTTATCAATTCTTCTCTAAACACCTTAGAGAGCCTTTCTACTTACCTCTCAGAGAATCTGTAATACACACCTCAAACATTTGACTCACCAAGAGACCTTTCCTATACATGCAAATAGTCCTTCTGTTCACTTAAGTGAACACTTACACTCTCACCAATAAACCTTCCTACAAACCTCATAAAAATCTCATACACCCTTCAGAGGGCCCTCCCTACAAATTGGAGAGCCCACTCTACATAAAAATGAGAACCCACTGGACACCTCAGAAAATCTTTCCTTCACACCTCAAACTCACTTTCCTACATATCTAAAAAATGACTCCCTACTAATACCAAGAGCTTTTTCTGTACATCTCAAATTCCCATTCATATATCCCATAGGGACACTGCCTCCACACTTTATTGAGCAACATGTATACAACTCAGAAAGCATTTTCTATACACGCCAGAGAGTACTCCATATAAATTCCAGTGAGATGTTAATTCAAACCTCAGAATTTTATGCTATGAACAACAACACACCCTACTACACATCACAGATACCACTTACTACTCACCAAAATGCCCTCTCTACTCACCTCTGTGGTTTGGCCTGACATACCTCAGAGAAAACTTTGGATACACTGTTAAGTGGCCTTCCTAAACAATGTAGGGATTCCCCCTATTATACTCAAAGAATACTCCCATTTTATCTCATTGTGTTCTACCTAGTCATATCAGATAGATTTCATTATTCATTTCTGTGGGTCCTACCTACACAACAGAGAGCATGCCTATGCAGACAAAAGTCCTTCTACACTCTTCAAAGATTCCTCCTGCACACTTAATAGAGGTCTCCCTACACACCTCAAATCATCTGCACTACAAATCTCAGAGAACCTTCCCTTCATATTTCAGTGAACACTTCCTACAGACATAGCAGTCATCTCTCCACACAGTTCAGAGCCCTACCTGCTCATATCAAGTGCCCTTTCTACAGAATTCAGAGGGCCATCCATACACAACTTAGACACATTTCCTACATACATTATCAATAACTGTATCAATGTTGGAACCAGAGAACCATTGCTAAACACCACACACCATGCTTCTACACACCTCAACAAACTCATTCCCCTATACATCTATGTAATCCCACCCTACTCACATCAAGAGCCCTTCCATCACACCTCAAAGTGCCATCCATAAACAACTTAGGGATTCTCCCTCCACCATTTTTTGAGCAACATGGAAACAACTCAGATAGTTCTCCACCTACATCCCAGAAAACACTCCCTATAAACACCAGAGAGATGTTAATTCAAACCTCAGAATGACCATGCTACACACTTCAACAAGTGCTATAAACACAGCACAGATAGATCTCATTTCTATCCAAAATGCTCCCTACTCATCTGTGGGTGCTGCATATACACACATAACAGAGCCACCATCATTCTCCATTGAAAGACCTCAAAACCACTTCAGATATTTCTTATACTCTCCTCAAAAATCCCTTCCACCAAACACAGTGTGTTCTCCCTAAACATATCAGAGATTTCACTATTCACTTCAAGGGGTCCTCCCTCCACAACTTGTTAATATCTCCAGTCATAACACCCAATTACACCCCCATATATTCCTTGGCATGTCCAATAGAAAACTACCTACACACCTGTGAGAGCCCTCATACACACATCAGAATGCTATTCTTATGCATTAAATAAGCCCTCACTCTAAACTCAGAGAACCTACACTATAAATCTCAGAGAGCCTTTCCTACACATTTCAGCAAGTCTGACCTACATGTGACATAAGTCCCCCTTCACACTTCATAAGATTCTCCCTTCTATATCAGTTTTTCCTCCCTAATTCTCTTACAGAGCTCTCACTACTCAGCTAGAGTCCCTCCAGAAACAACTCACTGAGTTCTCTCTATTCATCTCAGTACACATTCTTTATAGTGCTGAGTGACCCCTCCCACCTCATCTCAGAAGGACCACCCACAAACATTGTAGAGACTCTGACACACATCAAAGATTTCTTCTAAAGACCTTATAGAAGTTCCTCTAAACAGATCAGAGACTGCAATCTACCAACCTCAGAGTCCTCTCTACACACCACAAAGTAAACTTCATTCATATCAAAGAAAGTCCTTCCTACTTACTTCAGCAGCAGACTCTACACACCTCAGAGAGACTTTCCTACATACCTCAGCAAGTACAAATTAGATTCCTTTAAAAGCCCTCTTTACTAACTACACTTCATTTCAAGTACACTCTATATCCCTCAGAAAGCCCATCTACTCACCTCATAAAGCCCCCAATACATGCCTAAGGAAGCCCTTTCAATTCACAACAGAGGCCTTCCCTATGCATTAAAAATACTGACCCCATCCCACAACCCAACACTAACTCTAACCCTAACACTAAGCCCACCATTCATACCACAGAGAGTCCTTGCTGACATTGATGATGACCATGATCCTGACGTTGACATATTACTAATGCTATTGCTAACCTTAACCTTAACCACATAGAACCTTCTACATCAGTTTTTTCTCCCTACTCTTGTTACAGAGTTCTTGTACCTTACCTTAAATGGCCAAACACTACATATTACGTCCTTTATACAATTCACAGAACACCCTTTCTATGCACCTCTGTGAGTCCTCCAAGCTCACCAGAGGAAACTCTGCCACACATCAGTAGATCTCAAACAATTTGTAGAGCTCTCTTATACATGTCATAGTTCCCTACCTTCACAGTCATATACTACCAACCTGAAGAACCTCCCAAATAATCTGAGAACCCTCCTTAGACATCAAAGAAAGCTGGTTCTACTTACCTCAAATGCATTTCCTACACACTTCAGAGGGATGTCCTTACATATCTCAGTTTATACAAATTATATTCCTTTGCAAGTCAGTTCTACTAATTAAACTTGTTTGCAAGTGCACTATAAACACCTCAGAGAGTCTATCTACTGATGACAGAAGTCCTCAATATACATCTCATTGAGCCCTTTTGGCTCACCACAGAGGCTTTCACAGAGTATACATTGCAAATACTGAACCTAACTCAGAACTTGACAGTAACCCTAATTTAAGCCTAAACCTCAGCCCTCCTTACATACCATGGAGCCCTCCCTGACACTGACATTGACCATGAACCTCAACCTGATCCTAAATCCTGACCCTAAGCCTAACATAATAGTGCCTTTCCGCATTCATCAGTTTGTTCTCCTTACTTATCTCACAAATCTCTGACTACTCACCTCAAATGGCCCTTGAAACAAAATTCAGTGAGCCCTTTCTACACTTTACAGAGCACCTCCCTGATTCACCTTTGTGAATCCTCTGAACTCATCTCAGGGATCACTTCCACATGTGTAATATAGCCCTCTGACACACATAATAGCACCCTGCCTACACAGTTCAGAGGTCACTCCCTACAAACCTCAGAGGACCCTCTGTACACACATCTTAGTTTCCTGCTGACACATCCAAAGAACTGTCCTTACTTACCTCAGAGGGACATCGTTACAGACCTTAGTGAGTACTAAGTCACTATAGTTTTTTGGAAGCCTTCCCTAATCACCTCAGCAAGTCTCTGTATTCACCTCAGGGAACCCTCATAATATACCACAGAGAGCCCTTACAACAAATTCAGAGAGCCATTTCAACACACCACAAAGGCCTTCCCATTACAATGCAAATACTCATTTGGATCCTAACACCAACACTGACCCAAATCTTAACCCTCTAACTCTGACACTAACTCCCTAATTCTAATACTAACGCTAAATATAACCCTAATCTAAGCCCTAACATCAAAAACTAACCTTAAACCTAACAGTAAGCCTCCATTATTAGCTCAGAATCATCTATATACAAAAATTACAGAAGCCTCCCTACACATCTGAGTGCCCTCCTGACACATTGAAAAATGTCCTTACTGTATATCTCAAGAGAAGTCTCTACACACCTGAAATAGACATATCCATAGAGAAATAAGTGAGTACATACAATACACATTTTCAAGTCCTTCTAAACACTGAAGTGAACATTTCTATTAACTTCACAATTTCCTTACTACACTATTAAGAAATCTCTTTTGACTGACCTTCCATATACACCAAAAATACCCCTATTCCTTAATAGATCACTCACACTCATGTCAATTAGCCCTTCTATGAACCTCATAAAGCCCTCCTACACCCCTCAGAGACCCTTCCCACAATGCCTCATAGAGCCCTCCTTATACAATGAAAAGAAACCACTTTCACACCTCAGAGAAATTTCATACAAATTTCCTCAAACACACCTCCCTATACATCTAAGGATTTCCTCCCTACTCACATTAAGAACCCTTCCTACACAACTCTAAATCCCATCTATACACACCTTACAGACATACCCTCCACACTTCATTGAGCAAACCCTAAACAACTCAGAAAGCCCTCCTTATACACCTCAGAGAATAATCCCTAAAAATGTCAGAGAAATGTTAATTCAAACCTCAGAATGCTTGAGCTACAGACCTCAGCAAACCGTACCCATACATCTCAGATAGACCTCAATATTCACCAAAAACTCTCCCTACTCACCTCCAATTGCCTTTCATAAACACTTCAGAGATTTCAGCTACTATCCTAAAAGAAACCTCCCACCACAGGGTGTTCTCCTTGCTTATATCATATGGATCTCTGTATTTACTTCACAGGGCCCTCAATACACAACTGAGATAGCACTCTTGCATGGGAAAAAGTCATTTTTCACACCTCATAGATAGCTTCTGTACACCTAATGGAGATCTCTCTTCACATTTCAGAGAGACCACACAACAAACCTCAGAGAACCCTCCCCTTTCTACACACCTTGCAGTCACCTTCCAGAACATCTCAGAAAGCCCTCCATACTCATATCAAGCACACTTGTTACACAACAGGAGGTCATACATTCACACCATAGAAGTCCATACTACACAGATCATTTATCAATCCCTACAGAACTGGGAGAGCAATTGCTGAATACTACACACTGCCTTTCTACACTACTTGTACAATTCAGAGGACTCTGTTACACACTCAAAGAGTCCTCCTTTCAAACCCATTTGTCCTCCTTATTCATGTCAGAATTCTCCCATTACTCACCTTAGAAATACATATCTACACCCCTCAGAGAGTACATACCTCTTACAAAAGAGGACACTCCCTAAACACCCTATTCAACTATCCTCTTTACAAATCTCAGAGAGTCTTCCATACAAACCACAGAATGCCATTTCATCAAACCTCAAACCTCAAAAAATGCTACCTGTGCACCTAAGGTAGCCTGCACTATTCATGAAAAATGCCTCTCTATTCACTGCCAAAGACCAAAGCTACAAAACTCAGAGAGTCCTCTTGATACTTCATTGAGTGCAATACAAAAACACATCGGAGATTCCCTATACTATCTTCAAAGGATTCTCCCATCAAATTTTAGTATGTTATTCATACTCTGATCAAAGATATCACACTATTCACTTCAGAGGGCCTTCCCTACACAACTAAGACAGCAATTCTCCTCAGATGTAAAGCCCTCTTACACCCCTCATAGATTCTTCTGCACACCTAATAGGAACCACCCTACACACCCCTGAGAGACTTCACTACACATTTCAGTGTGCCCTATGCATTTCAATGCATCCTCACTAGAAACCTCAGGGAACATACACAACAAACTCAGAGAGACCTCCTTTCTCATCTCAGTGAATCCTATCTACGCAACAATGAGATACTTCACTCCACACCTCCTAATGCCTCATTTTCTATTTTAAATTATCCTCCATACTCATCTTATAGAACTCTCTCTGCTTGCCTTAAATGGTTCTCTGAGCACAACTCACTAGAGTTCTTTCAACTCATTTATGTAAACACTCTGTATAGACCTGTGTGAACCCTCTAAATCCCTCAAATCTGGACCTCCACACATGTCTAATAGTCCTCTGACATGTCATAGAGTTCTCCTACACACCTCATAGTGTACTCTACACAGCTCAAAGACCATGCACTACTAACCTGAGAGAGCCCTCCTTACACACCTTAGAGCCTCCTCCATGAATATAAATAAAAGCTCTCCCTAATTACCTCAAGGCAATCTCTACAAAGCTCAAAGAAACATTCATACATACCTCAATGAATACAAACTATACTTGTTTTAAAACCCCTTTTGCTAACTATAATTCTTTGCAAGCTCTTTCTAAATACCTCAAATTAGTCTATCTATGCACTCAAAGAGCCTTCAATGTACACCTCAGAGAACATTTTTTGAATTTTTACATAGACCTTCTATGTACACCACAAATGCTGATCCTGATCCTGAACCTAACCTGAAACCTAACCCTAACTCTAACACCAAGCTCTCCCTACATAAAATAGAGGGCCTTCCTGGACCATAATACTGACCATGATTGTGACCTTGACCCTAAACTCTAGCCCTAACCACAACCCACACCCTAACCTCATAGTTTTCTCCCTTCTATATCAGTTTGCCCTCCCTACTCATCTCTTGGAGATCTCACTTCTTGCCTCAATAGGTCCTACAAACACAACTCACTGAACCCTTCCTACACATCACAAAGCACCTTTCCTCTGCACTACTCTGTGCCCTCCAAACTCATATCAGCAGTACATTCATACACATTAAATTGTTCTATGAAAACATCATGGAATGCTCCTACACTCCTCATAGAGCCCTCTTTACAGTTCAGAGGCCACATGCTACCAACCTCAGAAGGCACTCCCTACACATCTGAGTGTATCCTCATACACTTCAAAGGTAGCCCTCCCTAACCACATTAATTGCAGCCCCTAAATACCTCAGAGAACTTTTCCTATACACATCAGTGAGGCATGTCTATGTACCTCACTGGGTACAAAATATACTCCTTTCTAAGAACTCCCTACTATTTTTCTTGGTAAGCCTTCTTTAAACACAACAGAGAGCCTCTCTACTCACCTTAGGAAGTTTTCAATACACACCTCAAAGAGTCCTTTCAACTCTTCACTGAATCATTCTTTATACACTGAAAATACTGACCATGACCCTTAACATAACTCTAATCTTAACCATAACCATAAACACAAGCCCTCCCTACATATCACAGAGGGCTGTCTCTGACACTGACACTGAGTAAAATATGGATCCTGACTCAAAACTGTAAGTCACACCCCATCTCTAACACAAAATTTATAGTTCTTTCCCTTTTATATCAGTTTGTCTTTCCTACTGATCTCACAGTGCTCTCAATACTCACCTCAAAAAGCTGTCTGTGAACAATTTACTGAGGTTTTTCTACCCAGCAAAGAGCACCATCCCTATGTACATCTGTGAACCCTTTCAATTCTCTTCTGGGGGCCCTCCCACACATCAAGGGGCCCTCCTACAACAATCAATGGGCCCTCCCTACATACCTCAGACAGACCTCCTTTGCAATGAAGAGAACCAAGAGAACCTTTGCTCCCCACTTAAAACACACCTCCCTACACATCTATGTAATCCCTCCCTATTTAAATCAAGAGCCCATTATACACACTTAAAAGTACCATACACACACACCTTAGGGATGCTTCCTCAACTCTTTGTTGAGCAACACCTAAATGATAAAGAAGGCCCTCTTCATACAACCCAAAATATACTCCTTAGAGATTCCAGAGAAATGTTAATTCAAATTTCATAATGCCTTTGCTAAACACCTTAGCAAACAATACCTATACATCTCAGATAGATCTCACTATGTACCCAAATTCCTCCCTAATTACTTATGAGTGCTGTACCTACACAACTCAAAGACCACTTGTGATACTCCTTGAATTGGCCTTCCTAAATAGAATTGGTATCCCCTGTAGTATCCTCAAAGAACACTCCCATCATACCTCAGTGTTTTCTCCCTATTCATTTCATATTGATCTCACTATTAATATCAATGTACCCTGGTACACAAACAAGATAGCATTCCTACACAGACAAAAGCCATTTACACCCACAGAGATTTCTGCTGCACACCTGATACCTCCCAACACATATCAGAGCACCTGAACTACAAAATTCAGGGGTACCTCTGTCCATACATCAGAGTACCCTACCTACACACATTACAGATACCTTCCTATACAACTGAGAAAGTCCTCCCTGCTCACAACAGGTGCCCTTATACCTCAGAAGGCCTTCCATACACATTTTAGAAATACTTCCCACACACCTCATTGAGCAATTCCTACACATCTCAGAGAACTGTCCCTAAACACCACACACCACTTTTCTGCACACCTCACAATGCCCTACTTTTAAAATTCAGTGGGCCTACAACCAACTTAATAGAGCTCTCCTTTAAAACCTCAGTTAATCCACCCAATTCATTTCGGAGATCTCTTCTTATTCACATTAGACATACATTCCTACACAACTTGGGAGTTATTAATGCTCACCTAAGAGCACTATCCCTACACGCCCCAATCAAGAGTCCTCCCTACTAATCTCAGAGACTTCCATATAAACCTTAAAATGCCCTTCAAACCTAAAAAAAACTCTTCTTACACATATACTAAATAACTCTCACTTCCCAGCAAAATACCTTCCCTATTCACTTCCAGACACCATAAGTACAACCTCAGATATTCCTTTAAGTTCCCTCCTAAAATGCCTCCAATTCCATCCACTATCCTCAATGAACACTCCCATCACACATTAGTGTGTTCTCCCTACTCAGATATATCTCACTGTTGCCTTGAGAGGACCCTCCCTACACAACTGAGATAGCCTTTCTAATCAGTCATAAAGCCTTCCTACACCTCTCATATATCCCTCTGCACGCCTTGATAGGAACCTATCTAGATATTTCTGAAAGACCTCCCTACACATTTCAGAGTTCTGTCCCTATGTATTTCAATGACCCCTACTTTTACACCTCAAAGAAACTACACTAAAAATCTCACAGAGCCCTACCTGCTTATATCGGGTATTTCTACCTACACACAATATAGATCACCCAATCAACAGCTCATGAGTCCCTCATTTCTATGTCATTTTGTCCTCCATACTTATCTCACAGTGCTCTTACTACTCATTTTAAATGGCCTTCCAAACACAACTGAGTCTCTTCTACTCATTTGAGAATGCATTCCTTATGCACCTGGATGAACCATCAAAATGCTTCTTAGAGGATCCTCCCACACAATTCTAAGAGACCTCTGAAACACATAACAGAACACTGCTATGCTCTTCATATAGCCCTCTTTACTCATCTCACAAAATACAAGTCTGAAAGCCATTCATACAATAAGAGTATCCTCCATACACATTAAAGGAAGTCTTCCCTACTCAACTCAAGAGCAGTCCCTACAGGCCACACAGTGTCATTCCTACATACCTCAGTGTGTATGAACTATCCTGCTTTAGAAGCCCTCTCTACTAACTATACTTCTCCACAAGTTCAGTCTAAGCACCAGAGGGCCTATTTATGCACTTTTGAGAGCCCTCAATACAAACCACACAGAAGCCTTTCAAATCAAAATGAAGACTTTTTCTTTACACCACAAATGCTAATCCTGATCCTGAACCTAACACTTACCCTAAGCCCAACCATAACCCTCTACTCATATTGCCCTCCCATCCACTTCAGTTTTTCCTCTCCTCTCAATTGAATGAGCTTTCAGTACACACATCCAACATGCCCTCTGGAAATAACTCACTGATTTTCTTCTATCATTTATGGAGCTCCATACCTATGTAACTCTGTGAGCCCTCCCAAATCACCTCAGGGTCCTTCCCAGAAGAGCACTCAGACAAACATTTTGATATCTTCCTAAATACCTCATAAAGTTCACACTACACAGACCAGAAGACACTCACTACAAATATCAAGAAGCCCACCCTTTAAACATCAGTGTGAATTGTTGACACATAAAAAGGTCTTTGCTACTCATATTGCAATCTGTACCTACACATTTCAGAAAGGAAACCCTACAGAGCTAAGTGAGTACACACCATACACCTTTTCAAGTCCTACTACACATCCTCAACAAACAGCTAACCAAACATCTCAGATCGACCTCACTGCTCACCAAAGAACCCTCCCTACTTACTTACAAATGCTATACCTAGACACCTGAGAGTTCTCATGAGTTTTTTTGACTGACCTCCCTTAACACCACAGAGATTCCCTCTATGATATACAAAGAAATCTCTCATCACAACTCTGTGTTCTCCTTACACATATCATGTGCACCTCTGTGAGCCTTTCCAACTAACAACAGTAGGCCCTCCCCATATACATAAAGGAGCCTTCCCACACACTTCAGAAGATCCCTTATACATGCCTTAAAGAGACCTCACTACACAATGAAAATGAGCCACTTTCTCACCTCAGAGAAACTTTCCTA
Organism: Sciurus carolinensis; assembly: GCF_902686445.1. NCBI lineage: Eukaryota > Metazoa > Chordata > Mammalia > Rodentia > Sciuridae > Sciurus > Sciurus carolinensis. Next base: position 371,435 of record NW_025920171.1, on the reverse strand, counting down.
CTCACCAGAACCACACTTCCCTACATATGTAAATAATCCCTCCCTAATTAAATCAAGACACCTTCCTACACACTTGAAAGTGCTGTGCTGTACATACTCAGTTTAGGGACATTTCCTCCACACTTCTTTGAGAAGCACCTAAACTATTCAGAAAGTCCTCCTTATCCTCCAAACCAATTGATAGATTAATCCCCTGATGGGATTAACTGAGTGGTAACTGAAGAGAGAAAGGGCGTTACTGGAGGAGTTGTTTTATTGGAAGCATGTGTTTGTTGTATACATTGTGAATCTGGTGAGTGAGTGTCTCTTTCTGCTTCATTCATAGTAGGCAATTCCCTGCACCACACATTTCTGCCATGATACTTAACCTCAACTCAATGCCCAAAGAATGGGCCAGATTTCAATGGACTGAGACCTCTGAAACTGTGAATGCTCAAATAAAATTTTCCTCCTTTATAATTGGTGTGGTCAAGCCTTTCAATCACAACACAGAATAAACTGATGTAAGCACAGTCATGGCCCTTTTTATAGGACCATTTACATAAAGTACAAAGAAGGCACAATGAAAACACATTATATAAAGGTAAATGCACATGCTCCAAAGTTAATCTTTGTGACTACGTGTATATAAACTGAATTGGAATGTTTCTGGCATTGACTAAGCACAAAATAGTGAATTCCCAGTCCTGACTACACAATAAAGGCAACAATTAGGGAATTCTCACAACATTTTCTGCCACTTTTCTAAGCATGGGAGTCTTGGTAAAGCCATTTTGAGACTGAACCAACAATGGGACAGAGTTTTAGTAGTAAAGTTTATAAATTCTAACGGTTGTGCTTGTCTAACTGAACAATTGCTCCTCCTATGCAGAACTCTAAGGACAGATACAAAATGATCCTTTTCTTTGGATCCTGTATTTTTCATAGTTTTACCTGACTTTGATTCACTCCCCTGACCTCCTTAACTTTGAGAAATTTTTGACTTAAAAGGTGCACCTCCAGGAGTGTCCCCTATTCTATTGGTGGAAGAAAGTTACCCTGGTTCTGGATCCATATGGGCCACCAACTGTTTTAACCAGTGCAACCAAACTTCCAGGTCCAGTCAGCAGGCAAAGGGGGATTGGAAAATATTCACAGACACAGATCTTGAAGGTTAAACTGGGATCAGGTGGAGCTCTGCTCTCTGATGGAGATGCAGATCTAAAGAGTTATGCCAGCAATCTTTATTTATATATGTCTCATTATCAGGTGAAAGATCATGCAACCATTATTCTTTGTATTCAAGAAAGTTACAGAAACTAGGACATCCTATGTTGCTTTTCTGTAGTTGCAAGCCACAGTTTCAAACTGCAATGTTAGGAGATTTGTGTAGCTTTCAGGAAAATTCATTGTTAAAAATTACTATAGGCTAGGCAGGAAGTGGAGAAGTGGAGTTGATGAAACATTGAGGTTGTCTAGCATAAGAATTCCTTCCTTCCCAGGAGCTATGTGCCTGAAATCAAGGTCAGAGCTGATAGAACTCTTGCAGAGAGCCTGCTCATAAAGGGTATTGCCACAGCAGTTAAGCATCCTCTGCCACTTCACAGAAACATTCCAAAACATCAGGCATGCCACAGTCATGAGGTCATCAGTCACCCTCAATCTCAATCACTGCTCTCCCATCCTCTGTCACCACTCTCCACACTCTGGTTCACAGGAGACAGGGAATATCAGGAAATACCCCTAGTCTTCCCTCTACCTCATATATTGGACGCAAGGTTACACTTCTCTGGAAAAAACTTCTCAAACTTTAAGAAGCAAATACTATGTTTATTCTGCACCTGATCCTGGCTTGATTGCCATCAGGGAATGGAAAAAAATGGTCTCTGAAGGAAAACATAAATTATTACCCTATCTTATAAAAGAACTTGTTTTACAAAAATGGAGAAAAATGGTCAAACTGTGCTATGTATAAGTTTTCTTAGTATCATGTTCAAAATGTTATATTCCCTTATTTTTTACTGCCTATCTAATATACATATGTAATGAAAGCTCCATCAGCTAATGCCAAAAACTGATTCAAAAGCACAGGAAATATGATGTCACTTTTAACTTGAAGTTGGTGTGAAAGATTGATTTCTCTTTTTCTATACTCTGCAATTCTGTTATTTGAGTTAGTTCTACATTAAGGGCTAAAGAAAATGATATGAAAGAAGAAAAGAAAGAAAAAAGAAAGAAGAAAGAAAGAAAGAAGAAACAAAGAAAGAAAGAAACAAAGAAAAATCAGGATTGGCCATGTGCACCAGGCCTGAGAATGTCAGGAAATTCACTAATTTCCATGCATTTTTCTTTCCAGATATTCACAGTAAGAAAAAATTAAAAGGGTCCCATATGTACATAGGTCTTTACAAAGAGTCTCCTGAGGATCTCATGGTCTCTCAGAATTTTTTTTTTTTTTTAATATCTGAACTGATTCTAATCTGGTCAAGTTGTGTAGTATTTCATACTGTGTCATGTTTCAAAGTCTCTGCCTTCTTTTAAGCTCCAGGGTATTTTTGTGAATTTGGCTTTGGTCTTGCATCAGTAGGTCTTGTTTTGTGTTCCTGGATTTTCTTACCTAATGTCTTCCTCTTTGCTGAGTCCAATTATTCAAAAGTTAACTCATAAATACATTAGAAATGAAGAGATTCCTTTTGAAAAACCTAAGGATGGAGAATATACAATGGTGAAAATTAAAGTAAATCTTCCACCTTGAAGAATGAGTAGCCCATATGAACCTTTGATTTTAGTCTTCCCCATGGCTGGTAGATTCTACACCTTATGTCTCCAACTGCAAAGGTCCTACACATGCTTTATAAAAATTTGTGAGAGGTTTTATTTTAATTTCTCAGACATTCTATGCAATAAACTTCTGAAACTATTTTGTTTCATAACTGGGAATCAAAAACTATAAATTCTTTGTTTAATCTCAGTTTTATGCATATGTGTGCATACCTGTTTATTGTATGTTGTATGTACATATATGCTTTTGTCTATATATTATGTATATTGTGCCAAATTTGGCATATATATAAAAAATAAGCATTAATAAATTTATAATAAAATGGATCCAAATGCCTTTCAGTTCCCATGACTAAAACTGGCTAAATAGATTAAAGTAAGGATGTCTTTAAATTTACTTAGCTATTTATTTCTCTAAGTGGTCAAGCAATCAGTATTGTGTTGATTTCTCTAAAATGCTTAAAGTTTAATATCTATTTCCTAGAGAATGTGTCTTCAGCAAAAAATAATGACTTAAAATGTTAGGTAGATTGATCTAAAATCTTGTATGTGATGGATACCATAAGTTAAATTTGATGAATTAGATTTAACAGAAATAGAATAAGCATTTATAAAAGTACATGTTAAGGAGAAAAGTCAATACTAATGAATCTACCATGATAAATCAATATTCATGAATCTACCCTATCAAGTTAATATCAACAAAGGTATATTGACAAATTTATATTGATTAATCAATATCAATGCATCTACACTGACATGTTGATTTTGATGAATCTACAATGAAGGGTCGATGTCAATGAATCTACCCAGAATAGTTAAAATAGATGAATCTATACAATGGGTTGATATGGATGAATCAACTCCAGTGAATTAATATTGATGAAACTACATCAACAGGTAGATACTGACAAATACACCCAGAAGTGTAGATATAAACAAATATAGCCCAATGGATTGATATCAATGAATCTACACTGATATATCCATATCAATAAATCAATATTGATAAATCTACCCCTACAAGTTGATATCTACAAATCTCCACAAAAGAGTAAATATTGACAAGTCAATCAAGTCAACTCTTTATCATCAAATCTACATAGGTTTATATTGATGAATCTACCCTGATGAGTTGATGAATCTATACCAAAGTATTGATATCAATGAATCTACAACAAACCATTGATATTGATGGGTCTATTCTGTAGGGTCAATATTGACAAATCTACCCTGACAGGTTGATATAAATGAATCTACACTGAAGAGAAGGGTAGATATTGATGAATATACCCAGAAGAGTACATATCAAAACATATACCCCAATGGGTTGATAAATTCATACTAACAAATCAAGATAAATCTACTCCTATAAGTTGATATCTACAAATCTCCACTAAAGAGCCAATGTCAACAAATCTACTCAGACACATCAATATCAACAAATGTACATGGACTATTCAATATTGATGGATCTACATCATCAAATTGATTTCAAAAAATCAACATTGATGGATCTACTCAGTTTAGTTGATATCAGAGAATCTACCATGACTGGTGGATAATGATGAATCTAGTGCAATAGGTTGATATCGACCAAACTATACAGAATTGTGGATATCAAGAATCTATCTTGTTGAGTCAATAATGATGATGTACCTTGTTGAGTCAATATTGACAAATCTATATCGATGAATCAACATCAACCCATTGGTATCAACAAATCTTCCCACTGAGTTGATATTAACAAATATACCTGAGTCAATATCAATGAATCTACATCAATGTGTCAATATCAACAAATAAACCCCATAGAGTCAATATTGATAAATCTTCTTCAATGTACTGATATCAACAAATCTACACCAGTTAGTAGATATTAATGACTCTAACCTGATGAGTCATAATCCATGAATCTACACTGATTGTCCAATTTTGTCAAATCTACACTGGTGAGTAGATATTGACAAACCTTCCCCATTAAGTCAATATTGACATATCTACTTTGAAGAGTTGATATCAGCAAATCACTGTTGAACAATATACCCCAACAAGTCGATATCAACAAATCTATACCAATGAGTTTATATTGATGTGTTATGCCTATGGGTTTTATTAACATGTGTATGCTGAAGGATCCACACAGATATTTCTTCACCAATGGGTCAATTTTGATGAATATAAACCTTTGGGTCAATATTGATGAATCTGCACTGACAGATAGATATTGATGAATCTGCAGTTTTAAGGTGACATTGATGAGTTTACACCTTTGAATCAATATCAATGAATCTAGACCAATGGGTCAATATTAAAGAATCTACACTGATATGTTGACATTGTAAAACCTATCCATTTGAAACCATTTTGATGAATCTACCCCAATGGGTAGATATGAAAGAATCTACACCAAATGGGTCAATATTGATGAATGTACACCAAAATTCAATATCAACAAATCTACCCTTAGGTCAATAACAATGAATCTTTCCAGAAGAGTTGATATTGATGAATATACCCTGATGGTTCATTATAAATGAAGCTACATCTATGAATCAATATTGACAAATCAATATCAGATAAATCAACATGGATAGTTCAATATCAACAAATCTACACTGATGAGTCAATATAGATGAATCAACATCTACAGGTCATTGTCAGTGAATCTTCCCCATCAAGTTGATATTGATGAATCTAACCCAATGTATTGATATGGATGGTCTACACTGAAGAGTTAATATTAATGAATCTGCTCCAATTGGTCAATATCAAAGAATCTACACCAATGAATCAATATCAATGTATCAACACTGATGATTGACATCAGTGAATATATCCCATCAAGTTGATATTGACTGCTCTAACACAATGGGTTGGTGTGGAGGAATCTACACAGACAAGTCAATAACAGTGAATATGCACCAAAGCATCAATATTGGCAAATATACTTCAAAGGGTCAATACAGATGAATCTACCTTGATGGATTGATATTGATTGCTGTGCACCAAAGGGTCAATATTGAGGATCTCCACTGACAAGTTCATATCCACAAACCTACCCAACAGGTTGGCATCAATTTATCTACATCCTATCATTGATAATGACAAATTGATAATGAACAATCTACAACAAGTCAATATTTATGAATCTACATTCTTATATCAATAATGACAAACCTACCCAATTTGTCAATATGAAAAAATATAACCCAGTGGGTCAAAATTGACCACACTACATTGATGTGTCCATGTTGAAAAGTGTACCTTGACAGGTCAATATTGATGAATCTACGCCATAGGTTTAATTTCAACAAATCAACACAAATGGGTTGATATCTATAAATCTACACTGAAGAATCAATATCAACAAATCTACCCTAATGAGTTGATATCTATGCATCTACTTCATTAGATTGACCCATCTACTGATGAGTCAATAATGACGAATCTACATCAATGAGTCAATATCAACACATCAATATCAATATGGATGAATCTACTCAACAAGTTGATATTGATGTATCTACACTGATGTGTTGATATGGACAAATCTACCCCTACAATTTGATATTGATAAATTTACTCCTTTGGGTCAATATCTATAAATCTATGCCATCAAGTCAATATTGATGAATCACCCCAGTGGGCCAAAATTGATGACTCTACACTGGCAAGTGGATATTGATGAATCTATCCCAATGAATTGATTTTGACAAATCTAACCAATCAAACCAATTAAATCAATATTGATAAATCTAACCCATCAAGTTGACATCAACAAATCTAACCTCATTGGTTGATATAGATGAATCTCCCCAAATGAGTACATTTCTGTGCAGAGTGGTGACAGGATGGGAGAGCAGTGACTGAGCTTGAGGGTCTCTGATGATCTCATGACTGTGGCATGACTGGTGCCTGGGAATTTACCTGTGCAAGGGCACAGATATTTAGCAGCTGTGGTAAAACCCTGCATGGGGAGGCACTCTGCAAGAATTCTTTCAGCTCTTACCTTGATCTCAGTCACAAATCTTCTGGGAATAGAGGAACTCTTATGCTAAACAATTACAATGTTTCACCAGTTCCATTACTCCTGCTAATACCCCAATGGGATGATATGGATGACTGTATCCTGATGATTAAATATCAGTGAATCTTCCCCAGTGGATAGATATTATGAAATCCACACCAATGGGTGGGTATTCATGAATACACCCAGAAGAGTTGATATTTAAAAATCTACATTTTTCAGATCAATATAAAGGAATATAAATTGACAAATCAATATTGACATATGAACATTGACAAATCTACCCTGACTGGTTAATATTGACAAATCTACCCCTAAGGGTTGAGATCAATTAATCTACACCAAACAAGTAGATATTAGTGAATCTTCACTGAATGGTCAATGTTGATCAATCTACCCCTATGGGTTGATATTGATGAATCTACAATGATGAGCAGATATTGATGAATCAACACCAATGAGTAGATATCACCAAATCTATCCCACTGAGTCAATATCAACAAACACTGACATGACAATGTCATTGTGAATCTACCCCTATGGTTGTTATCAACAAATCTACCCTGACAGTTGATGCTTACAAATCTACCATGTTGTGTTGATATTTATGAATATACTTCATTGAATCTCTATTGACTGATTTACACTGAAGGGTTGACATTGATGAATTCATGTCTTCAAATCAATATCAACTAATCTATACCTATGGGTTAATATCAATGAATCTACCATTGATTTGATATCTATAAATCTACCCTTGGTGATTGCTATTGATGAATTTACACTGATGAATCAATATCAACAAATCTATCTGAGGAATCAATATTAATGAGTCAACACCATCAATTTGATATAACAAATCTATACTATCAAGTCAATATCAAAGAATCTACCCCAATGGGTCAATATTGACAAATCTACACTGATAGTTTGATATTAGTGAATCTACATCAATGAATCAATGTTGATGAATCAATATCAATGACACAATGTCTATAAATCTACACCAGTCTATATTGACATAGCAATATCAACATATCTACACTGACAAGCTGATATCAACAAATCTACCCAGTCCAGTCAATATTGATGAATCTACCCTGATAAATTGATGTTGAGGAATCTATCTCAAAGAGTCAATATTGACAAATCTACCCTGAACAGTCAATATAGATGAATCCACACTGCTGAATAAATATTGGCAAATCTAACTTGAGTCCAATTTGATGAGTCTACAATGATGTATTGAAACTGATGAATCTACATCAATGAATCTATATAGGTGATTCAATATCAATGGCTCTACCCAATAAATTCTATATCAATGAACTTACATGATCAAATAAAGATTCATCAATATCAAGAATCTATACTGAATTGTTGCTGTTGATGAATCTTTGCTGATGAGTCAATTTTGATGAATCTACACAGATGGATCGATATTGAAGAATCTAATGAGAAGAGTCAATATTGAACAATCTATCTCAATGAGTTGATAGGGGCTAATCTACCCTGACAAGTGTATTTTGATGCATCTATACCAAAGGGTTATCAACAAGTCTAACCTCATTGTTTGATAGAGACAAATCTACCCCAATGAGTACATTGTGGCCAATTGAATGAGTTAATTTTGATGAATGTAATCAGTGATTTGATATTAATAAATCTAACCAATAGAGTTGATATTGAGGAGTGAAAACTGATGGGTCAATATGGGCAAATCTATCCTGATGATTCAATATTGACAAATCTACAACGTTGATATTGATGATCTATTTCAACAATTCAATATTGATGAATATACACAGAAGACTCATTATTGAAGAATCTACCCTGATGGGTTAATATCAATGAATCAACACTGACAAATTAATATCAACATATCAATATCAATGAAAGTAACCAGTTGAGTCAATCTCTATGAATCTCTAAAAATGAGTCAAAATTGATAAATTCACTCAGTGGAATTGATATCATCAAATCTCTCATGACAGATCACTATTGACCAATCTTCACCAGTTGGTCAATATTGCTGAATCTGCACTGAAGAGTAGATACTGGCAAGTCTACCCTGAGAGGTCGATATCAATGAATCTATAGCAACTAGTAGATATTTATGAGTTTACGCTGATGGGTTGATATTAACAAATGTAACTCTTATGATTGTTATCTAAAAATGTATGCCAGTGAGTATATGCCAATGAATCTACAACAATGAGTAGATATCAATAAATCTACCCTTTCAAGTCAATATTGATGAATCAAGACTGAAAGTTTAAATTGATGAATCTACCTCATTGAGGCTTTGTTGACCAACTTAAACAAGAGTTGATTTTAATGAATCTACACCTTCTTGTTGATATCAATTAATCTACACTGATGGGACAAAACTGACAAATCTACACCAATGAGTAGATATCAATGAATCTACCACAATGTGTCAGTATTGCTAAATCTAGACTGATGAGTCAATTTCATTGAATCTAACCAGTTGAGTTGATGTCAATGATTCAAACCATTTGAGTTGGTATTGAGAAATCTATTCGGTTTTGTCAATATGAAAAAATCTACACCAATTAATCAATATTTGTGAATATACACCAAAGAGTTGATACTGTAAAATCAACCCCAATGGGTAGTCAATGACAAATTTACCCCTGTGGGTCAATATGAATGAATTTGAATGAATTTACATTGACCAATCAAAATTGATACATCAATATTGACAAATATACCATGACAAGACAGTATTTTAAAAGTATATATATATATATATATATAATTTTTAAAGACTGAATTTTGATTCATTGTACACAAATGGGGTAAAAAATTGTTTCTATGGTGGTACACAATGTAAACTCACATCAATTGTGTAATCATACATGAACATAGGGTAATAGTGTCTGTCTCAGTCCACTATCTCTTTCTCCATCCCCTCCCACCCCATTATCCTCTACAGAATTTAAAGTACCTCCATTCTTTACTTACCCCTATGTTCTCCCTTTTATGTCTCATCATACACTTATAAGATAAGACAATCAGTCATTGGTTTCTGGGGATTGGCATATTTCACTTAGCATTATATCCTCCAACTCCATCCATTTACCAGTAAATGCATAATTTTATTCTTCTTTATGACTGAGTAGTATTCCTTTGTATATATATAAAACACAGTTACTTTATCCATTCACCAATTGAACAGAATGTACATTGGTTGCACAATCTAGCTGTCATGAACTGAGCAGCTATAAATATTGATGTGACTGTGTCACTGTAGTATGCTGATTTTCAGTACTTTGGATACAAATTAAGGAGTGAGATAGTTGGGTCAAATGGTGGGTCCATTTCAAGTTTACTGAGGAATCTCCAGACTGCTTTCCACAGTGACTGTGCCAGTTTTCAACCCCACTGGCAATGTATGAGTCAACTTTTTCCCCACATCCACACCAATATTTATTATTGCTGTGTTCCTGATAATTACCATTCTAATAGGAGTCAGTTAAAATCTTAGGGTAGCTTTTAATTACATTTCTCTAACTACTACAGATGAGGTGTACTTTTTCATATATTTGTACATCACCTTTATGTCTTCTGTGAAGTGTCTGCCCAATTCCTTAACCCATTTACTCATTGGGTTGTTAATATTTTTGGTATAAAGTTTTGTAAGATTTTTTAATATAAATTTTGGATATTAGTGCTCTATCTGAAGCACATGTAGAAAAGATTTCTCCCACTCTGTAGGCTCTTTTGTCACATTATGGATTGTTGACTTTGTTGAGAAAAAGCTTTTTAGTTTTAATCCATCCCATTTTTTTGATTCTTGCTTTTATTTCTTGTGATCTGGGAGCTTTTTTAAAAAAGTCTGGTCCTAAACCAATATCATGATTTAGGTGAACAGTCTCTTGTCAAATTCCTAGATCCTTGATCCATTTTGAGTTGAGTTTTGTGCAGAGTAAGAGATACAGGTGTAATTTCATGTTACTGCATATGGATTTCCAGTTTTCCCAGCACCATTTTTTGAAGAGGATATCTTTTTTTTTTCTTTGCAATTTTTTGGCACTTTTATCTAGTATGAGGTAACAGTACTTATGTGGGTTTTTCTCTTTCTCTTCTAGTTTGTGCCTGTGGTCTACCTATCTATTTTGGTGCCAATACCATGTAGTTTTTGTTACTATTGCTCAATAGTAGAGTTTAAGGTCTGGTATTGTGATACCTCCTGCATCACTCTTCCTACCCAGGATTACATTGGATATTCTTGGTGTTTTATACTTCTAGATGAATTTCATGATGACTTTATCTATTTCTACAATGAATGTCACTGAGATTTTAATTGGAATTGTGTTAAATATACATAGTGCCTTTGGATATATGGCCAGTTTGACAATACTAATTCTGCCTACTCAAGAATATGGGAGCTCTAAGGCTTTTCAAAATTTCTTTGTGTAGGTTTCTGTAGTTATCACTGTAGAGTTTTTTCATCTCTTTGTTAGATTTATTACTAAGTGATTGTTTTTAGGCTGTTGTGAATGGAGAAATTTTCCTAATTTCACCTTCAGAAGATTCATCACTTATGAATAGAAATGCATTAGACTTTTGTGTGGTGATTTTATATTCTACTGTTTTGCTGAATTCATTTATGAATTCAGAAATTCTAGTTCTAGAAGACTTCTGTGGAGTTTTATGGATCCTCTGAATACAGCATCATGTCCTCAGCAAATAGTGATACCTTGAGTTCTTCTTTTTCTATTTGAATCCATTTAATTTCTTTGGTCTGCCTAATTGCTCTGGCAAAGTGTTTCAAGGATGATGTTGAATAGAAGTGGCAAAAAAGGGCATCCTTGTCTTTTTCCATGTTTTAAAGGGAATGTGTTCAGTTTTTCTCCATTAATAATGATGTTGTCTGTGGGCTTAGCATAGATATCCTTTAAAACGCTTAGGAATGTTCCTAGTATTCTATTTTTTTCTAGTGTTTTGAGCATAAAATGGTGTTGTATTTTATTTAACATTTTTTCTGCACCAATTGAAATAATCATATGATTCACAACCTTAAGTCTATTTATGTGATGAATTACATTTATTGACTTCCAGATGTTGAAACAACCTTTCATCCCTGGGATGAACCCAACTTGATGGTGGTGCATTATCTTCTTAATAAGTTTTTATGTGATTTTCCAGAATTTTGTTAAGAATTTTTGCATCTATGTTCACCAGGGATGTTAGCCTAAAATTTTCTTTCCTTCATGCGTGTTTTTCTGGTTTTAGTGTCAGGGCGATACTGGCTTCATAGAATGAATTTGGAAGAGTTTCCTCCATATTTCATGGAATACTTTGAGGAGTATTGGTATAAGTTCTTCTTTAAAGGTCTTGTAGAACTCAGCTGAGATTCTGTCTGATTCCAGGTTTTTCTTGGTTTGTAAGTTTTTGATGGCTTCTTCTCTTTCATTGCTTGAAATTGATCTGTTTAAATTGTGTATGTCCTCGTGATTCAATATGGGAGGATCATATGTCTCTAGAAATTTTTCGATGTCTTCAAAATTTTCTATTTTTTTGGAGTATAGATTTTCTAAGTAGCTTCTAATTATGTTATATATTTCAATGGTGCTTGTCGAGATATTTCCTTTTACATCATGAATTTTTTAATTTAAATTTTCTACATCCTTCTTTTCATTACTGTGGCTAAGTGTTTATCTATTTTGTTTACTTTTTCAAAGAACCTAATTTTTTTGGTCAATTTTTTGAATTGTTCCTTTGGTTTCAAATTCATTGATTTCAGATCTGATTTTAATTATTTCCTGACTTCTACTACTTTTGGTATTGTGCTCTTCTTTTTCTAGGACTTCTAGATGTATTGTTAGGTCATTTAGTTGTTGACATTTTATTCTTTCCTTTAATGCACTGATGCAATAAATTTTCCTCTTAGTACTGCTTTCATAGTGTCTCAGAGATTTTGATATGTTGTACTGTCATTCTCATTTACTCCTAATAATTTTTTATCTCCTCCCTTATATTTTCTGTTATCCATGCTTCATTAAGTAGCATATTATTTAGTCTCCAGGTGTTGTGGTAGTTTCTGTTTTTTATTTTCTCATTGATTTCTAATTTCATTCAATTTTGATCTAATGGAACACAAGGTAGTATTTGTATTTTTTTGGATTTACTAAGGACTACTTTGTGGCATAAAATATGTTCTATTTTAGAGAAGAATCTGTGTGCTGCTGAGAATAAAATGTATTTGTTCATTGACAAATGAAATATTCTATGTGTGTGTGTTAGGTTAAGTTATTGATTATGTTATTGGGTTATATAGTTTCTTTGTTCAGTTTTTGTTTGTAATATCTATCCAGTGGTGAGAGCAGTGTGTTGAACTCACCCAGAATTATCATGTTGTGGTCTTTGATATACATAGTTGTGCTGTTATTTGGAACATAAATATTTAAAAATGTTATGTCTTCCTGAATGATGGTTCCCAACTGTAAGAAATATTCTTCTTCATCCCTTCTAACTTTGATTTAAAGTCCACTTTACCTGATTAACCCCCACATTTTCCTGAGTCCATGTGCATGGTATGTTTTTTTTCCATCCTTTCAACTTTACTATGTGGATGTCTTTTTCTATGAGATGAGTCTGTTGAAGGCAGCATATTGTTGGATCTTTCTTATTATTCCAATCTGCCAGTCTATACCTTTTGAATGATGACCTTAGGTCATTAACATTCAGGGTTATTATTGAGATACAATTTGTATTTCTGACAATTTTGGATTATTTTTAGTTTTTAATGTGCCTTGGTTTTCCTTTTTTGTTAGTTTTACAATTAGGATACTTCCTCCCTTTGCTAACTTAAATTGTTGTTTTCATTTCCTACTCATGGAATATTTTGCTGAGAATGTTCTGTAGCATAGGTTTTCTATTTGCAAATTATTTTAACATTTGTTTATCATGGAAGGATTGTATTTCTTTCTCAAATCTGAAAGTTAGTTTTACTGAGTATAAGATTCTATGTTGGCAACCATGTTCATTAAGACCTTGAAATAAACTGTTTCACATCCTTCTAGCATTTAGGGTCTGGGGTAAGAAATCTGACAATATCTGTATTGTTTTCCCCCTATATGTAATATGATGTATTTCTCTTGCAACCTTTAAAATTCTATCTTTATTTGAATGTTAAGCATTTTCATTAGAATACGACTTGGTGTGGATCTTTTGCAATTTTGTACATTTGGTATTCTGTAAGTCTCTTGTATTTGATTTTCCATTTTATTCTCTAGGTTTGGGTAATTTTTGGATATTATTTCTTTGGAAGTGTTATTCATTCCTTTGGGTTGTATCTCAGTGCCTTCCTCAATTCCAATAATTTTTAAATTTGGTGTTTTCAAGGTATCCCACATTTCTTGGATACTCCATGCATAATTTCTTACCATCTTCTCTGTTTGGTCAAGTTTATTTTCAAGATTAAATATTTTGCCTTCATTTTGTAAAGTTCTGTCTTCCAAGTGATGGAGTCTGTTGGTCATGCTTTCCATTGAGTTAATTTGGTTTATTTTTTTTTCTTATTACAAATATTTCTCTTTTTTTTCAGAATGTCTATAAAGATTAATTGGGGTCCAGTTATAAAGATTAAGGGGAGAGCCAATAAAGAGGCAAGCGCTCAGGATGGGAAAAAACAAGAAGTGGCTCTCATGGGAAAGCCAGTCCAGTTTTTTATTCATTCCTTGGTCATATCAAGTTACCTAGGTTACACAGTACAGTTAGCTTTTCCCATGTGCAGATCACATAACTTTCTTGCTACTTAGAGTCCATTAGTACCAAAGGTAATTATAATAAGATAATGTCTCCAGGTCTCAAGGACAGAGGATTTGAAAAGCATTTCTAAGCCATTCAAACAGAGTGCCTTTTGTCCTGAGGAGATTGCTTAACTCAAAGAATTTTTACTCCTCTATATATTGACAGACTTGAAATCCCTACAACTCTACTTTTTTGTTTTTTATAGCCTTTTGAATAGACATGACTTGTCTTATCTTTAAGGAAGGTGGAGGGAGAAAGCAAAGCAAACATTTGCAAATACAAGCACAGCAAAATGAAGCATGTATCAATAAACATTCTCCAATGAAAAGGTATTTGATCCACGTAAAATTTGGCAGCCATGAGGTTAACCAACCAAATAAATCCCAATGTCCTTCATCTTTTTACACCTTCTTTACAATGTCCTTAAGATGATTCAGTCCCTTTTGAATGTGGTTACTATTATCAGTTAAATTAAAACAACACATATTATTAAAATTTTGGCCTCCTATATGATGTAAAAGCAGCAAATAATAAAAAGCAGCCCATTATCAACATTAGCTTGATGATACAAATTTCAGAAGAATTAACAATTTCTGCTGAGTCTGGAGGCACCACCAACAGGGACACAAAAACAGATAAATAACACAATAGTAGCCAGCATAATTATAGAATTTTGGGTAAGTTTGGCAAAAAGAGCTGTAACCAAGTTTTCCAGAGTACATTATAAACCCATCTGGGCTAGCATTTGTTGAGCAGATGTTAAATTTTTTATATTCCTCCAAGTCACTAGATGATTAGAAGACAGAGGGTCTCTTGGGCCTCTTGTTCTTATCAGTTTCCTTCTTTGAATCTGGTTCCTCTTTATTCAGGGTCAAATGCAATTTGGGAATCAGAATATGAAGTCCTTGATGCCAACTCATGAAGATTGTCATATCTCACACATCTAGCAGGAATTCAGACAGGACCTGTAGGATTAAGATCAGCAGCATATCCCCTCCCCTAAGTAATCAAAGGTGCAGGGTTTCACCATATCAGATCTGGTGGAACTCGGTATTTTACATAAATCTTTGGGAGTTGTTCCTTAAGGGCAAGTGCCTGTCCCAAGGCAGAGGATGACCAGCAATATGTATTGTCTTCAAACTGAACATTAAGAGCATTTATTGTGAAGAAGGCAATATTGAGAGCATTATTAACATGAGCAAGGCTAAGTCCCTCTTTTTTCCCCCAAATGTGTCATCTTTATTCAATTTATAAGTTACACACAAAAATGCATAAAAATGCACGCAATTTTTCTCTTTTACATACATAGAATCACACTATTATAGTATTTTGTAACTTGATTTTCCCTTTGAACAACATATCACTTTTTTCTATTAACTACTTTTACACTATATAATTTAGTGATTCCAAACCACTATGTAGTAGTATTATAACAATATTTGACCAGTCACTTATTGGTCTATTTAGGTTTCCAATTTACTGTTATATAAATATGCTGCACTAAATATTCTGGTAGCTGACTCATGTGCAATAATAATTCCTTTTTTTTTTTGAAGATTCACAATATTTTATTAACAGCTACTGAAAACAGTAAGATAACTCAATTAGATTACCAAGTACAAAATCAACATACAAAAATCAGTAGTTTACATATATTCATACAATATTTAGGAAGATTTAATGGAAGAAAATCTTTCATATATAGCAGTAATAAAAATATATTATGTTATAAATAAAAATGAGACCTATTAAAAATTAAAATTAAAATACCACTGAAGTCAAAAAGTAGCATTTCTACAATTAGAAGAGACATATTATTTTGTAAATTAAATTGTAAATTTAACAAAACCTCAATGAGAGCTTCACAGATTTAAGCTATATCACCTGATGCTAAATTTAGTAAAAAAAAAAAAAATGGGACCAGCACTAAAATATATTCAGGCATTTTTTTAAAAGTTATATAATTTAAAAATATCAAACTGGTCTATTAACAAAACAGAATGTCCTAAAGTAAGTATACTCAGATACACATAGAAATTGAATATATAAAGAGGACATCTCCTCAAATCACTGGGAAAAATAAGTATTTAATAAATGTTATAGTGATAAATAAAGTAATATCTCTGCCTCACTTTATATATCATAATAAATTCCAGATATACAAGAGATTTTTCAAATGACACAACCATTAGATAATAAGAAAACTTAATTTTTTTCTATACATATCTGAAGTTAGCAAGAACTGTCTAACCTTGCATATGTCAAAATCCCCAAGTCATAAATTATTTTACTGTTACATTGTGTTACAGAAAAATCAATTTTTTATGGAAGGAAGCATCATAAAAAAGCTTTTAAGAAAGACAACTAAGGGAGATACTTACAACTCATACCTCAAAGGGCTATCCTTCCTAACCTAACATGTAGATTGACAAAATCATAACCATTTTGAAACAGAAAAATTTGATTGATGAGTTTAGGTCACTAACATTCAGGATTATTATTGAGATATGATTTATATTCCCAGACATTGTGACTTATTTTTGGTTTTTAACTTTACTTGATTTCTCCTTTGATTTACTTCTCATTTAGGGTAGTTCTTCCCTTTGCTGAACTACATTGTTGTTTCTCATTTCCTCCTCATAGAATATCTTGCTGAGAATGTTCTGTAGTTCAGGCTTTCTATTTGTAAATACTTTCAACTTTTTTTATCATGGAAGGATTTTATTTTGTCTTCAAATCTGAAAGTTAGTTTTGCTTGGTATAAGAATCATTGTTGGCAAACATGCTCTTTAGGAGCTTGAAATCCATTGTCCCCAGCCCTTCCAGCTTTTAGGATCTGGGCTGAGAAACCTGTTGATATCCATGTTGGTTTCTCCCTACATGTAATTTGATTCTTTTCTCTCAAAACCTTTAAAATTATATCTTTATTCTGGATGTTAGACATTTTCATTATAATGTTCCTTGCTTTGGATCTGTTGTAAATTTTTAAGCCTCTTGTAGTTCATTTTCCATTTTATTCTTCAGGTTTGGAAAATTTTCAGATATTATTTCATTGAATAGGTTGTTCATTCCTTTGGTTTGTATCTCTGTGCCTTCCTCAATCCTGATAATTCTTAAATTTGGTCTTTTAAAGATACCCCATAGTCTTGGATGTTCCTTTCACAATTTCTTACCATCTTTTCTGTTTGGCCAATATTATTTTCAATATTAACTATTTTGTATGAGGTTCCGTCTTCCAAGTGGTCTAGCCTGTTGGTGATGCTTTTCACTGGGGTTTTTATTTGTTTTATTGTTTTCTTCATTTCAAGAATTTCTGTTTGTTTTGTTTTGAGAATCTCTCTTTGTTGAAATGATCTTTTACCTCCTGCAGTTGCTTTTTCAACTGTTTATTGGAGTGATTATTCATTACCCACATTTGCTCTCTTCTCTCATCCTTTGCTTCACAAATCATTTTAATTAAGTATATTCTGAAACTACTCTGACATGTATTCTGTGCTGTCATTAGATTCTATTAATATAGAATCTTGGTTTGTTTGGAATAATTTCTTCCTTTGTTTTTTCATGTTGGTCATGTGTCTTCCTCTCTAGCAGTGCAGATCTAGGGTATAGCAGTTTCCCTCCTATAGACTTATAGTGATCCTGAATTTTTCAAAACCTCTTCTTTAAGGGGGAGATCAATGTTAGCAGCACCCAGTACAGATAATATGTAGTGCTATACCAAATACCCCCTGTGGACATTAACAGTGTTTTCATAATAAACAGAGAGGTTGAGTTTGATTATTATCTACAATATGCCAAATAGATTTGCAAAGAGAACTACAATTTCTAATGGTAGAAAAGAGGATGGGGAGGGGCGTAGGATGTAAATGTTAATGGGATAAAATAGAGTATATAGAAATAGTAGATTTTAGGAAGAGTGAAAGTGGAATGAAAAGAAGTTGGTTGTTAGCATGAGAAAAGGAAGAGACTCTTAGAAAAAAAGTACACAAAAGGAAGCAGAGTGAGAAAAATAAAGAAATAAAAACTTAAAATTTTTCAAAAAGAGAAAAAAATATACACTATAACAATCATATACTATTTACACACTTCAGTCTTCAGTAGCCTGATGAAAGAGAGGTACCTGACAATAAACTTCCAGTCTCCAGCACATGTCTCAGGGTGGTATTGTCTCAACTAAAGATGGTGGCTTTCACTTCCAGGATAATCCAAGATGGCTGCACTGGCTTCCAAATGTGTTGGCAAATGGAGAGCTGTAGTGCACAGCACAGGTGCCAAGTTTGGGTGGGGCACAGTCAGTTCAGTGGTTCTGGAGGCATGGTGTATTCAGTCTCGCTGGGGGTCCTGTAGTTCCTGTTTGTTGTCCCAAAGTGGTGGCAGTCACATGTAAACAAACCTGTGGGTACTGTGACAGTGGACTTCCAGGCAACAGTGGTCATCAGGCAATGTGCTGGTGGTTTGCAGGTTAATAATAGATGATTGGCAGGTAAACATCGGGAGGTGGGTGATGGGTAGGTGAAAGGCAGGCAAGAGGCAGGCAAATAGACAATTGGTGGGTCATAGGCAATAGTCAGGGGGTGATCTACACTCAAAAGTAAGCAATATGCTGGCAGATGGCAGGTGATAACAATGGACAAATGGGGTAAACAGCAGGGGATCAATGAGCATCAGAGACTGATTCACAGAGAAATGGATTTTCCTCTCCTTGCATTCTGAGTAATGGAGCAACATGGAACACAACCTCCCTCTAGTCCACCATCTTGGATCTCTCACAAGTCAATATTGATGAATCTACAACATCAAGTCAATTTCAACAAACCTAACCAGTTGATATTGACAAATCTACCCCAATGGGTTGATCATGACAAATCTACTCCAAAGAGTCAATTTTGACAAATTTATATCAAAGAATCAGTATGGACAAATCAGTATTAAACAATCTTCCCCAATATGGTGATATTGATGAATCTACACTGATGAGTGAATATTGACGAATCTACCCAATGTGTGGATATTGACAAATGTATGCCAACAAATCAATGTTGATGAATCTGTCCCTACAGGGCAACATTATTTAATCTACACCTTTGAGTCAATATTAGTAAATCTACACTAATGGGTCAATATTGATGAATTTACACCTTTAATTTGATATTGATGAATCAACACCATTGACTTAATATCTATGAATCTACCCCTCTGGGTCAATATCTGGGTCAAGATTCAATATGAATCTTCACTAAAGAGTCAATGTTGAAGAATCTTCATCAATGAGTCAATATTGACATAACAAAATTGACATACCTACAATGACAAATTCATATTGATGAATTTACCCAATCAAGTTGATATTGCCAAATCTACCTGATAGGTTATGGATGAATCTACACTGATGATTCAATATTAACAAATGTACACAAGATTCAATTTTGACAAATCTACCATAACTGGTTCATGATAGTGAGTTAACTCCTATGGGTCAATGTCAATGAATCTATCTCAAGTCCATATTGATCAATCTACCCCAATGGGTCAATATCAACAAATCAACACTGATGGGTCAATATCAGTGAATTGACACAAATTGCTTGATATTGATGAATCTTTACCAACATGTCAATATTGATGAATCTATACCAGCAAATTGATATTGATGAATCTACTCTGTTGAGTTGATATCAACCAATCTAATATGAAAAATTAATATTGACAAACTGATATCAATCAAACCTGATGTGTGAATACTGACAAATCTACACAGATAAACTGAATCAATGAATACCCAGACAGGTTAATATTAACTAATGTACCCAGATCAGTCAATATCAATGAATCTACATTGTGAAATAGTTTTCAACAAGTTGATATTGATGAATCTACACCAGTGGGTCAATATAAATGAAACTACTTGGATGGGTCCATATCAATGAATCTACCTGCACCAGTTGATATCAATAAATCTACATTGATGATTTGATTTCAACAAATCAATACTGATGAATCTACACTGACAATTTGATATTTATAAATCTACATAGTTGAGTCAACATCAATAATTCTACCCAGTTTAGTCAAGAGCAAAGAAATCATGATGACTACTTGATAAAATCTACCCCAATGAGTTGATATTAGCAAAATCTACATGAACTTATGAATATTGAAGAATCTACCATAACCACTTAATATTGGTAAATGTATACTGTTGAGTTGATATTGGCAAACCTATATTGATAAATTTTCATCAAAACATTAAAAATTGATGGACAATTACAATGAGTTGATATTAACTAATATACCCTGTAAAGTCAATATGGAAAAATCTACCTCAACAGATTGATATCAACAAATCTACACTGGCAAGTAGATATCAAGGAATATAACCCAAAAAGTCATCCTTGATGAATCTACACTGATGGGTTGATGTGAACATATGTATACAGGTGAGAAGATATTGACAAATCTACCCCATCAATATTGACATATGCACATTGAAGAATTGATATTAACAAATCAACATCAGGCAATCTACATTGATTGTTAGATAATGATGAATCTATATCTCCAAGATTGTATCAATGAATTTACATATTTGAGTCAATATTGACAAATCCAGACCAATGGGTTGATACTAAAGAATCTACACTGATGAGCCAATGTTTATGGATATGACCAGTTAATTTAATGAATCTTTCCCAATGAGTTGATATAAAAAATATACACCAATGATTCAATATTAGCAAATCTAACCCACAGGTCAATATTGACAAATCTACCTGGCAGAGTCAATATTGATGAATGTATATCAAGTGTTTGGTACTGATGGAACTACAATAATTGATACTGAAAATTCAGTATCTGATGAATCAACCCTGACAGTTCAATATCAATGAATCTACACCAATATGTTGATATGGATGATTTAACACCTATGGATTAATGTCAATGAATCTATCCCATCCAGCTGATATCAACAAATGTAACCCACTGAATTGATATGGATAAATCTACACTGAAGTCAACATTGTTTAATCTACCCTGACAGGTCAATATCAAAGGATCAAAGAATCATCAATATTGATGAATCAAAACCTACAGCTGATATTAAATAAATATATCACATCAAGTCAATACCAATGAATCTAACCCAATGGGTCAGTATGGACAAATCTAGAGACAAGTTGATAATGATGAGTATGCACTGATGAGCCAATACTGATAAATCTATCCCAATGAGCTGATATTGACAAATCTATTCTTACCATTCAATATTGACAAATCTATACTGAAGGGCCAATATCGATCTATCATAATGGGTTACTATCAATGAATATACTCAGAAGTGTTGATATTGAAGGATCTATCCCAATGGTTCAATATCGACCAATCTATATTGTTGAATTGATTTTGGCATATCAATATTGATAAATCTATCCTGATAGTTTGGTATCATTCAATCTATTCCAATGAGTGAAAATCAAGGAAACTTCTCCATCGAGTTTACATTGACAAATTGAAGTAACAGGTTGATATCAACAAATTTATGCTAAGCATCAATAGTGTTGAATCTACTCTGATAGGTCAATATTGATAAATTTACCTGTTGAGTCTATATCAACCAATCTGCTCTGAAAATTCAATATCTGTGAACCTACCCCAAGAGGTCTATATTGAAAAATCTACCATGACAAATTAATATTGATGAATCTACCCCAAAGTGGTATTATTGCTGAAGATACACCAAGTCAATTTTGACAAACCTAAGCAGTCAAATTGATATCAATGAATCAAATCATCCAAGTTGATATTGATAAATCTATCAAGATGGGCCAATAGGAACAAATCTACCCTGATGACTCAATATTGATGAATCTACACGAAAGGATCTAAATCGATAAATTTACCCCAACAGGTAGATATCAATGAATCTACTCATTGATGAATAGATGAATTGATGAATTGATGAATGAATCTATTCCTACAGGTCCATATCTATGAATTTATACTGATGGGTTGATATTAACAAATCTTCATAGACAAATCAATATTGATATAATATCAATAAAATACCTCAACAAGTTGAAGTCAATGAATCTACACTGTTGAGTAGGTTTTGACCAATCTAAACAGTTGAGTTGGTATTGATGAATCTCTCTCAGTTAATATTGACAAATCTATCCCATTCAATCAATATTGATGAACCTACCCCTGTGGGCTGACATTGATGAATCTACATTGATGGGTTGATATCAACGAATCTACATTGACAGGTCAATATTGAAAAATGTACCCGGAAAATTTGATATCTATGAATCTCCACTCATGAATAGATATTGAAAAATTGACCCAGTTGATCTGTTATAATCAATTCTACCATGATGGATTGATATTGATGAATCTACACCAATGAGTTGATATTGATGAATCTACCATGATGAATCAATGTTGACTAATCTACCCCATCAAGTGAATATTGACAAATCTACTTCGACAAGTGATATCAATACATCAATATCAAAGAATCTACTCTGAAGAATCAATATTGATCAATCTACACTGACAAGACAATTTTGAAAAATCTACACCAAGGGGTCAATATTGATAAATCCAATAAGAAGAGTCAATATCAAAAAATCTACCCTGATGTGTCAATATTGACCAATTGCATTAGCAGGTTGATAATGATGAGTCAACCATGATGGGTGCACATTGAAAAATTTACACTGGCATGTGGATATCAATGAATATACACTGACAAATCAATATCAATGTGTCTACACTGAAGGGTCAATACAAAGATGAGTCTACCCCAAAAGGCAGTTATCAATGAATATTTTTAATGGGCCTATATCTGTGAATCTACCCCAATGTGTCAATATTTATTAATGTATCCCTATAGGTCAATATCTATGAATCTACCCCATCAGGTCAATATTGAAGAATCTATCCCTTCAGGTCAATATTGAAGAATCTACCCAATGTGTCAATATCAATGAATCTATCCTGCTAGATTAATATTGATGTATCTACCCTGACAGATTAATATGAAAGAATCTAGTCCAATAGGTCAAAATCCATCAAGCTACACCAGTTGGTCAATATTGACAAATCTACACCTTTGAGATAATATCAGTGAATTTACACCAACTGGTAGATGTCAATGAATCTACATCATCAAGTCAATATCAACAAATATGCCTTTGGGTCAATGGTCAATTATCTACACCAAAACGTCAATATTGATGAATCTACACTGTTGAGTCAATATCTACAAATCTACCTTCATGGGTTGATATAAAAAAATCTACATCAATGAGTAAATATTGATGAATCAATCACAAATCACTCTCAACAAACCCATATCAAAAAATCTACCCTGGTGAGTCTATTTAAAAAATCGAACCAGTTGAGTCAATATTGATGATACTACACTGACAGGTTGCTATCAATGAATCTACACTTTCAAGTTGATATCTATGAATCTACCTCAATGGGTCAATGTGTATGTACCTACTGCATCAAGTCAATATGGACAAATTTAACCCTTTGAGTCAATATTAAAATAATCTGAAGTTCAATGTCAATATCAACAGATACACACTGACAAATGAGTATTGACAAGTCAATATCAATCAATCAACTTTGTTAAGTCATTTTCTATGAATCTGCACTGGTAAGTTGATATTGATGAATATGCCTAGTTGAGTTGATATTGTTTACAAGTCAGTAGCAACACATCTATCCCATCAAGTTGATATAGACATATCTACCCCTTGCAGTAGATATTAACAAATCTACCCTGAAGAACCAATATCAATGAATCTACACATACAGATCAATACCAATGAATCTATTATTAAGGATGAATATCAATGAATCTACAGTGATGGGTTGATATTGGTGAAACCCCTATATCAAATCAAAATGGATGAATCTATCCATTAGAGATGATTTTGACAAATCTACCCCTTTGAGTCAATATTGACCAATCTACTCTGAAGAGACAATATTGATGAATCTACCTAATAGGTTGCTATGAATGAATATACATGATGGTTGGATATCAATAAATCTACCCTGCTGGGTGGATACTGATGAATCTACCTCAATGGTTTGATGTCTATGAATCTACCCTGATGTGCTGATATTGACAAATCTACACCAAGTTGCCACTGTTGATGAATCTACATTGACCAGTCAATATTAATAAATCCACAAGTTGAAACTGACACATCTATTCCAATGAGTTGACACTGATGAATCAACACCAAAGTGTTGACATCAATGAATGTACACTGGCCAGTTGATGTTGATGAATCTACATCAAGGGACAATATCAACAAAACTACACCAACCAGTTGATATCCATAAATCTACCCAACTGGTCAATATTGATGAATCTATACTGATCAATCAATATGGATGAATCCATACCAATGAGTTGATATCAACAAATCCAAATTGATGAATCAATATTGACAAATTGATATCAACAAATCTACAGTGATGTGATGAAATTGACAAATTTGCACTGATGGATCTACACAGATGTTTTGACGTGATGAATCTACCTAGTTGAGTTAATATCAATTAATCTACAATGATGTCAAAAAACTGATGAATGTACATAATTTGATATTCATGAAACTACACTGGGACAATACTAAAAAATATTCCCTGTTTATTAAAATTTGATGAATCTACAGTGATGAGTAAAAACTGATAATCTACACTGAAGCACCTACACAGTATTCAATATCAAAAAAATGTACACCAGTGACCCAATTCAACAAATCTACCTCATCAAGGTGATATCAGTGATATTACCCTGATGAGTCAATATTGACAATCCTACCCCAATAAGTTAATATTCATGAATCTATCCCAAAGTTAATATCAACAAATCTCTACCAAGGACTCAATACTGATGGATCTACCCCATCAAGTTGACATCAAATAATCTACCCTGACCTCTCGTTATTGAGGAATCTGCTCAAACAAGTTATTCCTTAAACCTGTCTCTTACATTGTGCAGAATGTTTGGGGTGATAGGAAGGCCTTTTGCTCTAATAAGGACTCTTGTTGGATCTGCAGTATAGTTTCAGGATTGAGGGTAATCATGAGAAAGATGAAGCCTTGATGAAAATCTTGAAACTTTCCATTTTCCACCTAAGATGAGGAAAGAAGCTGGAGATTGAATTAATACCATCAGGCCTAAACAATTAAGTCTTCACAAATGTCTGTACAAGAAGTGGTCAAGGAGTTTTTGAATTGTTGTACACAAGCAAGCATAAGGAAAGTTGCACCCCAACTCTATCTGGGCAGAGTCTATTGCACTGGGGACCCTCCGGGGGCTCATCCTGTGCACCTTTTTATCTGACCATAATTTTGTCTTTTCTAGAATGTCATCAAAGTTGGACCATACAGCATTTTGTCTCTTCAGTTGGTTTTATTACACTTAGCAGCACAAAAATAGGTAGGATACATCTGTGTTTCTGTGTAACTTTGTGGTTTATTTCTTTCTATTTTGGATTGGTTGTGCATTCGGATACAGAAAAGTATATGGATATTTTATATTATCAACATCATAGATCTAATGTGCATAACTGCATGGTAGTTTTGGTTAGAATGAAATAAAAAGATATTTTGAAAAAAATGAGAACACTGATACAACATGCCAAAATTTCTGAAACACTAAGAAGGCAGTACTAAGAGGAAAGTTTATTGAATTGAGTTATTTATTAAAGAATGAAAAGTCAACAAGCAAATGACAACATTACATCTGAAAGATTTAGGAAAAGAACTAACAAGTCAATATCAAAAAGAGTAGAAGAGAGGAAAATAATTAAAATCAGGGCACAAATCAATAAAATGAAAGCAAAGGAAATATTTTTAAAAATTGACAAAATAAAAATTTTATTCTTCGAAAAAAAAGCAATAAAATTGATAAATCGCTAGCCACACTACAAAGAAGTAAAAAGGAAATCCAAATTACTAAAATATGTGATGAAAAACAAAATGGACACAACTGAAATACAGAAGATAATTTGAAACTATTTTGAAAAAAATAAAAAAAATCAAATAGAATAGAAAATATTAATGAGAGTGACAAATTTCTAGAGACATATGACCTACTTATATTGAATCAGGTGGTCATATTTAATTTCAACAGAACAATTTTAAGTGATGAAATAAAAAAACACCATTAAAAGCCTACCAATTTAGAAAAGTTCAAGATCAGACAGATTCTCATCTGAGTTCTACAAGATCTTTAAACACCAATACTCCTCAAATTATTCCATGAAATAGAAAAAGAGGAACCCTTCCAAGCTCATTCTATGAGGCTAATATCACCCTGAGAGCAGAATAAGACAAAGATACATTAAAAAAAGAAAACTGCAGGAAAATATCCCTGATGAACACAGATGCAAAAATTTTCAATAAAAGTCTGTCAATTCTCGTACAAAAACATATTACAGGAATGGTGCACCACAATCAAGTTGAGTTCATTCAAGGGATGCATGGTTGGTTCAACATATGGAAATCAATAAACATAATTCATCATATCAAAGGCTTAAAAAAAGAATAACAATCATCTCAATAGATGCAGAAATAACATTTGTCAATATAACACCCCAAAATATTCAAAGTAGTAGAAAAACTAGGGATAGTAGGAACGTACCTTAACATCATAGAAGCCATGTATGCTAAACCCAAAATTAACATAATTCTAAACAGAGAAAAATTGAAAACATTTCCTCTAAAACCTGGAAAAAAACAAGGATGCCCTCTTTCACCACTTTTACTCAACATTGTCCTTGAAATTCTAGCCAGAACAAATTGACAGAAGAAAGAAATTAAAGGAATAAAAATAAGTAAAGACAAAATCAATCACTGTTTGCCAATGACATGGTTCTATATTTTCAATCAAAAAAATTCCATGAAAGAACTTTTAGAATAAATAAATTCAGCATAGCAGCAAGATGTAAATTCAATGCCCACAAATCAAACACATTCCTATACTTCAATTAATGAATCCATAGAAATAGAACTAAAGAACACCACATTCCCAAACACCGAAAAAAATTTACTTAGGAATCAATTGAAAAAGAGGTGAAACTCCTCTAATAATGAAAACTACAGAACACTAAAGAAAGAAAGCAAAGAAGACCTTAGAAGATGGAAAGACCTCCCATGTTCCTGGATAGACAGAATTTATTTTGTCAAAATGGCCCTACTACCTAAAGCATTATACAAATTTAATGCAATTTGTACTAAAATCCCAATTATGTTCTTCATAGAACTAGAAAAAAAATCATGAAGCTCATTTGGAAAAATAAGAAATCCAAAATAGACAAATCAATACTTAGCAAGAAAAGTGAAGCAGGGAGCTTCACAGTACCAGATCTCAAACTATACTACAGAGCCATAGTAATTAACATGACAAGGTATTGTCACCACAACAGACATATAGACCAATGTTACAGAAGAGAAGACACAGAGACAAACCCACATAAAAACAGGTATCACATGTTAGGTAAAGGCACCAAATATATTCACTGAGAAAAGATAACTCATTCAACAAATGGTACTGATAAAACTGGAAAGTCACATGTAAAATTAAGCCCTCATCTCTCACCCTGCATGAAACTCAACTCACTGTGGATCAAAGATTTTGACTCTGTAACAGAGACCCTGGGACTCCTAGATGAAAAAGTAGGTACAAATATTCACTATTTTGGTTATGATTTGATTTTCTTGAGAAGACCCCTAAAGTACAAGAAATTAAATCAGGAATTAATAAATGGAATGATCTCAATGTAAATAGCTTCTTTTCAGCAAAAAGTAACAATGTGAAGCGAAAGCCTTCAGATTAAGAGAAAATCTTTACCACATGCACTTTGGAAAAAGCATTAATCTCTAAGCTATTTAAGGAACTCAAAAAACTTAACACCAAGAAAACAAATAACCCAAAAAATTAATGTAATAAGGAACTGAACAGACACTTCACAGATGATATATAATGATTCAACATATGTATGAAAAAATGTTCAATATCTCTAGCAATTATAAAAATGTAAATAAAAACTACTCTAAGATTTTATCTCACTCTAATCAGATTGGTAATTATCAATAATTCAAACAATAATAAATGTTGAAGATGTGGGGAGAAATGCATACTCATCCATTGATGGTGGGAATGCAAATTGGTGCAACCATTATGGAAAGCAGTAGGGAGATTCCTCAGAAAACTTGGAATAGAATGACCATTTCACCCACCAGTTCCACTCCTCTGTTTATACCCAAAAGACTTACAGTCCCACAGCCATACCAATATTTATAGCAGCTCAATTTACAACAGCTAAAATTTGGAAACAATCTAGATGCCATTCAACAGATGAATGGATAAAAATATGGTATATAGAG
Source organism: Sciurus carolinensis (assembly GCF_902686445.1). NCBI lineage: Eukaryota > Metazoa > Chordata > Mammalia > Rodentia > Sciuridae > Sciurus > Sciurus carolinensis. The sequence goes on along the minus strand of NW_025920171.1, from coordinate 342,442 downwards.
AGCATGCCATGGAATATTACTCAGCTTTAAAGAAGAATAATATTCTGGCATGTGTTGGTGAGTAGATGGAGTTAGAAAATATAATGCTAAGTGAACTAAAACCCTAGAAAAAACGAAGTCCAAATGTTTTCTCTGTTATGCAGATGCTATTTCACAGTAAGTTGGAAGGAACAATATGGAAGCATAGAATCACTTTATATTAGGTAGAAGGGAGCAAAGGTAGGGGAATTTTTATTCAGGTGGAATATTAGTAGATTGAAACAGATATTATTACCTCGTGTACAAATATGACTGCACAAATGATGTGATACTACAATTTTTATAAGAAAAATGAGAGACTACACTTTGTGTATGATATTTCAAAATGTATAAATGCATTGTCATAAATAATAAGATAAAGAGTATGTGGTTTATTGCAAAAATGTAAACAAATCAATTAATAAAATATAATATTAAAAATTATACTTGTGAAGAAAACCTTTTGTTCCTCTGTATATCTCTTGCTTCATCTCCACAACTGGTTTTATACCTTCTTGTGCCCCTGACAAGGGATTGCTTGTATTTCCTCTGTGCATTGCTTTCTTCTCTTCTTGAAATGCTAGTTGCACTTCTCAGCTAACTCTTCAAGTTCTTTAAGCCTGGTATTATATATTTTTTCTCCAGAAATCAATCAGTGGCATTCAGTCTTTCTCTGAGTTTATCAATGGTACTCCTCATGGAGTTGGGATATTTGCTATTAGTTCACTACCAGACCTCTTACTACAAGCACTGGCCACATTCTGCTTAACAGTCTTACTTCCATCTAACAACTTACCCTCTGAAATGTTCTAGGCATGCTGTTAGATACTTATTGTATTATGAAAAATACATTGGGGACACATCCCAGGGGGTACTTGGATATTGATATCATGATTATAATGAAGTCACTAGATATTTAAGAGTAGAGGAGTCATATTATTTGAATTTTTATTTACAAAGAATAAGTTCAAAAATCAAGCTTTGTAAAGGGAAGAAATTAAGTATGGGTTTGAAAAGGTATTATTGATTTTCAATTTTTGTTTTACTTGAACATTTTCAATTGAGCAATTGAAAATGCATTTATGGGTGGATTAGTAGTCTGGAATTTAGATGAGAAAATGTGCTGATGATAGGGATTTGGAAGCCACCAGTTTATGAATGGTGATGTGGAAAAGTTCATCTTCTGAGAAATTGGAATGAGACAAGAAGAGGAGTGAGGGAAAGCCCTATAGCATGCCAACATGAAAGAAGTTGAGAGGAGCAATCAGGAGTAGGAGGAGAAACAGATGTTCTTCACTGAACCGTACAGAAAATACATTGGACATGGAGGCATATTCAACTTGAAAATATTTATTCTATGGAGCATACATGTCCCTTATGGGAGACTGGAATGTTTCACAGTATATTTTGTTCAACATGGCACTCAGTGTGTCTGTTGTGTTCTTCACAATGGTTAGTGTGACTTTGGACCCAGATTTTTAAATTTAATTGATTTTTGTTAATTTAAATTTATATTTAAACAATATTTGTGGCCAAATTGCACAGCTGTGGAGTTACCACAGCTATGTGAAGATACCTTAGGAGACAGAAATCTGATAGATTTTAAATTTTTAAAATAAAATCAAATACTATTTATAGAAGAATTATTCTAATTGATTTCTCTTTATTTCTACAAGGAGAAAGCACCACATTTTACTGAACTTTTTCCCGTTATGGAATCTAATCTTTCATATTTTTTAAAAAATTATTTCTTTGGCTTGTAGGCAATGACTGAAATACATATGACATTTTTCATGGACTTGACTAATATAAATTTAATAATTTTCTTTTTAGTTTTCCCACTTGATGGATTTCTTGCAAATCTGTCCTGGAAATTTTCAATTTAAAAAACATATATCCATTATTTTGGAAAAATTATTTTTGCATGATACTTTTGTATAAAATGGGAATAAATTCATGTTTTGAAACAAATCAAGGAATCTACTGAGTTATATTATATGTAATAATGATCTGTTTATGTCTATTGAGTAAAGCCTGAAATTAAACAGACACCATATTCATTTTTTGGTAAGAAAAAACTACCAGATTCTTTCTTTGGATATTTGTACTTCTCGTTCATTCACCTTAAGTCTCTTTGATCACTTTCTCTCTCTCTGTATTTTGATTGAACTGAGTAGTGATTTACCACTGAGTTACATCCCCACACTTCCTTTTTTTTTACTTTTTGTTTTGAGACAACATGTCACTATGCTCCTGAGATTGCCTTTAAACTTGTGATCCTCCAGACTTAGCTTATTGGGTTACTGGGATTATTGGAATGTGCTACTGTATCCAGTCTAAGACATTTGTCTTTAATCAAAGCTTTACAAAGTATGCTCTTTTATCTGTGATTCCTTCATTTGTTCCTTTAGTCAGTTAACAAACTAGCAAACACTGTTAGTCACTGGGAATAGAGTTCTGAGTCAGATAGTCACTGTGTTATTGTCAGGTCTCCTGAATCATATACTCAAATAAATTGTACTTTCCTCATGAACTGTTCTAGAATACAGATTTGACTGTATCTTTAAAATATTAGGGAGCTAACTATAAATGTACATATTGTATGTACAGGTTGTAGGAATCCATGACATTCACTGGGCAGACAGTCTGGTTCTTAATCACAGCAACCCAGGCAGCATTGACCTGATTTCTCTTTAGAATTTGTTTTTAATAAGACAATCTGTTTGACCTGTAGTCTTTTATAATACTGTTTTTGTTTCTGCTGGTGTCATGTCATTGATTTCACTTTTTTATATGTGATATGTTTTCCATAATTGTATCATAAATCTTATAATTAATATTTCTTAAATGTGCACAATTTGCAAGGTAATTCTCAAATATATTGTGGGAGTTTAGAATTGTAGTTAACAATTTCAAGAAATTAACCACATTACAAAAAGTTACTTGAGGCTTCTCTGGCCTGAATCCTGCATCCCTCCATCACTCCCCACCCTTCCCGCATACCTCTCTCCACTGGGCTCCCAGTTCAATTGCACTTCCTTTCTCCCCCCATTCCTCCCACCCTGGCCTGCTCCACCCCTGCTCCAGTCCTGCTCCTGGCCCACTGTGCTGGGTGTCTATTGACCACCTTGTGATGAGCTCTGCAGTCATCCTCTGCCCACCACACCTTGATGGTGGTGCCCTACCTCAAGACCATTACAAGCTTGGCTCCCAGTCCTGCTGGAATATATGGGGGCACCCAGAGTCCATGTCACCTCCCAGAACTCTGGCTAGAAACTTGAGACATCCTAGGGATCTCAGAGCATTCAGCCTCTTTCTCTCTGGTGACCACTCTGACACAGACCAAAAACAATTTTGCTCAGCTTTACAGTAAAATCCCAATAAGTCACATAGGGACCCTGCCTTTTCACTGTTTGCTGATAGGCCTATCACTCTCGAGTCAGGCATCTGAATCTTTTCTGTCATCAAAGTTCTTTGAATTTTCTAATGCAGTTCTTTGCATGGATCCCCCAGCCCTATGGAGCCCATCATGGCAGAATAGACATTTGAGCAGGCCACCCAGTAAGCCAGGTGGCTTATTTGAAATGAGTATTCATGAGACATTTCCAGACCTTGCCAGTTTGGTTGCTATGGACCATGTCTACCATACATCACCATCTCCCTGAGCTACAAAACATCTCCAACTCCCAGGCACTGTGTCGGGGTTTCGGCCGGACCCCTGGCCCTAGGTGGAGCCTGGCCAAGATGGCGCCTGGCAAGCTGCCAGTGAGGTTGAAAAACTGCTATTCTGCACGTATACAACTAACTTCACCTTGAGGAAGTCTCAGTAATTGGTCAGGGCCTCTGCATGATTCTTGCGTGATTCTTAGGTGCTTCAAGTTATACCCATATACGTCTATCTTCTCCCCACATATCATGAATATTCTAATTAGTTGATATAACCTATATAAGTGACAATAACTTCCCAAAAGGGGAAGAAATAAAAAGAAGAATCAGCTGTTAATAGGGAAGTTTGCCACCCATCACGTCTCCGGGTCGTTCTTGCTGGCGGGAGCGACAAGTGGCGCTGAACCCCGGGAATCTTATGTGCCGCGGAGAGGTGAGTGAGGTGAGCAACGATCCGTGAAAGTGTGCACCCAGATCTGTCAGTGGACAGGGAAGTTTCCTAGAGACGAGAATACTGTGATTGCGATAAAGTTCCTAGGAACGAGAGGTTAAAGTTTCCTCAAAAAATGGGGAACGAGGTTGCTAGATGTAGAATGGAAGGTCCCTTGAAAGAAATTCTTAAAGCTAACGGCACTTCCTTAAAGACAAACTGCTTGGGCATTTTTAAAGCAGGTAGAGGAGATTTCACCTTGGTTTCTGGAAGAAGGATTGTTAACTATCCCACAGTGGGAACACCCGGGGGAAGATTTAAAGCGCTGTCCGGTAACGCTCCCAGGGACGTTAGCAGTTTGGTCATTAGTCAGAACTTGTTTGCGTTCCCCTCGGGAGGCTTTACAAAAGGCAGTTGCGCAGGGAGAGGAAGTGTTAGAAAAGGTAAAAGAAGAGTCACAAAAGGGCTCTGTTAGCACTCAGTCAGATTCTGATGAGAGCGAAGAGGGACTCTCAGAAATGGAGTTAAATAAAATTAGTGAAGAAACAAAGTGTTCTCAAGCTGGTTCAATTAGTCAACAGGCATTAAGGGAATTGGAGGGCATAGGGCAGCAGCTAGAAGACAAAAAAAAGGCGTTACAAAAAAAAGAGTTACTCAAAAGAGTTGAGCTTACAAAAATATGCAGTGGCGCAGTGGAAAAAAAAAAAAAAAAAAAAAAAAAAAGGAGAAAGTACAAATAAAACCACAAACAGAGCACAAAGAGAAAAATCAGTTTAGGGGAGGGTCCCCCTAGGCAGAGAGCTCAGCAGCTCCATTCCTTAAAAGTAGTAAAAAATAATGTTTTGTGATTTTCTGCATTCAAACCTAACCTGATTTCTCAACCAGGTAAAAAAGGGGTTAAAAAGTAAAGTCCTGGGTGATCCTCCCTCCCCCTGCCACATTGGAATGTGACTACAGCGTCTCAAGGAGAAAAGGGGGGTAACCTAAAGATAAGAAGAAAAGAAGAAAAAAAGTGTCCGTTTTAAATTCCTGGGCCGCTGCATAAAACTGACTTATTCTTCAGGATTCTTGTTTTGTTTTGTTTTTTTTCTTTAATGCTGTATTTTTGAGCTCATAATTTTAATCCTACATACCTAGGTTAATGATTTTATTTTTGATCAGTTCTATTTTTTATTCAACTGAAGTTTTTTAAACAGCTGTTTCATTGCAATGAACATTCACCTATAAGTTACAAGGCCTTTAATTTTGTGTTATATGTTATGTTGTGCTGTCTAATGTCATGTTTTGTCTGCGTCAAAACTGAGAGCTCTTAAATTAAAATTTAAAAATGGATCCAAATACTTTTATTCACGTGATTTAAAAGGGTTCAATTCAAATTGAGTAAACTAATAAAAGTAAAATATTTTTAAAAATAACTTACAAGTCTCCAGGTGGTCAAACTAATGAAATGTTAATGTTAAACAATGTCTAATATCAATTGCTTCTAGGACTTTTCTTCAGCAGGAAAGAGGCAACGGATCCTGTTCAGGACACTTGTCTGATATCTTGGTTTTTATAAAATAAATAAATTGGAGTTAACATGTATGGGATTACTCAAATGTGTTTGTAGAGACTTCTGGTTAATTTACAAAGTTAAAATGCTAATTGTTAAATAACATCAAGTACTTTTAACTCCTCAAATTCCATGGGGTATCATACTTAAACATTATTGGTGTTTTCATAGGATGGTAAATAAAAGGGTTTAAAATTGCTTTGTGTCATCACTAAACTAAAAACAAGGTTATTAGAAGTTATGTCCTAACAAGTGGAATTCTATATATAAAGGGTCCCAAAAGTTTCAACTGTGTTTCAATTAAGGGTACTATAAACAACAAAATATTTAATCTTATTAAAATAGGGTGATTTATCTAAATTCAGAAATTTCATAAGAGTTGTTTCAAAATGTGAACAAAAAGGTGTCAACAGATAAAAATAAATAAATAAATAAATAAAAGGTTCTGGGTATAAAAATATATTTAGTAAAAGGTAAAAGAAAATGTTTCTGGATAAAAAAGTCTGTGTGTAACAAAGGGCAAGTTTCAACAAGTCTGTGTGTAACTAAGTTGGTTGTGTGTATGTAAAACAGCTAAAGCTATTTAAGGTTTTTCCTAAGGTAAAATACTAATGTTCTGATATAAGCCAAAGTTCAATCTATAGGGTAAAATGACATGGTAAAATGACAAGGATTTCTTAGAAACACTAATTTACTCTTAACTTTGTGTCTCTTAAGTTTTATTCTTTAGAACAATTGTCTTAAAAATAGGGGTTTATACAATTATGGTTAAACAACTGTTAAAGATTGTACTACGTTATAAAGTCTAAATTTTTCTTTAAAAACTAAAATTGGTAAGAACCAATTCCTCACTAAAATTAAAATAACTCTAACCACAGATGTACCTTATAACCCACAAAAACAAGGTATTGTTGAACATACACATCTCACCCTCAAAAATGTTCTTTATAAACAAAAAGGGGGAATAGAGGAGACCTTCAGGTCCCCTAAAGATAAACTTTCTCTTTGTCTCTTTGTTTGGGGTTTTTTAACTCTGGGTAATAAGGGTAACTCGGTGCTTTACTGGAGCTGTGGCTCAGTTTGTGTGTTTCCACGGAATAAACTAACTTACTACCTCTTTTTAGTCTCTTAGGAGGAACAGTTCAACTATGTAACAAAACAACTGCTTCTTTCAATTGTACTTTAGATTTGTGCTAAAATGCTTCTAGGTTCCTGCTGGCAGACTTAATGTGTGTTCCTACCTTCCTACCAGTCCCAGTCTCTGTTACAGATGCAAAATTGCCAGTGTTACTATCAAGAAACAGGAGAGAATTTGACATCACAGCGGCTATGGTCACTGCAATAGTGGTTTCTGCAACAGCAGCACTAGCAACTGCCATACCTACAGCAACAGCAGTCAATCACTTGGCCGAAAATATAGCTGCAGCCTTACAGACTAAAGAGACCCTAAACCAACATCTAACAGCAGGCATACTCCTTATGAACCAGCGAGTGGACTTACTTCAAGAACAAATGGACATTTTACAGGAACTGTTAAACGTGGGATGTATTTATCATCTGGCGGGACTGTGCGTTACACCTGTAGCTTACCATAACTTCAGCTATGCAGCAAACTTGTCTAGAATCTTGTCTGCTCAGCTACAAACAAACTGGTCTTACGAATTTGATAATCTTACTGCTATTCTTAGATCTCAAATTGTTAGTCTCAATGCTACTAGAGTTAATGTAGCCCCTATGTCCGAAGTGCTAAGTTGGCTATCCTCCTCTTTCAGCTTTGTAAGCAATGGGCAGGTATGGGAGCCTTTTGTATGTTCATGGTTATTACTGTTATCTTCCTCACACGCCTTATCATGCGCATGCGCCGAGATCAAGTTAGAGATCGTACCATCTTCCATCAGGCCATGGCTGCCCTAGAGGCCGGCAGCTCCCCACAAGTGTGGCTCGCGAGGCTGGACCATTGACCAGACGGGTAAGGTAGTAGGTAACGCCGTACCAACCTAAGACAGGAGCTGTAGCATGCTCTACAGTTATCCGATGACGGGTAAGGACGGTGGTTGACCATTCCGCCTAAGACAGGCTTGGTCCCGAGCTTTTCTTTTAAAAGAAAAAAGGGGGAACTGTCGGGGTTTCGGCCGGACCCCTGGCCCTAGGTGGAGCCTGGCCAAGATGGCGCCTGGCAAGCTGCCAGTGAGGTTGAAAAACTGCTATTCTGCACGTATACAACTAACTTCACCTTGAGGAAGTCTCAGTAATTGGTCAGGGCCTCTGCATGATTCTTGCGTGATTCTTAGGTGCTTCAAGTTATACCCATATACGTCTATCTTCTCCCCACATATCATGAATATTCTAATTAGTTGATATAACCTATATAAGTGACAATAACTTCCCAAAAGGGGAAGAAATAAAAAGAAGAATCAGCTGTTAATAGGGAAGTTTGCCACCCATCACGTCTCCGGGTCGTTCTTGCTGGCGGGAGCGACAGCACTGGACAGCTGTGGGAAGGATGAGGCAGGTGGCTCCCTGGGTGGAAGAAGGAAATAGAGGAACAGAGACTCAGCTAAAGTGATTCTTCATGGTCCCTGTGAGGTGGATACTGAGGAAAATAATGGATTTTTGGACATCCTGGAAAGTGACTTAAAGATGACTGTGTGGTTCCCTCAGGCAAAGGAAGCCTCATTTTCACTCCATTGGTCAAGACCTTGGATAAGAAACAGGAACAGTACCTCTTAATGTTCATCAAGTGCTAGCAGCCCTTCTGCTCTTCATCCATTCCCTGAAGTTTAATCGAACCCATTCTCAAAAGTTTATAGCAGCCCCAGGATGGGGACAAGCCTGTCCAAAATAAGCACAGGAGGAGCATAACACCTACTGAGGGGAAACATACACCTGGGAGCAATGGAAGTCACCCTAAAGGTCAGCTGGGAAACCTAAAGTTGATGGGTAAAGAGAGCTGATCTTAGCACTATGTTTTCTCACTGTTTTTCTTTGCTTTGGGAAGATATCATTTTCCTTAAAGAAATTGAGTGAGTGAATCTGTGCTGAATAACTATCTTAATTTCTTCTGATGTCACTCAGGAACCACAGTGGGTATTTAAAAACTGGCTTTACTGTTTTGTTGTAGGTCCAGTCACAACTCTAATGAAGTTTTTTAATATATTTTTTTGCTGCATTTTAGTAGACTTTTTATTATTACTTAAAATTACTTGTACATGAGAATAGAATGTTCTTTGATGGATATTATGTAGCCATGCTGTGTAGAACTGGGTTTAGGAGGTAGTGTTCTCATCTTTCTCATGGTTTTATGTAAATTTCTGATTGGTTTTTCAAGGGTATGCTTCACTCAAGAAAACCTATTTGAAAAGTTCACACTTAAAAAAGGAAATCAGGGATATTAGGCATGCAGAGTCTTTGTTGTGCATATAACCATTGAAAAGAAAAAAAAATATTTTGTATTTCATAAATACTTAGGGTATGTTATTCCTGGACAATAACTCTCATAACATCTTTATTTTTTCTTTAAAATCTTCTTTTTTTAAATCAAGGTTTCAACCATATCAGGTCTATGATTTTGCATTTTAGCAGAGATTTCTTATGTTTCAAACTCTGATGATGAGAAGTACTATTTATTTTGAGAGCCATTATTCAGGACTGGCTTTCCAATTCTGTACTTGTGTAAATTGTGGTGCTTTGCTGCTGGTGGTATGGTGGAAAGAAAGTCTTTCCTCATTGGTCATGTGTACGACAAGCAAATTCAGCATGCTTGTAATCTGCTGTTCATTGCAAGTAACAGGAGAGAGCCATGAATTTGCAAAGTAATTCATGTCCTTTGCAAATTGAGTTATTATCAGTGATTATCTTTGTTTGCTGAATGATCTCTCAGTTTCTTCTTGCTGTTTTTGTATATCATTTTGAAAGTCAAGGGTCCATAGGTATATATTTGCAGACCTTTAGCAATGAAAACTCTTTTTTAGTGTCTGTTCAATGAATTTATCTTTTCATTTCAAACAATTTTCTGTAGTCTGTGCCCTACAGAAAAGTCTATAGTACTTCCATTTTCCAATACTCAGCTTTGAATCTTTGTACAATTCTTATCTTGAAACATGAAGCATGTGTCAAGATGATATTATGCACTGGAAAACTGTACTCTCACATCACTATCAGGCACTTGTTTTATCCATCACATTCACTTTCTTGGAGCATCTTTGTGGCAGGGTGTAATGCTCACCTGTAGTCTTCATCCTCCAGGGTCTGCTACAAAGTTCCTGGGCATTGTTACAGAGGGACTTGGGTCTGAGAGGCACGAGTCACTTCAAGAGCATGAACCTTTATGGCAAGGCATATTTTCCAGATATTTCTACATTTAAAGGTAAGTTGAAGACCCCTTGGAAACTTGGGCCAAGAAAATTTCTGGAGGGGGTCTACTTGTAGGGCAGCAGAAAGTGTTGTGAGATCTGGTAGATGGAGTGTGCACAGAACAGCTCTGCTTGCTGGCTAACTGCCTCCTGACCTCCATCACACATGATAAATTACTCAGTCACTTCTCTTCTCACTAGGGAGTACAGAAGTCACCCACTTCCACCTAGAATAGAAGTCCAACATCACATGTTCCAGTGGTCACCTGTTTGGGCACTGTAGGAAAGGAGGAATACCCCATAAGAATTTGTGTGATGTTTTCCAACTCAATCATCGCTTAAGCCAGTGAGTTGAACTGGAGGCACCTCAGGTCTACATCTGAAGCTGTCAATAGCCATCACTCTGAGTGACTGTGAGGGGCCTAGGCCAGTTCCCTGAGTGAGCAATATAGTGGGTGAACCCAGGTTTGGAGGAGCTGTGTTCACCATCAATGCCACTTTGTCCAGTGTCTTCTTGGATGATCCTTGACTGAGCAATTGGACATGCTCCAGTGGTTTCCCTGGCCACTTTACCTGGTGGGGACCAGCAGCCTGCAACAGAACTAGCTACACAAGGCTTCCAGCTTGCCTGGTGCTAACGAACACACCACCTAGCAGGCCTGGAGGGTAATGTGGCTGTCATTTTCCCCGCTGAAAGTGGAAGAAACTGGACCACTCCTAGGCCAGATGGGCCATGCCCCCAACACACCCTCACTCCCCTTTCAGTGGGTAAATAAGTTGGGATTGCATTTCTTGAAAACATCAGGACCCTGGGGCTGCTTACCTCGGTCTTCTTTCCTAACATCACAGCTGAGCCGACACTTGCCTGAATATTTCCCAGAAAGGGCCAAGACCAGAAGCATCTGTGGTTACCATGGGCACTGTGATGTCATGCTGGTGTTAGTCTGCCTCTCTGTGACATCATCAAGGATCTGCACACACTTATCAGGACCCATGGCTCCCAAGACATAGAAACAACCCTGGGGAGAAAATCAAGTACTCTCTCCTGAAGGAGTCAGAAACTCCATGTTCTTCCATCTCAACTGACTGGATGCCAGCCTGTTCCACTTAGAATATGTAGTTGTCTCGTGATTTGCTGTCATTTCACAGGAATATTGTTTACAAACTTAGGCATTTCTTTGAGAAGGATCAAAACCAGTGTAGCAAGATTTTGGATGAAAGTGAATGATGGAATGCTCAATGAAAGTGACTTTCTGGAAGATAATCATAGTGTAATTATTGTTGAGAAGAGTGCAGTAACAGGACCTTGGGAAGTTTCTAAATTAGGTGAGGTTTCTTTTTTTATCTGCTATCACATGTTTGGCCTACGGTCACATATCCCCTGAGACATCAACACTTCCCTTTGTGTGTTTGTATTTACAGACAGGGTCTTGCTAAGTTGCTTATCCCCTCCCAAACTTAGGGATATTGTCTTTGTACTGGAGATCCTCTTGCCTCAGTTTCACCCATCCCTGAGATGAGAAGTAAGATTCAGCACCTCCTCTGACCCTTTCATTGCAACAATTTGTGTGCTGGTTAGTACTTTTGAAAGAGAATGTCAAGGAGGAGAATGTGCAGTGGGAACAAAATTAATTGATTGTATTTGGAATGGCTTGGCATTCAGGTTTTAATTAACCCAACAGTCTTCTTATATAATAACACCTTTAGCATAAAATATGTCCCAGTTTTTCTTGCCTATCCTCCCACTTCAGGCCATTATGGATCACTGAGGAGAATTTTCTTGTCAGAGTTCAACCACAACCCTTTTCTTGATTTCAAACCTAGGGACAAATTGTTCTCTGGTGACACCCCAAGGACTGTGGGACTTGATATGCAACTACACTTTCTGGAAATCCTGTTTTCAAATATGAAATGAAAAATATGTTGGAAAGTGTTTGGTTTTGTCTTCACATGAATTTCTTTTTCTGTCTCTATTTACATGATGTTTATTTATCTTTAATTCTATCAATATGGTTTATTTGTCATCTTGGGTTTCAATAACAAATGCCTTAGGTCACTTGTGTTATGCAATAGAAATTTTTTTTTAATAGTTCTAGAGGATGAAAGGTCCAAGGTAAAAGCACCCCCAGGTTTATTGACTGGTGAGGTCTCCCTTGTTAAGTTTCATACTGACACTCTTTCATAATGTCTCAGGTGATCTTTCCTCAGCATAGACATTCAAATATAAAGAATTCGAGAACACTTCTTAAGACTGCCAATCTTTTCAATTAGACCCCACACTTATGATCTCTTTTATATAAATTATGTTCCAGAAGCCCTATATACTGATATAATCTAAATTATACCCTAGAATGTCTATGTCCACTTGTATTGAGGATTATTGGGAGAAACAATTCAGTCCATAGAATAAGTTGCTGTATTGATTGTTCAATGTGAAAATAATCTTTTTCTATATTAAATTCCCTTAGACCTTCACTTATAAGTGTTTTGATGCTCATTGTGTTTAGTATTTTTTAGACATTAAGTCAAACATTTAAGAACATTTACCTGTATTTTTAGTTTAATTGGCTTATCTTTGAATTTGGCATTAAAGTATTATTACCATATACTGATTTGGAACATAGTCCTCTTCATTCTTTTTTTTTTAAGATTTTGCACAGTATTAATTATATTTTGTGAGTGTTTATTCTCCAGTAAAATAGTTGGGACATGGGCTTGAGAAAATATTTTAAGCTATCAGTCCATGCTCTGTATTTTTATGTCTTCTGTGTCCTCCTATGTCTTCTGTCTTTTTCAGTATGTGTATCTTCCTAGGAAATTCGTCCCTTTCATTTTATTTTTTACTTCACTAGAAACATTTTTCTGAGTATTCCTTTATTCCTTTTCTTCATTTTTTTTTTTTTTGCAGTGCTGAGGATTGAACCCACGGGTTTGTGCTTGCAAGGCAAGCACTCTACAAACTAAGATATACCCGAGCCCTTCTTAAAATTTTTATTAAGAAGTATGCAGTGACAATCTCTCCTTCCTGATTTTAGTAATTTTAGTGTCTCATTTTTAGAAAGACATTCTTGTTAAAGGCTTGAACTTCAACAAACCAAGTTTTGTTTTATTTGATTTCCTCTTTATATTTTTATATTATTTATTTTTGTTCTCAATATTCTTTTTCTCTTAGATTCAGCTTGCGTTAGGTTTCTTCTTTCTTCCTTTTGCCTATTTCTTATGGTGAAAATTTAGGTTATTGATTTGATATTTCTCTTTTTTTAATATAGGAATTAAAGGAATCCATTTTCCTTTGAGCACTGCTTTTGTTTAAGAACTGAGCACTTAGTTCATTTCAAACCTTATGCAGTAAATTTTGTGTGCTCTTTGGTTTTGTCTTTGTTTCATTCATCTTAAAATATATTTAATTGATGATATTAATTATTTTTGAGTCATTGGTTATTTTAAAATTTGTTGTAGGATTTAACATATTTTAATATCAGTACTATTCATTTGATGTATCTTATTATTTTTAGATACTAAAATTGTATTATTCAGATACCTTTAAATTTATTGAGGCTTATTTGATGATGCAACACATTCTCCAGCATAATAAATGTTCTAAGCAGGCTTGAGAAAAACATGCATTCTGCTTCTTTAAGGTGGATTTATCTACATAAAAACTCAGGCATAGTTTTTTTACAGCATGGTGTGAGTCTATGTCTCTATTGGTATGAGGTCAATTATTCCACACAGTACTAAAATTGACAGTTTTTTACATACCTCTAAAATTTTGTTTTGGTTTTCTTTGTAGTCAATTAATAATTGTATAAAAATTTCATGAAGGAATGGTTCTTCCACTTTTTGTGCAGTCTCTCTCTTTGTGTTTGTGTTGGTAAACTTTCAGTAAAATTTTTCATTAACCTTCACTTTCTGCTTTCATACAGTCTCAAGTTCAGCTATATTTAGATATGGAGGCCTTGTCATATCTTTCCTTTTTGTCACTAAAAATATGTAAGATCTTTTTAAAGATTATTATTTCTCTGCATTCCTTTTAATATTTGGATCATTCTCATATTGTTCAATTTGGTTTCTCATCATACTGTATTTTAACTTTTTTATTACTCAAAATATTTTGTCCATACTAGTTTCTAGCTTTTGAGTACTAAACTAAAATTCTAAACTGTGACAATTTTACATATAAATGAGACGCTTATCCCTTCTACACTGCTTAGAAACTTTGCTTTTTTTTTTCTTATTTTATCTGTATAATTTCAGTTCATGTCTGAAGTAAAGCATAGTGTATCTTTAAGAGTTGATATTTATTACATTTTATAATACTTAATCACTTCTGTTAATTAAAATATCCATCTTGAAAAATTACTGTGCAATTTGCATGTAAATAACAGTCTTGTATTCAAGTTCATTCTGTTGATGTCATCTCTGCCATCACACTACTGCAATGACGGATATATTTTAATAACAGGGCTAGTTTTTCAATATAAAATATCTTTTAAAATATTTCCTGTGTAGGTTGTCATGTTCATTCTTCTAATAGTCTTGAAATAACTTTCTTTTTCAAATCTAATCACCAACAATTTGGAAATTAATTGAAATTATTTTGATAATTTATGGTGATTTGAAATCTTGACCTTATTACATATTCTTTTCCAAGAATAATGATACCTACATATATTCTATAGACATATAAATGTTAGATTTTGCTTTATAAATGAATTTTAAAATTTCTTCTTAATACAGTGTGAACATTAATTAAAAGATTAAAGCATTGTATTTTTACTATTGCATTTTAAAATGTAAATTTTGATGCTTTAAATTTCTTCCATAAGTATGTTACCATAGTTTAGATTAGACTAAGAAGTTCAGCAAGACTGACTAGAACAGCTAGTTTATAAAAAGACATCCATTTATACTTACAATAGGGTAGATGTAATCTGTATTGGAGATGTATATAACTTATACAGACAGGGGGGTTCACAAGGCTCAGCTAAGATTTTACTGCTACATAGGAATAAGGAAATGTGATGGAGAGGAAATATTGGAAAATCTAGGTTTTGAAATATATACTCTGGTAGGTTCAGGAAAGCCATCAAAGATGTGGTTGTCTTACAAAGATCAAGAGTTTAAATTAGTGTCTTGAGGAATGAAAATGGATGGACAGAATCCTGAGACGAACTCAGAGCTTGCTTTCCTTTTGAATCATCTGTAAAATTTTAAAGTCAAGCAGGATAGAAAATCAAGAAGGAAAGACACCTGTGAATTTTCCTAAAATCTCCCTAAACTCTGGAGACAAAGATGAGAGTTGAGATGAGGAATCAACCTTCTAAAATAAATAAATAGATAATGATCTGAAAAGCAAGAAAGCCCAAACCAGAGGCTCAAGGATGAGCAATAGTGTCTCTCTTTCTCTCTCAACCTTAATGAATCAAAAAATTTCAGAATATAAATATACACACACATACAATATATATACACAAAACATATGTATAAAATTTCTGACAAGTTAATCATTCTGCATTTTGTGTAGGGGCTAATATTTTTCATATGGATGTCCATATTTTAAAAATTATCAATACACCTGTCATGTACCAGACAAGTAAACTGATATCAGTTTTAGAAACTAATATGAAAGTAACCTAACACATTTTATGACTTTGAATTAGAAAATACTTCATAAATGAGTTGAAAATGTTAAAGAAAAATGGCATGTGGTATTTTCTTAAACCAGAACCATTTTTTTCTCAAAATAATGCTGACAATGCAGTGCCAGATAATTATACTATATTTTCTACACAAAGCTCATATTGATAAGTTTAATCTTCATACAAATCAATAACTAAAGATAGTATTTCAAGAGGGAGAAGAAATGGCTAAAAGTTAAAGCAGTTTATTCAAATGAATAGCAAAATACTTAATAAGCTTAAGAAAAAATCAAATAAATTACTTATAAGGGAAGTGAAAATTAAAGTTACAAAAAATCAAAAATCTCAAGATGACTAATACAAAAAAATAAAATATATTAAATATTGTTTATGACATCAGTGCAGTATGTACTCTCATGTGATACTGGTCCAACCGCTATGGAACATTATGTAGTGTACTTAAAACTATAACTCATGACCTATATATTGCAATGCAAGTAAATATCTTTCAACTATAAATAGGCATATATCTTTTATCTGCTAAAAAATGGGTATTCATTATAGGATTATTTACTATAACCTAAAAACTATAAATTACCCCAAAATTCCCATGGATACTAGACTGGATAAATACATGTGTAAGTATGATGTACATTTTCTCAGTGAAATAATTTTTATGATCATAGTTAATAATAATGTATGGTATGCTTAAAATTGCTAAGGAAATACATTTCAAATATCTCTGCACAAAATACAGGTAAATGGGGTAATGGATTTGTAAATTAGAGAGATTTAGCATTATCCATTATATGCACATATCAAAACATTACACTACAGTTCAAAAATACAATGAATAAATGAGGGAACCAGGCAAAGACAAAGCAAAAATATTCAGAGAAGAAATAATTAGGTTACAAGAACCTCAATCCAATTAGGGAATTAATTACCTAATAGGATTAATTGAGTGTTAATGGAAGGTAGGTAGGGAATAGCTCTCTCTCTCTTTCTCTCTCTCTCTCTCTCTCTCTCTCTCTCTCTCTCTCTCTCCCTGTTATGTTAATCATGAGAGCAGCATATCTCTTCCACGCAATTCTTCCATGATATTCTGCCTCACTTCAAGCCCAAAGGAATGGAGCCAGACTTCCATGGACTAATACATCTGAAACTATGATCCCTCAAACAAACTCTTCCTCCTCTGCAATTGTTATTGTTGGGTCTTTTACTCACAGCAATAAAAAAGCTTACCAAAACAGAAAGAAACTACAAACCAATATACTTGATGAACATAGATACAAAACTTCTTAATAAAATACTGGCAAACTACATAGAAAAGCATCTTAAAAAGATCAAGTGCATCATGATAAAGTGGGGTTTTATCCCAGGGATGCATGGTTGGTTCAACATATGGAAATCAGTGAAAGTAATACAACACATAAATGGACATAAGTAAAATAATCACATGGTTATTTCAAGAGATATAGAAAAAGCATTTGAAAGAGTAGAACACACATTTCTAATACACTAGAGAAACTAGGGATAGAAGAAAATTACTTTAACATTTTAAAGGTTATATATTACAAACCTAAGGCAGAAATTATACAAAAGGGGAAAATTGAAAGCATTTTCTCTAAAAACAGTAAAAGAAAGCATGCCCACTTTTTCCACTATTATTCCACAGAGTCCTTGAAACTCTAGCCAGGGCAATTAGGCAAAAGAAGGAAATTAAAGAAATATGTGGAAGAAAAGAAGAGTTCCAATTATTTCTGCTTGGAGACTACCTGATCCTCTACTTAGAAGAAACAAAAATATCCACCAGAAATCTTCTAGATTTCATAAATAAATTGAGCAAAATAGCAGGATACAATGTTGACAACCATAAATCAATGACATTCTTATCTACAATGATTAATCTGCTGACAAAGAAATTAGGAAAATAATATAATTTACAATATTCTCAAAAATAAATAAAATACTTGGGATTCAATCTGACAAAAGTGGTAAAGAACTTCTACAATAAAAACTAAAGAACATTAAAGAAAAAAATTGGAGAAGACCTTAGAATAAATACAAAATAGGTCTTGGGATGTAGTTCAGTGTTTGATGGCCCCTAGGTTCAATCCCCAGTGCCCACAAATTAAAAAAAAAAAAAACATGTCCTATGAGTTAATGGTTGAAGTTGAGCTATTTACAAAATATTCAATAAGAGAGAGTTATTAGACTAGTAAGAATCTAATGCAGGGATCAAGAGAAAAATTACTTCTGGAAATAAAATTAGAGATAAAAGAAGTTAAAAGGGAGATAGATAAAAATATAGAAATGGTAAAAAATTTTCTTGAGAAAACCTATAGAAGCAAAGAAGGCCATAAAATATTAGTATGTAAGAGAAGAATGAAGACAGATAAGTAAAAAATTTTACAACACTAAAAACTGAAATGGAACCATGACAGTAAAAGATCAGCTCTTGATGAGGCGTGTGCTATCCATCAGTGACCACTTCTATGAAATGACACCCTTCAATATACCTTAGGACCAGTCAAAATTCTACTTTTCCCAAATATGTATTTAGTATTTATCCATTTTAAAAAGTTAAAAGATACATGATGATTGTACACATTTATGGGACACACATATGATATTTTGATTTATAAAAATATCAGGGTTTATAGTAAATCTTTCACCTGAATGTGAATCATGCTTTGTGTTGGGAACATTCAAATTTCTGTTTTATCTTTTGAAATACATAAATTATTATTGACAATAGTCACCTTTCTGTACTATGAATCATGAGTATTTAATCTCTCCCATATGCTGTGAGAGCATACATGATAGGCTATAATCTTAGTCTAATGACTGAGAAAAAGTTTTCTCAATTGGATCAAAAATAGATAAAATTATGAGGTGTTCATAACAGGTAGGTTAGGAGAAGTGCAAGTATTCTTTCAGGAAGATGAAAAGGAATGATAGAATGTCCTCAGAAATACAGCATAAATTATTAGAGTCACTGACAAACCTTACTGGAAAATCATGGAATGCATACTAGTCTGGGTACTAATGGACATAATATTAAAAAAAATAGGCAAGGACCAAACCACATATATTCCTGTAATGTTATAGATACCAGTAGAAACATTTTAGCAAAAGAAAGTCATTGAAGTTTTGAAGAGGTGTGGTGATCTGGTGGGGGACATTTGTATTTTCATTGCATAATTGTGGCATCTATTTCTTGCCAATCCAACATTTCACATGGCTCTTTTGGAGTAGAGGATCTGACAATTCACATGGTCTGTTGGAAAAGAGGACTCCACACTTGACAAGGTTCTGTTGATCATCCTCCCTCTTGGGGGCCATAGGCGGGGCATGTCTCCATGTGTAGTTGCTTTTTAATATTAATAATCAATATATCATTAGAAACTTATTGGATAAACACTGGGAAGATTTTACTACATTGGTAAACAAAATAGTGACCAATAAAAATTTAGCAGTATTACATATATAAAATATATAAAAGTAACCAATTTTGGCTGTGATTGAGTTGATAGGAGACTGTAATTGCTTTAGTATAATAATAGATGGATAAAGAGGCATTCCTCTGAGCTTGCATGTGGTGTTTAGTCTTTGTTGCTTTCTGGTTTCAATAGTTGATTCTAGAGATACTTTACATAATAAAAACATTTAGGTTATTCATAAATATAATTTATGCTTTTCATATGTTTAGTCTAATTCTTTGAGGAATAGAATAAGATTGTAGTCAGGTATTATATAAAAAAAACTAAATATTAATTATAAATTGATTTCTTTGCTCTTTAATAGTAGTAAAAACTTTTAACTGTTAAACACTAGAGTTCATGGTGGGAGTGGTTTCTCAGAAAATCTAGTAACTTGTTTGTTCTGAAGGTTAAAGGCTGGCAGAACATGGTGCCCTTAGTTTAGCTGGGAGACAAGGTTGTTTTAGTTTAGCTGGGAGATGAGGTCATTTTAATCTAAGTGGGAAATAAGGTTGTTTTGGTCTGGACTGTCATACAGAGAGAATGTGTACTTTGAGAAGAAGCATAGATTGTACTTTTGAAGGTTTTCTTGTTTTAAACTAACCAAAAATGATATAATCATTACTAAAGAAAAATATCTATAAAAAGGTTGGCAGAAAAAATAAAGACAGAGTCAATCTCAAAAAACTTGGTGTCTTCGTGTGCTGTTTTTCAACCATGCCAACACCTCCCATCCACTTAGGATCCCCGACCCCTGCTAGGGTTGGACCCTGAAAGATTGGCACCTAATGTAGGGCCCAAAGAGTGGTAAATAAAGTCACATTCTAGGGAGGTTAGGATCCTGTCTAGGGTGCTGCAGACCCCTCAGTAGAGAAAAGGCCGAGTGAGGAAGGACAGGTAATCACAGAACTTTGAGAAGTTAGTAGGACCCTCAGTAAAGAGAAGGCTGAGTGAAAAAGGATAAGTAATCATAGAACATTAAAAAGTTAGTAAGAAAAATGGGTAACTCAGAATCTAAGGAAAGAAGCTTAGTCATAGACATTGCTAAAAGTATGCTTACTAAAAGAGGAATTTTTGTCTAATCTTCTCAGTTGAGACATTTCTTTCATTTTGTACAAGAATGTTCTCTGTGGTTTCCTAAGGAAGGTAATTTAAATTTGAGTATCTGAGAAAAATTAGGGGATAAAATGAGATTACATTATGAACATTATGGAGCTGAAAGGGTCTCTGTCGAAGCTTTTGCTCTTTGGAAACTTTTTAGAGATGCACTAGACCCAAATCATGAAATTATGCATCTTAGTAAACCTTCTCTAGAGGAAATGCCCTTGCTAAAATCCTCTTCTAAGATAAAAAATTACCAGGCTACCTTTTATTCTGAGAGTTCATCTGATTCAGAGAAGGAAGACAGGGAGTCGCTTTCTCCACAAGTTAAACTAGATTTAGAGGAGGCAGCTGCTAAATATCATAATGAGCACCAACCACAGGCTGTTAAAATGGTAGCCTCTGTGCTTCCCATGGCAAAGCCAAGGGAAAAAAAAAGTCAAACTCCAACTAAGGTAGGATTTTTGGGAGTTATTACTGAGGCTCATGCTCTAGGTGATACTTCTTTTTTTTCCCCCTATGGCATCTTTTGCAAAACAAGATACAGCTTCTGTACAGGAACCTCTTCCATTTAAATTAGTAAAATAACTAAAAACAGTAGTTATGGACTTTGATCTTTCGACTCCATACATAATACAATTATTAGATACAATCGCAAGTGAATGGATGACACCTTTTGATTGGCAACAGACTGCTCATTCTTGTTTATCACCTGGTCAATATTTATTATGGAAAACTGAATATGAGGAATTAGCTAAGACTGTAATTCAAAAAAACAGATTGTAAAAAAAACTCTAGATCAAATAACTATATCTATGTTATAGGAAACTGAGGATTATTCTCCTCAGGTACAACTTTCTCTACCTAAGACTGTATTAGAGGAAGTTTCTAAACTTGCAATTATAGCTTGGAAACAATTACCATCTTCTGAGAATAAAACTAGTTTTCTCAGTAATATTAAACAGGCTGCCATGGAACCATATGAGGAATTTGGGGCAAAATGGAAAGAAAATATTTCAAAAATGATAACTAATCCTGAAGTAGCTGATATTCTACTAAAACAATTGACTTTTGAAAATACAAATCCATCCTGTCAAGACTTGCTTAGACCTCTAAGGTGAACCGGAACTTTATCTGATTTTATTAAGACCTGCATGGATTGAAGTCCTGCCCATATTCAAGGAATGGCCATGGCTGCAGCTTTGAAAGCAAAGAATTATTCTCAGTTTATTAAACATGTGGGTCAAAATTCTGATCCTTCTAATAAGGTCAAACCATTTACATCTGTTGAAGGGAATTGTTTCTCTTTTGGACAAAGTGGCCACTTTAGCAGAAGCTGTGGCAATTCCAAGAAATAGCCAATGTTATTGATCTACAAGATTGTTTTGTAACTGTACCTTTGGCAATTCAAGACTGCAAAAGATTTGCTTTTAGTTTACCATCCTCAAACCTACAGAGACCTTACCAATGACATCAATGGAAGGTTTTGCCTCAAGGTATAAAAAATACTAAAACATCATGTCAAAAGTTTGTTGATCAAGCTCTTGAACCTATTAGACAACAGTTGCCAGATTTGTATATGATTCATTACATGGATGATATTTTACTTGCTCATTACTGGAGTGCTATTTTACAAATTATACTAAAAGAGTTAATAGAACAATTACAGAGGTGGGGACTCATTGTGGTACCAGAAAAAATTCAGACTAACGCACCCTATAATTATCTGGAAAGAATAATTAATACTTGTAATATTAAAGTATCAAGGTAATTGTGAAATTGACATTTTTGTATATTAAATGTGTTCATGTTTTCTAAATATACAAGCCTTTAAAGCAGAAAATTCATCAGGCTGCTGTTCTCCAAACTAAACTTGTCTGTAATGGTAATTTTAAGTTTGTAAAAAGAACATATTTTATTTGGGTCTTACGTGTTATCGTTTAATGTTGTGTTATAGGCCTGTTCCATTAGTGCTCCCATTCCCTGCAAATGTAGACTACAGCAGGCTCAGCAAGGAACCAACCTGAGACTAAAGAAAAAAAAGTGTGCATTTTAAACTTCTCCTGGGATGCAACACAGAACTCTCTCTCTCTCTCTCTCTCTCTCTCTCTCTCTCTCTCTCTCTCTCTCTCTCTTGCACCCTTCTCTCTGCCTTTCTCTTTCTCACCTCTTATGTTATAATTAATGGTCATAAACACTTTTTCTTCCAGAGTTCTTGTTTTTTTTTTTTTTGTTTTCCTTAAATGCTATATTTTTGAGCTCACAATTTTGATCCTATGTACCTAGATTAATGATTTTTTGATCAGTTCCATTTTTCAATCCAACTCTAGAGTTGTTTGAACATCTGTTACATTGCAATAGAGATAAATGCTACAAGGTCTTTGCTTTTGTGTTATGTGTATATCCTGTTGTCTGATGTCATTTGTATGTCTATGTACATGAAGTTTAAATTAAGCACACATAAAATTAAAAATTTAAAAAGTGGATCCAAATAATTTTAATTCACATGATTTAAAATGTTCAATTTAAATTGGGTGAACTAATAGGAGTAAAATGTCTTTGAAATTAATTCACAAGTCTCTAGGTGGTCAAACTAATAAAATGTTGATGTTTATAAAATGTCTAAAATCAATATTTTTCTAGGACTTTTCTTCAATAGGAAAGAGATGGCAAATACTGTTGGTACACTTGTCTGATACCTTGATTTTTTTTGTTTTTGTTTTTGTTTTTTTTTTACAAGAAGATGAGTGAATTAGTTTTGGCATGTATGGGATTATTCAAATGTGTTTGTTACATACATCTGATTTATTTACAAAGTTAAAATGATAATTTCTTAAAAAATTACTTTGTGTCATCACTAATAACAAGGTAACTAAGAGTTAAGCCCTAACAGGTACAATTCTATACAAAGGGCTCCAAAATTTCAACTGTATTTCAAATAGAATACTATAAACAGTAAAGTACTTTATCTTATTAAAATAGAGTAATTTATCTAAATTCAGAGATTTTGTAAGGGTTATTTTGGAATGTGAACAAAAGGGGTCAACAGATTGAAAAGGGAAAATAAAAGGTTTGAAAATAAATATAGTAGAAAAGAAAAAAATGTTTCTGGGTAAGAAAGTGCTTATGTGATGAAATACATGAGGGTCTCAGTAAGTGCTAAGAAAGTCAGCATAAATAAAGGACAAATTTCAACAAGTTTGTGAATAACTAAGTTGGTTATATATTTGGAAGACCATCAGTTAAAATCATTTAAGGTTTTTCCCTAAGGTCAAATATTACTGTACTGATATAAAACTAAGGTTTAATCTATATGTTAAACTGACAAGAATTTCTTTGGAACATGGATTTGGTTTTAACATTGTGTCTATTAAATTTTATTATTTAGAGCAATTATTCTTAAGAAATTGGAACTTGGACAATTATGGATAAACAACCAATGTTAAAATATTATACTATGTTGGAGCCTGAGTTCTCTTTTAGAAACTAAGCTTGGTTAATATAAAATGTTAATGTAATTTTGGTACTCTTACTCTTCTTTGTATATTAAAAGTGTTTATATTTTCCAGAAATACAAGTCTTTTAAGCAGAAAATCTGAAAGAATGTTTTTATCAAGCTGTTGTTCTCCAAAGCAAACTGTAATAGTGGCTGATTCTCTCTTATGGATTCCTGATTGACTGACTCAACATTATGAGACCTCAATGCAGAAGGGAGACTCTTCCTTAGACATAGCCACCATTTCTCTACACCCTGGATAATGGGCCTGCTAATGAATTTGCTAAACATTTTCAGGTTATTTAAATATTTCTAAAACTAAGAAATCTTATTCTATACAATGTGTCCATTACATATTAACTAATTGTTTTAATTCCTCATTCTTTTGATAGGACATCAGCCATCATTTGTAATGTTACCTGTGGTATTAAAAAATATTAGCTTTAACAATTTAGGAAAAGACAGACAAAAAAATTAGAAACATGCATCAATGCCTTAGAGGAAGCTGTTCTTTATATTGGCAATCAAGTTCAAAATATAAAAACTCAAATGACTACTAGATGTAATGCTAATTATGGGTGGATTTGTTTTACTTCTTTAAAACATGATGAGAAAGAAACCTCATGCCAGCAAGTACAAAGTCATTTAAAGGGAGTTTGAAATAATTTCAACATAGCCCCTGATGTTGTACATTACAAAATAAAATTAAACATTTATCTCAGGCTCATTTACAAATGTTCCCTACTGGTAATATGGCATGAGAAATTTATAAAAACATCAAGAGTAAATTGAAAATAGCACCTTTTTGACATTTATTATTCAAATTGGAATGGGGATATTTTGTGTTCTGATATTGTTATTAATTTTTCCAGTCATCCTCTAATTTGGAAAATTATTCATAATCTACATACTCAAATTGAAACCATCAATCTAAAAAATAAAAAATAAAATGAAAAAGGGGGAAATGTGTCATCTATTTCCTGCCACTCTGACATTTGACATGGCTCTGTTGGAGTAGAGAATCCAAAACTTGACACGGTCTGTTGGAATCGAGATCTCAACACTTGACACAGTTCTGTTGATCATCCTCCCTCTTGGGGGCCATAGGGGTGGCATATCTTCGTGTGTAGTTGCTTTTTTATATTAATAATCAATATATCATTAGAAACTTATTGGAAAGAAAACATTGGGAAGATTTTACTGTATTGTGACACAAAATAGTGCACAATAAAAACAGCAGTAATACATATATAAATATATGAAAATAAGCAATTTTGGCTGTTCTTGAGTTGATAGGAGACAGTGATTGCTTTAGTATAATAATAGATGGATAAAGAGATATCCCTCTGAACTTGGATGCAGTGTTTAGCCTTTGTTGCTTTCCTAGTTTCAATAGTTGATTCTAAAGATACTTTACATAATAAAAACATTCAGGTTAGTCATAAACATAATTTATGCTTTCCTATGTTTAGTCTTATTCTTTGAGAATCAGAATAAGATTGTAATATGTCATTATATAAATTAAAATAGACTAAATATTAATTATAAGCTGATTTCTTTGCCCTTTAATAATAGTACAAACTTTTAACTGTTAAACACTAGAGTTCATGGTGGGAGTGGTTTCTCAGAAAATCTAGTAACTTGTTTGTTCTGAAGGTTAAAGGCTGGCAGAACATGATGCCCTCAGTTTAGCTGGGAAATAAGGTTGTTTTAGTTTAGCTGGGAGATGAGGTTGTTTTAATCTAACTGGGGAATAAGTTTGTTTTGGTCTGGACTGTCATACAGAGAGAGTGCGTACTTTGAGAAGAAGCATAGATTGTACTTTTGAAGGTTTTTCTTGTTTTATACTAACCAAAAATGATATAATCATTACTAAAGAAAAATATTTACAAAAAGAGTGGCAGAAAAATAAAGACAGACTCAGTCTAGAACACTTGGTGCTCCATGTGTTGTTTCTCCGACACCTCCCATCCACCTAGGACCCCCAACCCCTGCTAGGGCTGGACCCAGCACATAAAGTTATTTTTCTGTAGTCTGGAAAACAAGTTCAATGACAAAAGATTGTACTTATCAAAATGACTAAGAAAACAGTTCTTCAGGAAAACCTAGGTGGAATTGTCAATTTGGTGTAAGAAAAGATGTAGAAGAAATGATTTCCAATTTATTAGGACTTGAAATAGGCAGAAAACACACCATGTAGGCTATAATTTTTTTAAAAAAGTGACATTGAAAAAAAATTCTAGAAACCAAGAGACCTCTCAGAGAGAATTATTTTTAAAAGGAATCATTGAATATATAAAATGCTAGACAAAAGAACTGGTCCTGAGACCACTCCCTAAGTCACCAGAATTATGGATAAGAAGCACTTGGGAAATTGTCTTCCAGCTCTAAAAGGTCAGAGAATTTTATAATGGAAATTTACAGAGGAGAACATATATTGCTCACATTGAACCTATGTTGGATCCAGATGAGAACAGAAGGACAATGAAAAGTTAGGAAATTTTGAGGATAGGACAAGTCTGGGAATGTAAAAAGAGTTGCTGCTCCTTGACTGGTAGGAAATGTAAAGCACCTTGGTGCTCATCTTTCTAGGGCTTTGAACGGAGGGTTGAAATGTACACTTAGGTATTAGGAGTGATTCTTTTTGCTCTGTTTTCTCTGTTCTTTTGAACTGTTAGTTGAATAGCTTTCTAACATCTCTCTTCCATTCTCTGGCTTATAATAAAATTAGGATATCATTTTCTCTTTTTATAGTTTATTTTTCATTCTACATAAAAATGTTTTGTCTACTCACATTATTTTCTGTAGCTTTTCTCTATTTCAGATTAGTTTCTTTCTGTGATGTCTAGACAGCTATTAATGGCACACAGTATGCACACTATATATTTATCTTTTGAGGTTTATTTTTATATTTTATTATTAACATAAGAAGGCCATCACATCTTCTATTTTGAAC
Source organism: Sciurus carolinensis (assembly GCF_902686445.1). Lineage (NCBI taxonomy): Eukaryota > Metazoa > Chordata > Mammalia > Rodentia > Sciuridae > Sciurus > Sciurus carolinensis. The sequence goes on along the minus strand of NW_025920171.1, from coordinate 315,744 downwards.
ATATGAAACATGCATTTTAATAATTGTTTAGTGTTTTTATTAGTTCACTTAGCTATTTATGGGTCACTTGTGGATTTATTTCACTGTTCTTTATACATCGTATTTTCCTGATATTTTGGCATTCCTGATAATTTCCATTGGATACTGGAACTCTTAATTTTATAATGTTTTATATTGATACAAGTTCTCTTGTTGCAATTATATATTTTTAGTTTTATTGTTTTATGGTTATTATTCTTTGCAGATATAGGGATTGAACTCTTGCTACCATAGGTCTACATACCCAGTCCTTCATGTATTTGCTTTGAGATCAGAACTTACCATGTTGTACATGCTGGACTAGAATTTGGAATTCTCCTGCCTTTACCATCCACATAGTAGAGACTGCACATGCGTGCCACTGCAAAGATAGAAAACAAAATTGATTTTACATTGGTCACTCTTTTTTTGAAACTAAGGATTGCATTCCGTGCCTCTGATTGGATCATTTCAATAAAAGTCTCTTCTCTCACTGACTAGCTGTCCTAGGGGAAACAGGTGAAGGTGTCCATTCTCAACATGGGGAGAATGTGAGCAAGCACAGTAATTCACTGAGGCCCCTGAGCTCCCTTCAGCTCTGTGCATCCAGAGCACAGTTCAGGAGGAGGAGCCCACGCCTGGCCCACAACCTCAGTCAGGCGTTGCTCCTTGCCTTGAACACAGCCCCGCATGTGCCGCTGAGTGGACAATGCTGTTCATTGTGCCTGCTGCCCTGAGCCAGAGGGTGCGTGGGAAGGGGGCACAATCAGTAACGCTGGGGCTCAGGCCTAGCAGGAAGTGGAGGGCAGAGGTGCAGCAATGGGGCTCCCCGTGATGGTTACCCAATGGGTCAGGAGCGGATCCTGGGTTGCTTATCCATGGGTTGGGTAGAGTGCGCATGGATGTTTGTCCTGCCCCTCCTGGGGATTGTCTCTGGCTGCCGCCTTTCATGCTTCCTGCGAATTTGGCCTCCAGGGGAGGCGGTTCCTTCCTTGAGGCAGAGGAAGGAAAGAGACATAAAGTCCCCTGAGGCACTAAGGTCTCTTCTGCAAGTGTGGACCTGGGGGTGAGAGCCGCTGCTCCTTCACCTCCCGCAGTGAAGGAAAGGGCGTGTTCATCGGGAAGTGGATGAGGAGGCTGTGGCAACTGGGCTTCCTGCTCCTTGGAGATGTCCAGGCTGTGAGTGGGTGGGTGATCAGAAGAACAGGAAGAGTAGAAGGAACCCTAGCAAGTCGAGCAGACAGATACCAAGACAAGGGCAGTCTTCTGCTGGCGGGTCACACCTGGAGTGTCAGTCAGGAGTAGAGGTAGAGGGAACATGGGACACCCAAAGAACCAGGGGAGGGAGTGCCAAGCATTGTGTGGCTGTAATCATAGTTTTGGGCATCTTTGTGCCCAATTCCTTTGCTCCCCAAATCCATGGGATAGCTCCTGGTTCTCTCCCCCACACTGCCACATCGACTGTCCTGTGTCTTCCCTCTCTCATCTTCCACTTTTCACCTACTCCTTTTTTTGGGTAAGCAATATTTTGTCTTCAGTTTGGGGAAACTTTGATAATGATAGAAGGCCTGAACTTGTTCTGAACATGAATTGCAATGAATTCCTCTCTTTCTCCCATTCTTTATTTTTGGGGACCTAGAATGTCCCATGGCCACTAACAATTAGCCTTTCTACTGAAAAAATGGCAAAATCATTTAGTTGAAATATGTGGTGCCTCCCTTTTATGTGAATATGTCCACTGAAGGCATGTCACTGGTTATGTTTTCATCTCCTCTCAGCCTGTGTTTTAATTTTCTAGACACAGAAGTAGCAGATTTTGAGTCTTGGTCAATTCTAGTATCAGCAAAGTGCAGTAAACAGGACCTTCTGTCACTTATTAGGAAATGTTTGACTTAAAGATGGATAATTCTTTCTTCAAATTTTATATTTTTTGAGTGGTGTCTTTGTTGAAGGATTTCTTTTAAAAAGCATTAGTGCCAGATGATGAGAGAAACAATTGTGAGTTACCGTATTATAGACCGACTTTGTTAACACATTGGACAGAAGAAAATGAATGGGATTTTATGACTTCTGATTTCCTGAGTTGATCTAAGATCTTTGTTGAAGCTAGAAATAAGACTGAAAACTAAATTTTAAGAAATAGGAATTGCTAGTGGTAATATCCTTTGTTTTTGTTCTTTTGAGTCTGAGAAGTTGACTTAACTTTGGGATGTTGCTTTGTTAATGAAGTCATTTCAGTCTTTGTGATTCTAGCATCAGCATACTTGCATCAACAATGGGTTGGAACAAAAGAAGAAATGTGATTATACTTAAGATATATTCTATTTTTATTTTTTAACATTATGAGAGAGAATTTGGGAATGTAAAACATATTATCCTTTTATCTGGCAAACCATCTTATAGGCCAGAAACACTAAGAGTTTGAATGCTGTGTTCCAAAAAATTTAATTGAATTTAAAATTATTTGACTTTAAATTTATTAGGCAAATATAATTCATTGCTTATTTTTATAATTAAAAAAACCATTATTTGCATATGAATGGAAAGATAATCAAAGAAAAGCATGTTTAATGTAGGGACATTGACAATGGCATCACTCTAAGGGTCAAATCTTGCTATCACGAAAGTATTGACAATATAAAAATTAATAGATTTCAGTTCTGGGACCTATCTATGAATTATAGGACTTGTATCCTATACTAACTGAGACTTTTGTGAAATTAATTGCTTGTCTTCATAATAATGAATGATATATATATATATATATCCATCTTTATTTGTTTGTTTTTTAATGACACATGAAAAGGCCATGCTATGGGTCCATTAATTTTTTTCTTTCTTTTCTTACTTCATGTTTATCAGTGCATGCTTAGATTGTCAAAATTTACTTCCCTTTAAGGAAATATACCAAAAAGAGAAGGAAGGTTTCTGGATGCTAGAATTTATTGGCCACTAATTTTTTTCTATTTTTACAAATTTTCATGTTACTTTTATAATTAGAAAAAATAAATGTAAAATAAAAGTCTTGTTAATATCTTAATTTTCCTATGACTAAAGTAACTTTTTAAAAGTGGGTAATTCACTCTCCTCTTTGGTTCAGGCCCAACAAAGTAACTTTCAGTTTTAGATAATTAAAATAGTGTAGACTGTCATACATTATGTTTACCAGAAGGACAAAAGAAAGATATATAGTAAGGGAAAATAAAATTAGAATAATTGATTCAATGGGTATAAAAATGCTGTATACCTAACCTCTTTCTAATAAGTCATTTGTTCATAAAATGTAGAAAATATAAATTCTTTTTACTATGTAGCACAGGATACCTGTGTTGACTAAGCAGATTTTTATGTATGTCTGTTGATACATTTAATTTTGAGATACTGTTTCAGCCCTACAATTTTGGTGGCAAGAGCTGGCATATAAAATCATTTCCTTTGCTGTGTCAAGACTTTTTGCCCTTAATTTTAGTAATAATATTTTCCTTCATTCCCTTCATTGATGAAGTAGAACTAACTCAGAAACAGTGCAAATATTTTGTTGTGAACATAGAATTCTACTGGAAACAGATGAAGTGATTCAAAAGTGATCATAATGATGTCCCTTACTATTAGAAAACTGTGAACACTATTTTTGCACATTTTATATGTTAGTTTATATAAATGCTGAATTTTTATCATATGTTATATTTTAAACACTTATTGCTATTTTCTAATCTTTATAAAATTGTAGTATCACATCCTGGCATTTTCTACATAGCTTTTACACTTCCAGGGTGATAATTACTTAATTTGTTGCTTCGTTGGGGAAAAAGAAATTACATGTTAAAAAAATATAAAAAATTCTCTAGTACTTTTTAAAAAATGTACGTTATAAATTCTCACTCCTTTTCTACCTGGAAAGGAGGAATTGTTTTAGTTTCTTTTGAATTTTAAGAGAGCAATTTTAGCTGAAATTTTTAAGTAGGAAATAGCTATTTAGAATACATGTTATAAAACAATTGTGACATTTTGCTCTTTAAATGCTGAAAACATGAAACAAGTTTATGGCATTTAAAATATGCTTTAAATAGCAATCTTGAAGTAAAAATATGTCTGTACTGAAAAACTTGGTACAGTCAATAGTGTACAACCTGTAATGTTGCCTTTCTTTTTAACTATGGAAATAAGGGGGGATCGAACTAACTTTTAAGAAGTTTTATTTTCATTAGTGGTTTCTTTCTCATTATTTTTCTCATAGTGTATTAGGTGTTTACTTTTTAATGTCTGCAAAATGTTGACCTGGAAAGAATACTTGCCAAGGTCCAGAAAAATATATTGAATATAAATTTCTGTTCCTATCCTATTTTCTCTCCCTTTTAGACAAATTTGAAAATCAATATATATCTACTAGTAAATCTCATAATGTTGTTATTGTGCTTTGCAGTAACTTATGGTAGTGGACACTGTATTTGATGAGGTAGATTTGTAAATCTATGCATATTGGGATGACATGAAAACTATCTTGCTTTCCAAAGTCTCTTTTAAAAAGATACTTTAAAAAAATAATCTAGCCTAGTCTACTCAAGTTGCCATACACCATAACAAGATACCATACACCAGGAGACTTGAAAAACTAATAGGTATTTTCTCACAGATCTGGATCAGAAGTTTGACATGAGAGTGCTGGCGAGGGCCTACTTCCTGTTTTGTAGAGGGTTACCTTCCTGATGTGTCATCTCCTGGACTTTACTTTGGTGCCTGTGTGTGGAGGGGAGATATGATAGAGAGGGAGAGCTGTTTTCCTCTTATAATGGCACAGATCATCATACGAGTTCCTGCCAGGAGGACTTAATCTAAACCTAATTACCTCCCAGAGGCTCAAATCCATAACTGTCACCCTGGGAGATCAGAACCTCAACACAGAAACTTTGCGGTCATGTAAACATTCAATGCATAGCATAAATTCTGTGAATAAAATTAACATTAATAACATTTTCTGCTATGTATTGCTTTCTTAAATCTTCACAAAAAGTCCATCATATGTGTGTTATAACTGTTTTCACATAAGGGAATAAAGACTTTAGGTTAAATAATTGTCTCCAGGGTCCTGCCACTATAGTGATACTGAGATTCCATTTTAGCATTCAGACCATTATGTTCAGTGCCTCCACTGGGATGGAATGCTGAAAAATTAGTTCAATGCTAATATTTACTCTTTATTAAAGACTTTATTTGATTGGACTGGGAAGTCCAATCAAAATTAGATTTAAACTTAATTAAGTAGTTTAACTATGTAAAAAATGAAGCCATATAAAATGGATAACATAGAACATGTTTATTACTCAATGAATTAAAATAAGGAGATAAAAATATATTTAAAATATTTTCATATTCACTGAGTGTCATAAATTTATCAGTTATTTATGTATAAAATGAAATTAATATGAATGTTGGAAAGTAAAAAATACTTGCATTGATGGAATTACTTTTACTCTTTTTATATTTTACTTATTTAAAAATTTTATAGATGTTAATGGATCTTTATTGTATTCAGTTATTTAAATTCAGTGCTCAAAATTGAATCCAGTGCCTCACATATCCTAGGCAAATGCTCTACCACTCAACCACACTCCAGCCCCATATTTTCCTTATGTGCTTTCTTATTTGTTTTGTTTTTACATGTGTTGAAGTTAACTTTCACTATTTGAGTATGGGCCACCAAAGGAAAGGCAATATAGATGCCTATGTTATATAAATTGTTGCACTAGTGGGTGAAAATTTTTCCTTAAGGTAGATCAATTTTGTATACACACATGCACACCCATTGGTTTTCATATTTTGTATTGCTTATTCAAAGTAAGGTATGTATTTTGAACTCCCGTTTGTATTCATATGTGACTATACAACAATAAATTGAAATGAGACCAGATTATTCATTTTTTGTCATCACTTTTTATATTGTATAAGTGATCCTTATGACATAAAAATAGTAAATTAGTATTATTAATATATATATCATCTCTTGCTCATATTTGAAGAATAGAAAATGTTATTTCTTAAAGATAGTTTATTAAAATAAAAGTGAGTGACAAGAAGCTTGCTTTATTTTGTTGCCAAAACATTAATTTAATATAAAAATGTTCTGTCTATGTGGTACACATTCTTGTTTCTTTTTACAGGTGGTGTAAATAATTTCAAAAATTTTCTAAATTTTGTTTGTATGTTTGTAAAATATGGGAAAAGACTAAAAGATAATTATCTTTTCAGTCTATTCTAGGTTAGTTATTTACATTTTGTTTCTAATGTCCTATATTTAATCCAGCTATATTTATAATTGATGACTTTGTTTATAGTATGTTTATGTTCAATAATGCAAAAATTGATAAAATTAATGAATTTGTGAGAAAAAACCAATTAACAACATTGAAGACTTTATTATTTCAAATTGAGATATTCTCCTTAAGTTAATATGTATTATTAAAGAATGGGAGAATGGAAATGTGTACTACACAGGGTGGCAGATGCTGTAGTTCAAAAATGAAGAGACTGATATGACCATATTACAATGCTGTGACATTTCCTTAAACAGAAATTCTCATTTTTGGGCCAAATGTTGTTTATAAGACTGCCTCTTTTAGCTGACAATGTGCACCAGAGGGACCGTGTTTTTTTTTTACTGCAGTTTCCACATGTTATATATTGTTTAATTCTGGGATTGGAGAAACAATATTAATAATTTAAGGTCAGAGTAGTCATGACCTAGAAGCAGTCAAAAGTAAATATTTATCTATTTTTGATACCAGGGTTTTTTTTTTTTTTTTTTTTTTTTTGCGGTGCTGGGGATGGAACCCAGGGCCTTGTGCTTACAAGGCAAGCACTCTACCAACTGAGCTATCTCCCCAGCCCACTACCAGGGTTTGAACTTAGGGGCACTTAACCCTGATCCACATCCCCAGACCATTTTTATATTTTATTTAGAGAAAGGTCTTGCTAAGTTGATGAGGCTGGCTTTGAATTCACGTTCTACCTGCCTCAGGCTCCAGAGTCACTGGGATTGTATGTGTGCACCACTGCGCCTGACTGCAAAGTCAATATTGATATAGTAGAAAATAAAAATCAAAGGTTTTGAACATTAGAGCTATTGAATGTTAGTGATAGTGGGGGTGAGAGTAATTAGAAACACTTTTAGGCCAGTTTGCTCAGTAATTTGGCATTATTGAGGCTTGTTAATTACACAGGATCTGTACTAACTTGTTAGGAGAAAATAGAAAAAGGATGTAGCCTTCAAGGATAATTTTCTTTTAGGCAGATTGAAATAAAGCATACCATTTTCTATTATATGTACAGAAAGTGAAAATACACACCAGAAGGACAAGTGTCCAGTTTTTATGGCCTTAGAACCTATCCATAGTAACAAGGTAAATACATGTAAAAGCAATACACCTTGCAGAAAAGCACCTCAGCTCAATGCAGCAAGTATGAACTGAGCACCTATCACATATATACTGCTGTGCTTAGAGTTGGTATAAAGACATGGATAAACAGTTCCTGGTAGACACCCATAACTTAGCTCAAGTAACTAAATATAGCATCTCAGATGCAACACAAAGACATACTGAAGCACACAAGGAACACTAAGAAGGTGGCATTAACTTTACTAAAGGGAGTTCACAGAAGGAAGGACTTTGTGGAAGGGGTGTGACTACACTTGGCTAGGCATCAAAGAATCAAGAGGAATTTTTTTTGGTAGACAGGATGAGGAGAGTTTGTGGGTAGGGATCAGCTAGAGGCAAGACACAGATGAGAACAAGCTCTGTGCATGGGGAGGTGCATAAGCTCAGTAAGATGGGAGAATAAATCAAAAGGGAAGGGGAATGACAGGAGATAAGGCAGTAGCCAGTGGCTAAGGGGCACAAGCCTACAATATTTCTGAAATCACCCTGAAGGCATGGATTGGGTAAGGAGAGTCTAGATCCAGTTAGTGTGCTATCATAGTATTCCAGGTGAAGGGCAGTGAGGATGTGGGACAGGGTCAGAGGAGATAGATCTGAGGGACTCAGAGAATGCCATCAATGGGAAATGGGGACTAACTTGGGTTTGGGAGAAAGCCAGAAGTTGAGTATGAAGAAGGTAAGGGACAGAGTAAGCTCACGGGTAAAGAGTTGAACATTCATTTGGAACCATGTTGAGTTTGAGGAGACTTTAGGACATTTGGTGAAAGTATCCAGCTGTAGCTGGAGAGGACTGTTTGGGGCTAAAGATGAGTTATGGAGTCATCAACATGCAAGGTGCAGTTAGAACCATGGGAGTGAGTATGGTCACTCTTGGAGAGGGTCTGGAGCCCAGGAAACTAGGGACTGGGTGGTCAGGGAAGTTATGGAATAAATGCTGAAAGACAGGTAGTTTGGAATTCTGTGACTCTCTGTGTATGTTAGATGAGCTCAGGATAATCAAAGTGATGCTCACAAAGGGAAGTTAGGGAGTATCCAAAACCAGATTAAGGGGGAACCTAGAACTGAAGCTAAGAATGCTTTCTTTTTTCCTCCCTGAAAATGTGGCTTTTGAATAAATATGCTGTCTTAAGGTGATAGTTCATTGGCATTGTGCAGAACCAGTGGGGAACAGTGACCTGAAGCCGGTGGACTGGGTTAGGTAACTGTGTAGAATACTTTCTGCAATGTGATAGGAGATAAATGCATAAGGAATGAAAATAAGGAAAAACACAGGAGCACAAATTCCCAAAGGTTTCAGACGACATGACATTATGCATCTTGGCAACTGGGATGTGGGATGGTGGACAGAGAAATGGGCACAGTGATCCCTTCTTGTTTTAACCTTGTCTGTGGCACCTGAAACATACTTGTATACTCAGTCAGTGTTCATAGAGGAGATAAATGGTACAGTTGACAGGAAGATGAAGAGTTGTAAGAAGAGTGGATGTAGAAATATGGTGATGAGTTCAAATGTGAACATGGGCATTGCAAGTAGAGATGCCAGTGAAGAGTGAGGGGATGGGATGGGACACACCTGGAGTTGTGCATGGCTTCAGACCATCAAGTATCAAGGGCCTGAGTACTACAGAAGGAAGAAAGATGAGCTGATGTCTTTTAAAGAGTACAGAAATGCAGTGTAAAGATATGCAGATTAATATAAGATGAGACCAAACATGATCAATGTTAAGTGAAAAAGTTATTATACTATGTTCTAAAGATACAACAGGGAGAGAATGCCAATCTGATTGAGGGAAGATGAGGAGAGTCTCATTTGAGGTGGTGGCTTTTTAATGGGCAAAGGAAAGGAGGAATAGAGAAGAAGGCATTGGAGAGCATGACCCTGGAAAAGGGCTGTGGGCAAGGGCCCAGGTGGGCACATCTGGACAAGGCCAACCCACCTTGTTTGGCTATCATGTGGACTTTTTAGTTGACTCAGTAACTATTTTGAAAATTGATTGGAGATAAAATGTGAGATCCTGATAAGAGAGTCCTTCCCCTTGCAAGTGAATGCCCAGGTTCTTCCTTCCTTGGCAGTCTGCAGAATCAGAAGCTTCCTCTGGTGACTTCTTAACACAAGCATTCCAGATAGAGGGAGTGATTACATGGGTTTTGCTTGTGGCTTCATTCTTTAGCACTTTCCCTTGGTCAGCCTTGCCTGCCTGGCTCCACAAACATATGGAGAGAGGTTATAAAAGCTCACACTGTTCCAGAGATAACTCAAGGCAGGATTTATAGGAACTTTTCTTTAAAATGAACCAAATAGCCCTTTAAGACCACAGGGTACTTAGGGAGAACAGAGATGTTTGAGAGGAGTGGACGATGTCAATTCACAATGTTTATTTGTATACATTATAGAAGGCATTTCAAACGTCTTGCACAAGGCAGTGGATTCTGAGGTATTTATCCCTTGGACTGAAATGTGTATCATCTTATGTCCAGACAGTTGTGAGTACTGATTTTAAACAATAAAAAATTGAATTCTAACTCTTAATTATCACTTAGATCATTAGAAAGCAATAGGTGTGTATTTCTGATCTTGTTTGTGAGTAAAGTAGGTGTTTTGGATTTTGAAAACTGTCCCATGTTTGTTACTGGGCTTTAAACCCAGGGCACTTTATCACTGAGAGCTACATCCTTTGTTCATTATTAGTATTGTTATCTTTATTATTATTAGTAGTAGTAGTAGCAGTAGTAGTAGTAGTAGTACTAGTAGTGGTAGTGATAGTATTGAGACAGGGTCTCATTAAATTCCTTAGGGGCCTGCTAAATTTCAGAGGTTGGCCTCAATCTTGTGATGCTTCTGCCTCAGTCTCCCAGGTTTCTGAGATTACAGGCATGTTCACCACCATGCCATGCTTAAGACCATCTTTTTATACTTTGAGACTCCTTCATTGAACCCTGGACTGGGGAGTGTGGCTCTGCTGAGCATAAGAGCCCTGCAGATATATCAGTGAGGGAATCCAGATTCTTGTTCTCTTTCTGCCTTGTGGGCCAGGACTCTTGTTGCCTGTGTAAAAGGGAATGCCAGCATGGCACTCTCCTAAGAGACTCAAAAATGTTGCCTCTACATCCAACCTGACAAGAATCAGCCCATACACCTCTCAATATTGCCAGGAATTTTGACCAATCCCACGTCCACAGTGAAATATGGAAAAACCCAGCTCAGAGATTTTTAAGAAACTGTGACAGGGTATTTTAACAGCAGATTCTAAGCTATTAAAGGCCTAGTCAATATGGAAGGTGTAAAGAATTAATTTTAAAATATGTATATATGCTTTGTGTGTTTATAACCTAAGTAGAGTGTCTACAATAGAAAAACAATTAAGAAAGAAAGAAAGCTCCTTCCTGGGTTCCCATATGGCCTGTACACTAAATTTTCTTTAATTTCATAGGTAATTTGAAGAAATCTTTCAGGCAAAAGTTTCAACACACTTGAGTTTTCCGCCATAATATCAATACCTCTTTCCTTTATAAGTTGCTAAAAATTTTAGCAATGAAGAGAAAATGTTCACAGCCTTGCAGAAATAATGTTGCCCAGCTTTCCAAAGATGGTGCCATCTGCTTCTTGGTCCATGGGAGGGAACCTAACCACTATGCTTCTCTGTTAATTACACTAGAGTGAGGTGAACCTCTATCAAGAACTATTTTTGTGCTTTATTTCCCAAATACCAAATGGATTGCTTCTGACCCCGAATCCACTGCTCTCCAGCATACACTTCTGGAGCAGCCTTAGTCCCATTGCTCCACTGAGTCCTGCAGGACTGCAAGGGTCAAACACACTGTTCCAGGTGAGTGTTTGGAAATGAATTTGTAAACGTAGAACATCTAAGGATGTCCTTTCTCCCAATCCTGCAGTGGCTTAAGATGGTGGTTTCTGCCTCTTAATTGGTAACACGTTGGTTTACAAAGGGAGTTTATAGGGAATAGGCTACACACACTTTTAGAGGTAGATATTTCTATTGCAGCAAAAATGGTGTACTTTATTTCAGCTGCCCATAAGTGCAACACTTAGTTCTTGAAGTGTTTATTACATTTTAATTTGACTATGAAAACTGGAATTTTTTAGGGAAGTATAAAACTTAAGGAAAAACATAATAATCCAGTTTTTAAATGGACTTATTTACTTGAAATAAATTCAAAAGTAAAAATAGCAACAGTTTCCCCCTACTGGGGTAGAAAAGATTCTTGCATACTTCTAAATAATAATCAAGTTCTTCTTGTTCTGTGACTTAAAAAAAAGAAAGAAAAGACAAGAAAAAAAGAGTATCCAGGGCATTGGGATAAGACACAATAAATTGCATATTGTTTGTAATGGGTGCTGCTAATATTGTTCCCCCTTCAAAGGAGAGGTATTGGAAACCTGCAGGGTCATGATAAACCTATAGGGGGGAAGTTGAAATGCCTCAGATCTTCACTGCTAGAGGGGAAGATACAGAAACAACATGAAAAAACAGGGGAAGAAAGTGTCTCTAACAAATCAAGATGCTATTTTGATAAAATCCAATGACAGCATGGCAGTAGAAATGACAGAAAATGAGTTTAGAATCTACATAAATAAGTGATCTATGAAGAAAATGATAAGACAGCAAATGCAGGCAATGTATGATCACTCCAATAAATAGTTAATAGAGCAAATATAGGAATAAAATAGCACTTCAATAAACAGATTGAGATTCTGAAAAAGAAATATATGAAATAAAAGAAATAATGAAACCTCAATAGAAATAATGAAAAACTCAATAGAAAGCATCACTAACAGGCTAGATCTCGTGGGAGACAGAATCTCAGACAGTGAAGACACAATAATTAATCTTGAAAGTTAAGTTGACCAAACTCAGAATATGTTAAAAAATCATGAACAGAACCTCCAGAAATTATGGGACTTCATTAAAAGACCAAATTTAAGAATTATCACGATTGAGGAAGGCACTGAAATACACACCAAAGAAATGAACAACGTCTCCAATAAAATAATATCAGATAATTTCCCAAATCTGAAGAATGAAATGGAAAATCAAAAATGAGACTCTTACAGAACACCAAATGCACAAAATTAGAACAGATCTACAAGGTACATTATAATGAAAATATTTCCATACAAAATAAAGATAGGATTTTAAGGTCTGTGAGAGAAAATCCATCAGATTTTATGTGTAAAAGAAACCAACACAGATATTAGCAGATTTCTCAGTCCACACACTAAAAGCAAGAAGAGTCTGGAACAATATATTTCAAGCTCTGAAAGAACATAGATGCCAACCAAGAATCTTACACCCAGCAAAACTAACCTTCAGGTTTGATGATGAAATAAATTCTTTCCATGATAAACAAAAGCTAAAAGAATATATAAATAGAAAGCCTGCAGCAGAGAACATGCTCAGCAAACTATTTCAAGAGTAGGATGTGAAAAACAACAATAAAAATCTACAAATGGAGAAACTACCCTAAAGGGAAAGTCAATCAAAGGACACACCAAGTCAAGTAAACAACTGAAAATAAGCCAAAATGACCAGGAATACAAACTATATCACAATAGTAACCCTGAGTGTTAATTGCCTAAACTCATTAATCAAAAGACATAAACTGGCAAATTGGATTAAAAGGAAAGATCCAACAACACACTGCATTCAAGAGACTCATCTCATAGAAAAAGGCATCCACAAACTAAAGGTGAAAGGATGGGGAAAACCATGCCATGCACATAGACTCAGTAAAAAGCAGGGGTCTCCATCCTTATATAAGATGAAGTGGACTTCAAATCTAAATCAGAAGGAATAAAGAAGGACATTTCATACTTCTTAGGGGAACAGTAAACCAGCAAGACCTAACAGTTTTAAATATTTATGCCCCCAAAAATGATGCATTCATGTACATCAAACAAACCTTTCTCAATTTGAAGAATCAAATAGATCACAACCCAGTAACACTGGGTGACTTTAACACACTGATCACACCACTGGATAGATACTCCAAGCCAAAACTGAACAAAGAAGCTATATAATTAAATAACACAATCAATGATGTATACTTAATGGGCAAGTATTGAGTATTTCATCCATCAAGTGAATACACTTTCTTCTCAGCAGCTCCTGGATCCTTCTCCAAAACAGACCATATGCTATGCCATAAAGAAGCCATTAGTAAATACAAAAAATAGAGATATTATCTTGTGTTCTATCAGATCATAATGGAATGTAATTATAAATCAATGATAAAATAAAAAACAAAAACTACTCCTATAACTGGAGACTAAATAATATGCTATTGAATGATGCGATGATATAAAAAAGACATCAGGAAAGAAATTAAAAAATCTTAGAGGTAAAAGAAAACAACATATCAAAATCTCTGAGACACTCTGAAAGCAGTGCTAAGAGGAAAGTTCATTGCATTGAGTTCATACATTAAAAGAATAAAATGTCATTAACTAAATGACCTAACATTAAATCTCAAAGCCCTAGAAAAAGAAAAACAGGTCAATACCAAAAGTAGAAGACAGAAAATAATTAAAATCAGAGTTGAAATCAATAAAATTGAAACAAAAGAAACAATTCATAAAATTGACAAATGTTGAGTTTTTGAAAAAGTAAACAAAATAGATAAATCCTTAGCTACACTAACAAAGAGAAGAGAAAAACCTCAAATCACTAAAATTAATTATAAAAAGAATATATCATGACAGACACCATTGAAACACATAAAATAATGAGGAGTTACTTTGAAAATCTATACTCCAACAAAGTAGAAAATATTGAAGACATTGACAATTTTTTAGAAACATATGATCCTCCCAAACTGAATCAGGAAGAAATACACAATTTAAACAGATCAATTTCAAGCACCAAAATAAAAGAAGCCATCAAAATCCTACCAACCAAGAGAGCCCAGGAACAGATAAATTCTCAGCCGAATTCTACAAGACTTTCAAAGAAGATCTAATACAAATATTCCTCAAAGTATTCCAGGAAATAGAAAAAGAGGGAAACCTTTCAAACTTATTCTTTGAAGCTAGTATCACTCTGATACCAAAACCAGACAAAGATGCATCAAGGAAAGAAAACATTAACCCAATACCCCTGATGAACATAGATGAAAAATTCTTTAAAAATTCCTGATAAATTGCATACAAAAACATGTTAAAAATATAGTTAATTATGACCAAGTGGGGTTTATATCAGGCATGGAAGGTTGGTTCAATACCTCAAAATTAATACAAAATTTATCACATCAATAGACTTAAAGTTAAGAATCATATAATTATTTCGATAGGTGCAGAAAAAGCATTTGATAAAATGCAGCAACACTTCATACTCAAAACAGTACAAAGTACAGGGACAGTAGAAATACACTTCATCATTTCAAAGACTATCTATGGTAAACCCACAGACAACATCATTCTTAATGGAGAAAAACTGAAAGCATCCCCTCTGAAAACTGGAACAAGGCAGGGATGCCCTCTTTCACCACTTCTATTCAAATATCATCCTTGAAACACTAGCCAGAGCCAGACCAAAAAATTAAAGGAACATGAATAGGAAAAGAAGAAATCAACCTATCACTATTTGCTGATAGCATAATTCTATATTAATAGAATCCAGAAACTCCTCCAGAAAAGTTTTAGAAGTAGTAAATGAATTCACCACAGTAACAGGATATAAAAACAATACGCAAAAATCTAATGCATTTCCATTCGTAATTGATGTAGTCTCTGAAAGAAAAATTAGTAAAACCACTCCATGCACAATAGTCTCAAAAAAAAAAAAAAAGAACACTTGGGGAATCATTCTAGCAGAAGAGGTGAAAGATCTCTACAATGGAAACTACAGGACACTAAAGAAAGAAATTATTGAAAACCTTCGAAGATGGAAAGATCTCCCATATTCTTGGATAGTCAGAAGAAATCTTGTCAAAATGACCATACTACCAAAGGTGCTAAATAGATTCAATGAAATTCCAATTGAAATCCCAATGATATTCCTCATAGAAATAGAGAGAGCAATCATGACATTCATCTGGAAGCATAAATTACCCAGAATAGTCAAAGAAATCCTGAGCAGAAAGACTGAAGCAGGATGTATCATACTCCATACCTTAAACTATTATACAGAGCAATAGAACAAAAATGGCATAGTATTGGCATCAAAATAGACAGGCAGACCAATGCTATAGAAGACACAGAGACAAACCCACAAAAATACATCTACCTAATAGTGTACAGAGGGGTCCAAACATTCAACAAATGGTACTTGGAAAAATGGAAATTCATATGCAGTGAAAAGAAATTAAGTCTTTATTTCTCACCCCGCACAAAATTCAAAATGAATCAAGGACTTAGGAATTAGAACAGAGACCCTGCATTTATAGAAGAAAAAGTTGGCTCGAATCTTCATTATATTGGCTTAGGATCAAACCTCATTAATGTGACACCCAAAGCACACAAAATCAAAGCAAGAATCAATAAATGAGATGGATTCAAACTAAAAAGATTTTCTCAGCACAGGATACAATCAATAATGTGAAAAGAGAGCCTACAGAGTGGAAGAAAATCTTTTAAACACACACTTCAGATACAACACTAATCTCCAAAATTTATAAAGAACTTACAAAACTTTACACCAAAAATACAAAGAAACCAATCAATAAATAGGCCAAGGAGCTGGATAGACACTTACAGGAGAAGATATACAGACAATTAATAAATACATGAAAAAGTGTTCAACATCTCTAGTAGTTAGAGAAATGCAAATTAAAACAGCTGTAAGATTTTATCTTACTCCAATTAGAATGACTATTATCAAGAACAATAACAATAACAGATGTTGATGTGAATGTGGGGAAAAAGTCACACTCATACATTGCTGCTGGAGTGGCAAATTGGTGCAGCCACTCCAGGAAACAATGTGGACATTCCTTAGAAAACTTGGAATGGAACCACCTTTTGACCCCAGTATCCTGCACTTCGATTTATACCCAAAGGACTTCAAATTAGCATACTACAGTAACAGTCACATCAATGTTTATAACAGCTCAATTTATGATAGCTACTTTGTGGAACCAAACTAAATACTCTTCAATAGCTGAATGAATAAAGAAAATGTGGTATATATACACAATGGAATAATATTCAGCCATAAAAAATATTAAGGCATTTGCAGATAAATGGATGGAATTGGAGTATATCATGCTAAGTGAATTAAGTCAATCACAAAAAAACAAAGGTTGAATGGTTTCACTTATAAGTGGATGATGATACATAATAGGAGTGAGGGGGATGAGAGAAGAATGGAGGTATATTAGATTATATAGAAGGAAATGAGAGGGTGGAGGGGCAGGGGTATGAAAGTTGTTGGAATGAGACAGACATTATTACACTATGTACATATATGATTACATGAATGGTATGAATCTACATAGTGTACAACCATAGAAACAAAAAGTTGTACCCCACTTCTCTACAATGAATTAAAATGCAGCCTTTAAAAATAAAAACAATGAAGATTTAGTTTCTTTATCTTACAGAACTCTCTGAAATAAGATAGCATTATTTATTATTCATTTGCAAGAATCTTGCAGTAGTATCACTTTCTGTCATGTGGATATTGGTAATTTTATTCTTTGATACCAAAACATTGCTACCCACCCACATTTTATTGTTTGGTATATGAGTATAGGTAAGACAGATCCTAGTGACAGGAATGAAGCAGTGTTAGACACAGTGCAAACTCCCCCTACTTAACCCAGAGTTGTTTTATCCACTCTGCATCCTCTGTGCCCAGTGTGGTTTATTTCATACTAGTTGCAGTTCTCTGGTTCCCACACCATTTAGCACTTAGTATTTTGCCTGTTTAAGTGGCAAATTTCAGTAGACTGTGGGCCCTCAAGACTGGAACTGTATCCTGTTCCCCATGGTGTCTCTCAGCATCTAGTTTGTTGGCTGGTAAAAAAATGATGTCAGTAATTATCAGTGACTCTCTAAATGATAAGATGCCAAAGAATTCACAAAGAGATGTCAACAAAATATAAGTATTAAAAAAAGTCAAGTCTCTTTACCTTTTGAGCTGATCATTTTGCTTGTCAAAATTATTTAAGACAAGTACCATTTCTGTGCCACAAGTATTATGTATACAATGAGATTTAGGGTCTCATTGAAAGAATGGTGAGCTAAAGAGATTGTAACTGCTATTCTGCTTCTCTGACTTTTTACTGGATTTGGGGTAGGCTATTATGATGTGACTATGTCCTGGGAGCAATTGGGTCTCTTTCTTTCCCCTGACTCTTATTCCTGTCACATGAAATCAAGCTTTGATCACACACTGCAACACATTGATTTTTAGCCATTTTAACTTAGGCAGAGAAGCAAAACCTAGTAATTTTAAGTAAAATTAGCAATGAACAAATATAATACTTTAAAAAAAACTTTAGCCTGGGCATCCTACTCTTTTGGTGGGGAGATAAAAGTCTTCATTGTCTGAAAGGCTCAAGGTTAGAACAGCAAAACTCTGGGAATGAGTAGAGCAGAAAGGACTTATGTGGCTGAGCTCCTGGGGGCAGGATCCAGAACTTCTGTGGAATTCAGCAAGTATTTGTGAAAAATGTATGGTTTCTCATTTCCCTCCTTATTGGAAATTCTGTCACATGATTGACTTATGGCTTGGTGTCATCTGAGGAAATCTTTGGGGAATAACTGGAACTATGCTAATTTTATCATCCAGTAATTCCAACAATAAATATTGAGCATGTTCAAGGATTTTCTCTACATTACCAGAATCTCTGGGAGTTGGGATGCATATACTCGGGGGTTCTGAAAATTAACATCCAGTCACCGGGATGGTGTATTAAACTAACAATTGCCAAGTGTCCTTAGGTCTTGTATAGGGTCTGACATAAATATTTCATTCAGGTGCCTATTAGTGCTCTTGGTTCTTGGGTGATACTTTGAGAACCACTCAAGGCCAGTGGTTCCTAGTTTACATTTAGAAAACTGTAGGATAAATTGCATTGTGTGTGGTGAGGGGTAGTACTGGTGATTGGCCCAGGGGTGCTCTACCACTGAGTCACAACCTCAGCTCTTTTTATTTTGAGACAGGGTCTTGTTAAGTTGCTGAGGCTGACCTTGAACTTGTGATCCTCTTGTCCCAGCCCTGAGTTACTAAGATTACAGCCCAGTTCCATTGTACCTGGTTTTATTACTGCATTTAAAAGCTAGTTACTTGAGAGTTTCAATTATAATTTCACCAAATAGACTGGTTTTTCTCTTGGTGCCATTCAAAATGCAGCCCCCCCAAAAAAAATTAATATAATCCAGTGTGGATGCCTGATGGGTTTTATGGCCTTGGGACCTCTTTTTCTGGTTGGATCATGATTCTAAAGGAAAACAATTTTGTACCTTTTAAAATACTATTAGTCTTCCAATGAAAAGGATAGTTGAACAGAGCAATTTTTAAAATGATAAACAAGAAAACATGATATGAGGAAGATTTTCTTAAATGAGATATTGCAATTGATGGATTTTTACCATTCAGATTATGATTATGCCCCCCTCTAAACTTATAAAAGTTATCTACTTTCAAAGTAACAAACCTCTTTACATATGCTATTAGTGTACTGGAAAAGGAAAAAAAATTGACTTGAACTACAACAAATTTTAAGTGATGCTGTTAGGTTTCCTGTTGTGATCTTTGCAAAGGTAGGCTGGAAACCTGAGTGTGACAACTGACAGAGCTGAGGAGTTTGTGCACACAACCATCCATGTACACAAATTGTTCATTCATGCACAATCATGTAGGCTATAGCAGATATTAAATAATTCCAAATAAGGAGAAAAGGCACTAGCTGTTCTGCAAGAGGTAGGTTTTCAAACTGAGATATATTTTAGTAAAAAGATAGATGCCAAAGACAATGTGCTAAATGTTGAATGTCAAGAATCCAGATTTAAAAATAAAGTGAAATGTTTTTTCAATTGGATAATTTGGCATTTTGAGCTTACATGTCTGTTCCACTCCAACTTTTTAAAAAGATTATTATCAAATTTGAAATGCACCCAGTAGGTACAGATACACAATGAAACCCAGTGGAGCTAGTTAAATTTGCACTTGAGACTGTATGCCAAAATTTTAGTTTGACAAATCTAAGCCAGCAAATATCTGCAATGCTCTGAAACAAGGACTGTAAGAGATATACAACATGTATATCTCTTTGCAGGAGAGTAAACAAAGTGCATAGGGACTGAGGGTCTGAGTAGTTCTTTGTATCCAAGGACTGGGCAGATTCTGATGAAAAAGTGCCACCTGAATTAAAATTGGAGAAGGGACAAAATTTTGATAGAAAGCAAAGCATAGTTTAGAACTTAATAAATTTTTCTAGTTTGGATAGGTAAAGCATATTCAGGAAGAGACCTTGTGAAAATGAATTCTGAAAACTAGGCATTGGCCTTGAATAGTTCCACATTAATGTGTTGTTACCACTTCTAGAGTGATAAACATGTGAAGGAAGAACTCAATAGAAACTGGAAGGAACAGGAAGATAAGACAAAATTATAACTTCAAATACTGAAGGGACAGTGGACATAGGAATCAATTTGGAAGACATTTCAGAGGCAAGATTGAGAAGAACTTGAGTTTTGCTTGAGAAGTAATAGGTAGTGAAAATGAGGAATAGGCAAACTGACTGACTACAAGACTGGTAATATTTTAGTAACAATAGTTAACATGAATTGATGGCTTCCTTTGTGCCAGTCTGGGACACTCATCATGGTTTTTTATTTAATGCTACCAGTAATTCTACTGTAATGTTGAGGAAATTAAGGCACAGAGATATTGCCCAGTTTACTCAAGAACACACACTAGTAAGTGGCAGAACCTGATGCCAGGACATCTGAAATTCCATCCAGTGCTTGACAAAGATCCTCTGGAGGATGATTGCAAAGGCTCATCCTAAAAGGAATTGCTGGATGTTCTGCTCCAAAGCATGGTGTTTTTTCTGCTGTGTTTTTCTGATAATATAGTACTCATTTCAGTCTGAACGGATTGCTTAAGAGGACGAGGGGAATACAACCAAAATTCCAGAAAATATTACCTACAATCTGAAAAACAATGGGTCTTTACCACTAACAAAATTAAAAATAATTCTGCAACCGTGCAATGAGTCCCTGAAAGTCTCTGGAGAAAATAGTTGTAGATCTGCCTTTGTCTCCAACAGGCTGGTTAAATTTTAATGATGGTTTTGTTCATGTGTGGTGGTGAGGTAAGAGAATAAGGTTTCATAATATTCCTTCCTTCCTACAAAGAATATGTCATCCCTATAATAAATGTTTGTACATAATTACAATTGGGACCACTGCCCTACTGTACCCCTTAACTCAGCAATTTAGATATTAACAGATGGACCTAGTAGAGATAGTCACATCAGATTACTTGTCTATTGTTTTAACCATGAGAATAATAAGAATAATCTTAGGTCACATAGAGTTTAGATATTAAGGAAGTAAATATTGTATTAGCTCATTGACATAGTTAGATATTCTTAAAACAATTGTGATTAGGTAACAATAATCTGTAAGGTTATTGTTTTCTCATAATTTTTTTGTTCCTTGTTAAAAACAATTTCTGCCTATGCTTTGAAAACTTCTTTAATATTAAACACAAGACTGCCATTATAGCATGAAGAAAAATGTATATAAACCCAGGCTTCCCCTGAATAAACTGGGATTGATTGCACCAGAACTAAGTCTGTGTCTTTCATTCTCCATCCATCACTGATGCTGTCTCCCCGTGCCGCATTTACCGGTGTGGAACCTATGGACTACTGCTAGGGCTGGACCCCGGCAACCTGATTTAAATTTAGTTTGTTTTCTTAACCACTACTCTCACTGACTTAGAGCACCAGGGATGAACAACTTTCTTGGAAAAGAAACATTGACTGAGGATGTCTAAAGTGGAAATGATTGTCAGGTCTAGATATGGCTAGGGAGAAACGTAGGCTGAGGACAGAAGTCTGACCTATGCTGCAGCATAAAAAAACTGTGATTCCCCTCCACTGTCTCCCATTCCCCACTCCTCCTCCACATACAACACACTGCCTCAGACAGGAAGTGATGTGCCTTGCTATGCAGCACATTTTCCTTCTGGTTTCTTAAAGTTGACCCGGGTAATCTCAGACTGCCCATCTCAAACATCCTTCTGATGCTACAATGTTGATCTGCCCATTATTACTCAATAGATTAGATGTTGGAGGACAGGAAATGAGAGGGAATAAAATCCATGGATGTAGAGACATGTTTACAGCTGTTTGAGGAAGTAACTCTAAGATGATGGCTGGTGTTGGGCCAAGAGGTGGCATATAATTAGTGTTAACATGGTGTGATCTCTCATAATATTTTGGCTGATGTCTCTTCCGTGCTCATGGTCAACACATGTTCCTCAGTCTTTCTTAATTGGTACCATGGTGCGTGCTCCAATTGTGCTACTTAATCCTAAGCTGATTGGCTGCTTTAGTGTATATAAGACATTCTCTTCCTGTGGGAAGAAGAAGCACCTCTGAGAGGAAGCACCTCTGAGAAGAAGCACCCCTGAGAAGAAGCACCTCTGAGAAGAAGCACCTCTAAAAAGAAAGCACCTCTGAGAAAAATAAAGAAGTTGTTCATTCCCAGTCCACCTCCGATTCTTTCCTGCAGTCTTGTTGCTGCAGGCAGCAATGCATGGACATGGGGTTTGACCTGGAGTACTGCACTTCAGCCTTGCTGGTGGCTTCTGCCAGACATGTGTCCCCAAATTAGCTACTTTCTGTAACACCTGTTGAATATCTTATATTCAATATAATTTGTACTGTTATTACTCCCATTCCTATTAAATACACATTATGTGAAAGAAACATGGGGGGCTGTAATAAAGAGTCAATAATAAGGACAAAGAAACATGCCAGTTAAAGCCAGGCTAATTGAAAACTGTGATAATTGAGTGTATAGAAATAAAGAATTAGGGGCAGAAGTCAGTGATCTCTTTAAACCAACAGACAAGACTAATAAAACCAAAAGGGATTTTTTGAAACTATCAACAAGATGGACAAAAATCACAAACAAAAGATTAAAACACCTCTAACACTGAAAATTCAAGACCCCTTCTCCTCCAGTGTTCACTCCAAGTCAATGAGAATAGTGGTTAGAAACATAAATAAAATAATATAAAGCATATGTGAAGAATTTGAAAACACAAGAATTTGAAACAATTGAAGTGGATAACATTTTAGAAAACAATAAAATTTTAACGTGCCTGGAGAGAAACAGAACCTTAAATATACCAATAACCATTGAATAAATTGAACCAGTAATTAAGACACCCCTTAACCCCTGCCAAAGTTAGAAGCTGGGAAAGTTAGTACAGATAAATTCCAGTCAGAGCTTAAAATTAGGTGTTACTGTTTATTAGCTGTTACCTTTATGTAATCCAAAATTTAACTGTCTTCTCATTTGTAAAATGGAGATAATTAAACTTACATTGTATACCCTTGATATAAATGAAATGAGAGCCCTTGATAAGCAAGAAAGCACATATGTAATTAGATTACTGAAATAGTCTGAAAAGCACAAGAATATATTTACTTGTTATACAAATATTTATTGTACTTCTAACAGGTGCCAGGCTCTGTAGTTTGATATTTAATGAAATTTAATATTTAAACTTACTCTGGACTAAAGAGGAATTAAGCTACAAGAGAGTATAGGAAATAATTTTGATACATATCATCTTGAGCAATAAAATATCTAGGTGCAGACAGTCAGGTATTCACAGGAAGCATTTTCTTCAGCTTGTTCAGTTGGGAGAACAGATGATGAATTTATTTAAGACTTTACACCTGTCACTAAAGCATGTACCTTGTTATCCTGCCATTTATCATCTTAGTTGCTGGTGATACAGAATTTAACAATAAGTTTTGTTTTCTTATGAACCATATTTCTAATAAGTTTCATATTATCAATGAAAATTTTTTTAAGTGCTGGGATTTAGAGCTCAGCAGTAGAAGGCTTGTCTAGCATGTGTGGGGCACTATGTTCAATTCTCAGCACCACATAAAAACAAATAAAGTTCCATTGACAACTAAAATAAAAATATAAACTACTTGTGCACAATGAATCTAAATGCATTCTGCTATCATGTGTGACTAAATAGAAACAATAAAAATATTTTAAAATACTTTTTCAACTCTACTAGAGATACTTCTTCTAAATATTTCATGATACACAATCCTCATTTTTAGTTTACTGAGAAACATCTATGAAGTGTTATGGAAAACTGATGACAAACTCCAAAATATAGATTAGAAATTAAAGATTTATAGAGTCTGATTTAAATTTTTTTCTTCAATATTTAAAGCAGATCAGCATTCCTAGATAGCCTAAAACCTTTTAAAAAGAGTATTTGAATATGCTTTAACAACATCTAAATTACGTACTTTTTTCTAGTAGTCTTTCATATAGAATAATTAAGAATCATGAACTTTAATCTTCTTTGCTCTAGATAATCTTGCAATTGTCATGTGTAAATTATTCTATAAAATGGAGTGGCAATTGATTCATCACAGGGGTGATGAGAGAACCAAACTGCTGTGGTCTGATTGCGAATGTAAGGAACCTCATTTTTTCCCAGGGGATTTATAATAATTTTTTTAAATTTATTTGTGCCCTGCAGTTCCCCACACTGTTTAACAGTCACATGCCAGTGCTAATCTCCAGTCTGGACAGAAAAGCTTCTCCATTACAGCTTTATTCGAGTTCTCAGAAATGCTGAAGATGTCTGGCTGCAATTAAGGACTCATTAACTGATCAAGTTTTTCCCCCTGGTCTAGTTTACCTGTGTCAAAAGAAGGACATTGTGAAACACTCTGTCCATTTGGTTTGCACTTTTCATAATATGGATAATCTTCATTTATGTTAACATTTATAAACTTTTTTATATATTCAAGTATATATGAAAATCCATGTTGCATTAAATGAATTTTAATGTTTTTGTTTTTATATGCTCTTAGTTCTTAAGAATTGAACACTGTTGACAGTGAAGAAATTTTCTTAATGTTTTCAGTGGAACTAATAAGGATGTGAACCTTTTTTTCTCTTTTATTTTACATATGCTGAACTGTGCTTGTATACACACTCTAACAAGCTATGCCTCTCTTTGCATTCAGTTTTATGTAAATGATTTATATATTTTTAGTATTAAGAGAAAGTGTTTGAAAGACAAAAATTAGTATCAAAAACTGTCTAGTAGGGCTGGGGAGATAGCTCAGCTGGTAGAGTGCTTGCCTCGCAAGCACATAGGCCCTGAGTTCAATCCCCAGTACCAAAAAAAAAAAAAAAAAAACTGTCTAATAAAATTTCATTATTCAAAAGTAAGCAAAATATGAAAGTTTATTCATATCACTTTTTCCTTTTAGCTTTCAGTTGTATAAGAATTGCCTTAGAATCTCTTTTCAATTGAAATTAAGTAAATATAATGTCCAATTTTTATAAGTGTAAACTAAGCCATACTAGACAATAAACATTCATAAAAGAAAATGTTCTAAGGAGCATTTTTTAAACTTTGAAGCCACTTATACCTTCATATCTTTTCTCCTTCCTATCAAAAATCTGAAATGGAAAGTCACTAGTCTGTAGCATCCAGACTGCTATACTTTCTAGGTGAGCATATTCTCAATTCAAAAAAGATTAGCCCTGATTCTTCCTAGAGAAAAATCACATTCACCTGATATATTTACTGTATCAAAAAAATTGGGTTTCTCTAAATACCTCAAAACATAATTAATATTTAAAAACCTAATATTTTGAAAGCTCACTGGTCATGAACTAAAACAACAAAGAGGCAATTTTTTAGTACCTTTGTGAGGATAGTCATAATTTTGGTGGACCAAAAAATGTACTGTAATACAAATATTGAACTAGGTAATGAAGGCATTGCTTGTCAAAACTGAGACATGATAAACTGCTTTGTATTTTACTAAACTAATGGTGGCAATGAAAGAAAATCAGACAAAAAATCATTAGGAATCACATCACTGTGGAACTACCTGCAGTTACAACAAAGAATTCTTTTGCATAGTATAGTTTGGAATGGTGATAAAAGAAATATTTTCTGTTGTGTTCAAAAAAATCATGAGGCACCATTTCAGTGGCACCAAACCTATACATGAAGCAGGAATGTTCCAGAGTAGATCAATGAGTAGAAAATGCCCACTTAAGATTAGATTAACTGTCCTCCTTAACTACAAAGTTACAGAAAACAACATGAAATGTGACTAAATAGCTGTTCCAAACCAGGCATTAAATGGCAAGGATTATGAAAAGGCTAAAAGTAAACTTTATGAAAACATATTTCTTGAATTTTCAAAAACTAAAATTAGGTTTAGTTAGACATTTAGATTTTCAATCTGAATCAAGTTTCTCTCTTTTGTTTGGAGACACATGCTTTAGGGAAAAAATTCAACCATTCAGTAAGCTGTAATTGCAAGGTAATGAGACTGGCTCCAAAATCCACAAACAGACAACACTGGAACTCCCTCATAGGTCAAGTCTTTACTAATATAAAAGGAAGTGGTTCAGGGCAGTGACAATTACTGAAAGTGAAATGTGTGAGCTAGAAGAGCTGAAAGGGGCCTTTGAGAATGCTTCCCTCTGCCTATTCCTAGATCAGGACAGGTGTACAGAAAAAGCTGAATGTTGCCTGGGGCCACTGAACTCATTGAAGGTAGAACAGTAATGGGCATTCAATTTTTTTTTTCCCCAAGAACTACTACTGGTCCAAAACTAAAAATTGTAGGATAATGGCTGGGGTTATAGCTCAGTGGTACAGCACTTGCCAAGCATGTGTGAGGCAATGGGTTCAGCACAATATATAAATAAATAAAATAGAGGTCCATTAACAACTAAATTAAAAAAACTGTAGGACAGAAGAACACATACAAAATTCAAGAATCTTATAGAGAAATTAAATAAGTCAATAGGCAAGAAATTCAAATAAAAATTTTTAATATACTTTTAAAATTAAATGCTGATTGGAAATATTCAAATGACCAGAAACCTTATTCTTGATATTTTTCCTTCTCAAAATACTTTATCTACACTTGAGTTCCACTTACTAGAAATGGAAAAATAAAATTTTTGATTGATCAAAGTGTTCTATGCAGGGTCAACTGTAGAAATGGAGAATAATGCTCAGTGCTGCCTCATGCTGTGTGTGTTCTTAAAATAAGTAGTTTGGTCAAAATCGGCTCCAAAGGGCAGCAAAACCCTCACCTTCTTTTAATGTTTGCTTGATCAGTGTTAAAGTGCTATGGATGAAGTTTTTTAGAACTATAAAACCTGAATATTGATGTCTGTGTATGTCTGATCTCTGATCACAAAATTTCAATCACTTTCATGTATGTATCATTTTTACTGTGATATTACTTTTGTGGAACAAATACTTTGTGATGAGAGGTGTTTAGAAATAGTATGTTGGTTTTCTTCCATTTACTTGGAATGACCCAAGCTTTACTTTTTCCATTTGGAAACAATTTTGTCACCACCCTTAAATATGGCACATCAAAAACTTTAAATACAGATAAATAAAGAAGTATATATAACTACTGAGGTTGAGTTTGAGAGAGTGTAATGGGTTTGAAAAATGGTTCCTTGATCATTTGAATCTTAAATTCTATCACCTGCTCTGCACTGAGAAGGGAAAAGTGATGAAGAAGAAAAAACACCAAACCATTCTTCTTCCTTTAGGCTACTTTTTTGATAAAGGAGAATGTGAACTTCCAGGTTTGGTGACAGAGGTTACTAGTCTACCCAATCTCACTTCCAGGTTGACCTAACTCTGACTTTCATGAGTGAATTAAAAAGCATCTCCATCTGTGTCTGATACAGAAAGACTGGCATGCATGTAGTGGAGGAGAGGCAGGAGAAAATATTAGAAAAATGGAGACCCACACTGACAGGTCCAGTTCCTCTACAGTTCCAGAAAGAGTCACAGAGAACTGCTAGCCACACATTTTATAATGTATTCTTGTAGGTAGAGTAGGGAATCAGTTTGTGAAGAAGCAAACATTTGAAAATAAACTGTTACAGGTACATCTTCTCAAGAAGGGAACAGATTTCTTTAGTCTGATTTATACATAAAATAGTTTAACTCAATCAGGTTTACAAAATGCCCTTTTATGCTTAAATATGCACAGACACCTCTCTCCCACATGTGCACCCCCTTTCTTAACACTAATTGGGACTAAAGAGTCCTGCTCCCAGGGTTGACACTGGAGAACACACCATATTCACTACTCTCTCCCAGATGAGTCAGGCCCCTAAGACTGTCTTTTATTTCACTATATGACATAATTTCAGTAAGTGACAGCAACTATATATAAGCTTCTTATCATGTATAAGTGTTCTAAACTTTTGTCAGAGCTTATGTTTTCTGTCCTCTGAAGAACATTAGGAGGAAACTACTGTCATATAGCATTCTGTAGATGAAAAAATGGAGGCCCAGAGTGGTTGACTAACTGGTTCAAGGACACTGAGTTAGCTAGATTTCAAAACCTGCATTGAATATAGATATCATGATCTTAACTTATAAGTACTTCAAAAGAATTTAAACTTACAACCTGCATCTTTGCACGTAACACTACCTGACATATATAAATCTTCAGCACATTTGCTATATCATCATTTTTCTGAGAGCAGATTATTGGTCCTTATAAAGTTGGACCTACACAGTCTTCTCTCATAGTGACATTTTCCCACTCATTCTCCCCTAGTTGTGTGTGCTGAGAATATCTTGATTATAGCTTAGTTCTTAAGTTTCTAAAGTTGCACATTTTGACCTGTTAGGAAGAATTTATCTTCTAATTCTTGCCAATTTTTGACTGCTGCATTTGTCTTTGGTTCCATCAGATAGAGAGGAAAAGATAATTTAATGCAACTGGCAAATTTTACTTAAGACCCAGATTTGTTCATGTAGGTGTGTCTTCTTTTGAACAGCTCATGCTACTGTTTACCTAACATGTATCATGTACTAGGGACAGGTGAGTGAGACATAACACTTTCCTTCATGGGGCTTAATATTTAAGTGAGAGAAATAAAATGTGAATAATGTTGCCACAGGGTTAAACATGAAAATGCTAATGGGATGAAGGTAGTAAAATGGCAGGGCATGTAAACCATGAAAGAGTAGGGCATGGGTCAGGAAAGTTCTTCTGGAAGAAATAATTAAATAAAAACATGAGGAAAGAGTGTAGCAAGGAGAAGAATAACAGAATAAAAGAACAAGCAAACAAAAGGGAAAGTTCAAGAACAGGTGAGAGAAACTTTGTAGGAACACAAAAATCAGTATGTTTTGATTTTCCTTCACAGAGAGCACAGTCTGTAAATCCTCACCATATGAGATAGTAATGTAGAATTAGTGTCAATAGAGTATAAATTCAAAGGAAATATGGAGCTTCCAGATAATGGAAAAGTAATGAAGGAGTGAATGACTAGGAGTCTTAGAAGAGAAAGATGACTGGAGTGGGCCCAAAGTGACCTTTTGCTGATTTTCAGTGTTTCTAGAAAAACTATGTACAAAAATCATGATATCTATGATGTTTGCCCTTGGCATATCATTGATTGTATTATCTGACAACCTCAGCTGCATACACACACAGGAAAGAATACATTATGAAAACTATACAAATGGAGTTAGTGTCAGTACAGCTGGGAAAAATGACTAAAATTTTGTGGTTCTTTTAATCAGCACTGCTCCATGAAAGACTCAAAAAGTTCCAAGTCTGTAGTCACTAGAATTCCATGTTCCAATCTGAGTACAATTTACCCATCCTTTTCTAAATATGCAAGATCATTGGTGGATGCCAAGCTTTCCTTAGTGCTACAAAGTGCTGTGTTATCATCCAGCTACCAGGTGCATCTTCATGCTCATCTTTATGAGCTATCTGGGCATCTCAACTGCAACAGGGCTAAGGTGGAAGCAGCCATTATTAGTCCTATCCCAGTCCCTCCTATTTATCTCTCTGTCTCCCTCTCACAAATGTGTATCTGTAACCTAATCCCTGTATATAGTGTCTGAACTAGTAACATGATTGAAAATTTTATCCAGTAAGTTAATTTTTTCACTTCCATTAGAAACTGCCAATGAAAAGTCTTCCTCAACACTAAAGATCAAAAATTCATCTATGCTTGCTGTAATTCCAGCAGCTCGGGAGGCCAAGGTAGGAGGACAGTGAGTTTAAAGCCAGTTTCATTAAAGCAAGGCACAAGGCAACTCAGTGAGACCTTGTCTTTAAATAAAATAAAAATAATAAAAAGATAAAAAATCCAAGCAACTTTACATTCACTAACTTAGTAATAGTCTTTCTATCTTGTCTAATAGAATATTGGTGAGTTCAATGGCTTTTCTAAATCAGTGATAAAAATTTTTACTTCAGCTAAGAATCATGATAACTGAGGGGAAACTCCTATCTAACTAAATGCAAAATCTAGGCTTAATGTCAGAAAATAAATTCCAGTTGTGAACTGAACAGGAAAGAGGGGAAAATACTGTAATGTTCCTTAAGTCTACAGTAATGCACTAAAAACTTTGGAGGTTTCAAGTTTGCTATATATATTTGCTGATATACATTACAAATAAATACACACACACACACACACACACACACACACAGTTTTAGTACTGAAGAAATAAAGAATGAAGTTGGACTCTAATTTTACACCAGAAACAAAATCTAACTCAAAATGGATGATGACCTTAAATGTAAAAGCTAAAACTATAAAAGCCTTAAAAAATAAAGGGGCAAATATTTATGATCTGGAGAAGCTGGCAATAATTTCTTAAATATGACACCAAAGCTACAGGAAAAAAATTTAAAAAGATAAATTGGACTTTTTTAAAATTAATAACTTTCGTTCATCACACAGGTACCTTGAAGAAAGTGAAAGAAAACCTACAGAATAAGAGAAAATAATTGCAAACACCATACCTTATAACAGTATAATATCCAGGATCCATAAAGAGTTCTAACAACTCAACAAACAAAAGTACTTAAAGATACATCTTTAAATAAGATAGACAAATGTCCAAAATACACATGAAAAGATGCCCAATATCATTAAAATTTAGTTAAAAGTATATTAAAGTTACAATGAGATGTCACTTCACAATTATGCATGAAATTAATAATAAAGGGTCAATAACAAGTATTAGTGAGGATAAAGAGAAACTGAAATCCTTGTGCATTACTACTGGGAATGTAAAATAGTACAAGTTCTATAGAAACTATTTGGAGACATGAAGTTAAACAGAATTGTATTTCACTTCTGGGTGTATATGTTATACTCCAAAGAATTACCATTCAAAAATGAGTGTTAATATTGTAGCAAACAATGTGTGTAAAATGTTAATATTGTAGCAATCCCTGTACCAGGCTTTAGAGAGGAAGAGGGGAAACATTTGGAATGCACCCACTCTTTATGGGTTACAAACAGTAGCAATACACATACACAAGGATTTAATGATATGCTAAAAGTGTTAAATGGAGACACAATCAGAAATTGTCTGAGGGTTAAGGTCGGTGGCCCCATGAGGCAGGTGTACCCCCGGAAGATAAAGAGCTGCTAGCTTGATTATTTGCAGCCCAACAATTCTCATAACATTGGTACTTTTTATTAACAAAGTACATATTAGTAGCCTTATTAAAAATAAAGTAGTGGCTGGAGATATAGCTTAGTTGGTACAGTGCACATCTCCCATGTAAAAGGGCCTGGATTCAATCCCCAGCACAACAAAAAGGAAAAAGAGAAAAAAAACTTTGTTTAATGGTAATTCATTGGAAATCTAGTTTTTAAAAAGTGCTATAGCCTGTCTTCCTTGAAAGTCTGTGTTCTTGACCACTATGTGTTCATTTATTTGCATTAATTGACCCCAGCAACTTTAGAAACTTGGTCCTTCTTATGATCTAACTTAGGTTTCAACACATGTCCTCAAAAGAAAGTAAATTTTAAGTTTTACTTTGCTTTTTTGACTTTTTGTGCATTTTTATTTCTTAGAAGTTTTTTCTTATCTCTCTCTTCCATGTGAAAAGTTAGCTCATACATAGTCATGTCCCTCTCCTCCCTTTCCTGTCTGTGTAGTAGTAAAGTTTGTTTTTGTTCCTATAGCTACTTGATCTTTGATGTTTTCTATTCTTAATTTCATTTTGAGTGTTCTTCCAGTTATAATTCTGCAAAGGAGAAAGAGTGTTTTATTGTTTCTGTATGTCTGAGTAAATGCTCAGGAAATATGGGTAAATAAGTATGGAAATGATCAGTGGTAAATTAACCCTTTCTTTGGCATTTAAGTAGTGTTTGACTTATTTTCTGGATGTCTCCCTGTCTTTAAATAAACAGTAGACAGCTACACATTCTTAAGGTTTGGACTCTTAAAATAAAAGACCTTACTTGACACTCACCCACCACCACAAGTTTATTGGAGTTTTGTGTCTGTGAGCAACCAAGTTTTCTTTTTGTGCTGTATGAGTTCTTTATTTTTCAGATTGCTGAATAATTAGTATCAATTATTTATTCAAAAACTCAGTTATGCATATGATTTCTTGGTATCATGTATAAAAATGCTAACATTAACAGTTTGCATTTGATTTGTTTTCCATGTTCTTGAATTGGGCAAGCTTCCTAATGAACTACAATATTCTAATAAGTTGACTTCACAATTTCTTTTGTGTATATATAGATTTGAAAGATGGAATAAAACTATTTACTGTGCTGTTTTATTCATTTTGGTGATATCAGGAAGGTCCAACAAAGATTATACATCACTTTATATTCCTGAAGAATTCATATACAATTTTAGATTTATTTTGATCATCTATCATTGTTAATGGTTATCATGCAGAAGTTAGTTTATTCTCTTATTTCCCTTTGCAGTCAATATTGTGTTAATTTAGATTATTAATTCTTGCTTTGGTAACAAACATGTGTAACTGTTGAGGATCATGAATTTAGTATAGGTTGGTGATAGTGATGGGGGAGATATTTGCTTTTTGAAATGTTAAAATGCATGACTGTAGAGTGAGATTGTGAGGCTAATCTATTGGTCACTCTCCCTGCCCTCAACTTTATAAAGATAATCACAAACACTACTTTGAGGTTTTAAGCACATTTAAATTATTCATTGGTTTAAATAACAGATGAAATAGTTACATGGTTCAAATTTTAAGTGGTACAGAAATATATAGTTTGAAGATGTCTCTTCCTTAATCTCCCAATTTTTCTACTGGGAGGTAGCTACTATCTCAGAAATAATCTAATAGAAACTATTACATACAAGTAAATGTGAATTGATTTTCTTTTCTTGTAAGTAGAGATGAGGTACACTGCAGATTTTCACTTGCATTTTTAACCTGAATGTATATCTCTTAAATTCCATATCAATATATAAAGAACCACTCCATTCTTTTAAAACTACTTAAATCCTCAAAGTATGCTGTATATAACTACAGTTTTAAAGTGTGTGTTTTATTTAACAATATTTTCTACTAATTTGGTTGGTTCTGTTTTTTACTATTATAGCTATTGGGGCAATGCACTGAAGGAAATGAATAATTTTAAAAATAGGTGATCCTTCCCTGTAGGGGAGAAGAAAGTTTGAACTGAAATTATTATGTAGCAGTGAAAATGTATGATTTTTCCTTTTATTTTAAGAATCCAAACCTTAAGAATGTGTAGTTGTCTACTGTTAATGTTTTAAATTTATTTTAAATAGACTATACAGCACAATCTTCTATAGTTAAAAAAATAGTACAGTTGTGTAGAAGTGTGACTACACAAATAGATATGACATGATTTAATAGACTGAAGGGGGAAGTAGCAAAACCTGTTTGTTCAGGTTTGTCTTTTGTGTCTCTGTTACGGTCCTTCCACATTATAGGGTAAGACTCCTCTGGACTGAGGGTTCTATGGTCTTGTATCAGAGAAGGTGGGACCAAGAACTTCTTTATGACCAGCCTTAAGCCAGAATGGCAGAGAGAGGTTAAAGCAAAATATCTAGGTTGTTATGACTGACCTGGGGAGAAGAGCTTTAGTTTCTATGACCCACCTTGGGGAAAAGAAATTCTAGTTTCTGTGGCCTGCCTTGGGAATAAAAAAAGGAGTAGGAGAAAGAACAGAAGTCAGAAAGAGAATTTGCTTTTGAGGCTAGTCATGTCCTCAAGTTCAAAGTGCTCATCATGCAGAAGTACCATTCTTTGCTGTAGGTTTTTATGAGTCCAACTACATGTTTCTTGGTTACCCTTTTTGTGTATGTGTTTAGAGAGAAACAGAGAGGAGGGCTGAAACTAGTAATGTCCTTAGTGAGCTACATCCCCAGCCCCCTTCTTTAAAATTTTTTTTTGAGACAGAATCATGTTAATTTGTTCAGGGTGACCCTGAGCTTGTCATCCTCCTGTTTCAGCCTCTGAGTAACAGGAGACATATGCCTGTGTTTCTCCAACTGGATTTTGGTTTTATTTCTGACTTGATGATTAGTGACCTGGATGGAGAGAAATATGTGATTATGTAAAGACACTTCTTGGAATCTGTCAATTGAAAAGGTGCCAGTAGTGATGGGTAGCAGCTTCCATGATCAATTGTTTATTCCTCAAGCATCAGGCCTCCATGCATTTAGAAGTTTAGCACTTTGAAATGAAAATGACCTGGAAGATAGGGTGTGAAACTATGACCTATGTTATGGTTTTGATGTGGTTTACTCCTCAGTTGTCCATGTGTTGGAAGCTTGGTCCCTTTGGGGAGATATGTGAGGTGATAGTACTTTGAAAAGGTGGGATGTAATGGGAGGTTCTTAGGTCATAAAGGGACTTGCCCTAGAAAGACACTGAGTTAGTTTTTATGTGACCCCTTGGTAAGATCTAAAAAGGGTTAATTCTTGAAATGCTTTCTTATTATAAGTGAGTGATTATTAAAATCTTAGCCTGACTCCTCCCAGCTCTTTGGCTTCCTGTTGTGAAATGTAATTTCTTTTCCTAAACAGGGTACCACTGAAACCAGAATTAAGGACAAGTAGTTAGTGTAGAAATAGGGGATCTGGTCAAATAGAGGAAATGAAGCCATGAAGCCATCTGCCTCTGGAAGTTGGAGATTGCCCCTGGAAGAATGGAATGTCAAGGATCTCTGCAGCCCATTGATTATCAAATTTTCCTGCCTTTATCAAGAACTGCAAGCATGGAGCTGCTAATTAATGCCCCCTGGGCCCTTCCATACCTGAATCAACTTCTGTCCTCCCCCTGCCCATGGCTTCTCACTTAATGCAAAACCAGGCCTAGTCACATAGGCAGGAAGGAGAGATAAGGGGTGGTAGAACTGGAGAACAAAAGAGACTTTAACCTATAAAAGATGTAGGTAGGGTGCACTCACTTCTTGGGACTTTAAAATATCAGCCATGGCCCCCTTCTTCCTGCAGGGGGAAGTCTGTATTATTACCTTTAAATAAAACCTGCTTAGTATGCTTCCCTTGGAGTGCTTCCCTAGTGTTCAATCTTCAACATTAGAAGGAGCAGAACTCATCACCAGTAAACGGCGGTATCACCACCATTGCCATCTGCCATGATGTAATGCAGCCAAGAAAGTCTTCAGTATAAATGAACTGATGCCACCACTGTAGAGTTGAATATCCAAAACTGTGGGCTAAATAAAGTTCTTTTCTTTATAAAGTTAGCCTATCTAAGATATTTTGTTATGTTAATGAAAATCTGAGTAATTCAGTTTATAATAGTGCATTTAACATGGAATAACTATTTGGGGATGAGCTAAAATTCCAGAGTATCATCTAGAAGGAAACATCATGGCCTCCAATGCAACATATTTTATTTTATATGGTCATTAGCTTTTTTAAAATATAAAATTATATGTTTAAAATGAGGTTTAAACTACTAAAATAATTGAAGTTAAACAAATTCCTCCTGCAGGGCTTCCCATCCATGTCTGTTTTTATGGGTTGCCAGAGTAATGATTTTTCAGTTTGGTGCAACTCCCTTAAGCTATTTATGTATAAAGAAGCACAGTATGTTTGCCCGGTCTTAAGAACTTCAGAATTCTCTTGAGCATAACTGGTGGGAATGATGAACATCAGAATCTTACTGAATAAAGAAGTGAAATAAAATGATGATGGGACCAAAGGTAAATGAACAGTTTATGTTCTTTGACTCCTTCTAATCATGGATGCTATAAATAGAGTATTGTTTTGTCAACTCTAACAGCTACTTGCCTTCTGATAGATGATTGCTCAGGTTATTTCTTACAGTCATTTTCACAAACTGTGTATTTTTCAAACTAGTAATAGGGTATTTGAATGTTTTTCTGATAGGCCTCAAAAATTAGATTTTAGGTGTTTATGTACTATGCTACTTCATTTGAGAGTATTTATGTGCTGTCTAAATTTGATCCAGTGTGACTTAGATATTTTTTAAAGAGGTCTTGTGCTTACCCATTTATGAACCACTCTGATTCTCTTTTGATTCCTTAATTTGTAGTAGATGTTGTAAACATAGCAAATATAGGCCATTTGTTTGGTTTTGGAATTTTCCCTACAATAGCAGTAGGAATTCACTGTAGAAAGACTTAAAAGTATGAGGAAGAGACAGATTATCAGCAAAGTTATCACCCAGTGTTGGTATATCCTTTAACTCTGTTTTAATAAAATCATCAACATGAAAAAAAAACTGGCTAAATCCTGCAGCCATATAAGAAGTAGATTTAGTGATAGAACTATGGAAAATATGACTGACTGAATTTGGTAGGCCTAGGAATTTGTACTTTATTAACCCAGGTTGTGATAAAGCCTTGACTTAAGATGTCAGGAAATTTCTGCACATAAATGACTGACCACTTGTGCTTGAACTTCTGGTTAAGAAAACCTCAGGTGGATCAGTCAGTGTATCTCTAAAACTGCCAGTGGGTAAATAGTGTACAAATTTTGTTATGGTAAGTGTCATTGTATTTTGGTAGTCCATCATTAAAATATTAAGCTTTGGGGATATAACTGTTGTAAAGTCTTGCTTAGGATGGTGAAGGCCCCAAGTTCAATTCCAATACTGGAAAAAACAAAAGAAAGGTATTAAGTTAGTGGAAGGAAATATTTAGAAATGCCATAGCTCAAAAGACAAGTACAAAATACTCTTTGGTTTACAATGTTTAGAATGATTGCTTATTTTATTCTTGTGACACCTGAAAGTCTTTTAATCTGAATTCTCATGTTTTTATTCTTTGTCTTTTGATAAGTAGAGTGGATTTTAAAATCCTTTTTCAACTTTACACTCAAATATGAGTAAATTTTGGAACACATAAAGGAAGTCTCTACAATTCTACTTTCAATAAAAAGAGTACAGGGTACATAGTGAGTTAAAAACCATTATAAATACCATCCTGAGAAATTTTCTTTAAATATTTTAAAATATTTTAATAGTATTGACTTTTCTCTTTGAATAGAGTGATTTTAACTGGTTCTCCTTTCATGAACCAAAGATAACTAGAAATGGATGTAGAAAATTCTGCAGTAATTTATAGATACATTATACTCTACTGTACTATATTATTATCTACTTCTGTATTATGCTAAGGCATATTATATTAAGGCAGATATAAAGGGAGCACAGGTAAGGACGTTGAGACCATTTGGTTGTTAGGTATCCAGTATCCTATTAAGGTGTGAGAAGTAGGATCATCTTGAAGTTCATCACAGTAATCTAGGAAAAATTGTGAAGGATAGTGACAGAAAGAGATTTTCAAAAATGCCAGTGGAAGAAACAAAAGGCAGTTTGAAAGTTTAGGGAGGCCATGTTGAGTGTTTTGGCTTCAGATATACTAAATTTGTGTGTTTTTCTATTAGGGAATTTAACCCAGTGGGATTGTACCACTGAACTACATCCCCAGCCATTTTTATTTTTTTTATTTTGAGACAGAGTCTGTCTCCATTACCTAGGATTGACTTAAACATGTGATTCTTTTGCCTCAACCTCATTTGCTGGGATAACAGACATGCACCACCAAGCCCAGCATCAGATACCCAATTTGAAGTGATGGTGGGGACCTGCTTCCCTAAGAAGTCAATTTAGAAACTTACTAAAACTTTATTGAATTCATTAGACAATTTGTGATAAAAGGTTAATGTTTTAACCAGTATAGAAGGAGTTACACACACACACACACACACACACACACACACACACACACACACACACCTTAAAATCGCAGAAGTAGGATGTTGAGGGAGGAAAGAACAAAATTAACAGCCATGTAAATATCTCTGTGGCAAACCAAAACTGGGGTTCTTATCAATTTCTTTCCAGATTGGTAGAGAAAGAGCCTAGTTCTTGAAGAAGTTGTGTGTATTTATTTTTCTCAGACTGTGTCTGAGTTCATTCTAAGAATATAAAAATGCATTTTCATTCTAGACTCAGGTGAGAGAGATGACGAGAATGTCATTGGACAGCAGACATTATTAAAACTTTTGCTGTCTTTAAAAGTACATTTGTTCCTCTACAACATTACCTTCCTGCTCAACACCAAAATAAAGCACATTCTCTTGAGTAACAAAGACTGTCTTTCTGGCAATTACCACTGTTTCATGTGTTCATTGTATTATATTTTATCACAGCAACAAAAGTGTGTTATTTATTTAGTGTCATTTACTGATACTTTATTCTAAAATTGTTTTCTGCTGAATAGTTGATATAACAAATTAAGTGAATCCCTTAATGCCTGCTTATCTATTTGGTTTTCATCCTGTGCTCCTAGAATGCTGTGATTACTTTTTTCCCCCAGAATTCTTTTTAATTGTCTTATTCTCTTCAACTTGATATGCTACTGACAAGAAAAAATGACCCTTACTCTAATTTTAATGCTTGATTTTCTTCTTTTTTAAGTAATTTCCCTGCCTTTTGGATTTCTGTATTTAGCCTGCCTATCATGCTTGTTTGATTAAATTTAAGGTGTTTGTCAATGGATTTTTTTGTCCTTTTATATGTGTGTTAACGATTGTAGAGATATATAGTGGAGAAACAGGGACACTGGAAATATCATGTGCTTCAGTTAACAAAATATTCAAAGTGACTTGCAGTATATGAACTCTCTGAAGCACTTCTTTTCTAAAATTTGACTGTGAGGTGAATTTCCAGGTCAAGGACTTAATGATGCCAGTTTGGGTTGATGTTGTCTTCAGTAGTCTTAGTCACCCTTGGCATGTGACTTTTTGAGATCAGAATGGGTAAATATTTAACAGAGAATACCTGTTGAAAATTGTTTAAAATTTTTCCAAGAAACTAAGATAAACTCCCCTTTTCTCTCCAAAAGGAAGGGAGTATTTGTGTAATGTAGCAGTTAAAGTCAAATTCAGGGGAGCATGGATGCTTTGTCTTAGCAAGGGTCATATTGTATTTTCAGATCATTTTATTGCCATCCACTGTCTTTCTGGTAGTGTTCAGGATTCTGCTAATCTGGGTCAAGTGAGGAAAGGGAAGTCCCACAGTAATGAGAGTAGAGAATGTTTAATATGAAGAATTACTATTACAGGCTGTCTCCTAGTAAGAAGTAAAGAACTGTTAAAAAATAATAGTAATTGATGCCAGTGTACCTGTGTTTTTAGGGCTATGATTGAGTAACCAAAAAAGCAGCCTGCACAGGGTTTGATATTCAGGCCTCATTGGAAAGGGCTTGTCTATGACTCACTGGACAGCAGAGAAAGGGTGTTGATGGAATTGGCTAGAACACCACCTTATCTGGTACCTGGGACACAAGTTTATAGGAGGTATTTCAGCAGGACCTGTGTTCTACAGACTTGTAGTCTCAGAAGGGAGGATGCAGAGGAAGCTGTGGGCTGTGGTGGAGAGCAGTAGTCTGGTGCTGGAAACACCTGCCAAGCAGTGCCCTAGACGGAAGCAAAACTCTTCTCTCCTGCAGTGTCTCTGGTGCTGTCTGCTGAACATTATCCATCAGATGACATTGGTACAGAAATTAGAATAGTTTTTCTTTGTACCTATTCCCTGGCTTAATCATGGCAGTCAACTGTTGTAGAGGCTTTCCCTGATGTACATGTTCAGAACTTTTGCACCCTCAGCTATCCAGAAACTTCTCCTTGGAAGTGAAGTGTTGGTAGACTCCTTTGTTCTTACAGTCCACTCCTGCCTTTATTGTTCCCATTTAGCTAATCATGGTCATTTTACTGCTCTGTACTCTCTCACAGTTTTAAATGTACAAGGGGTTTCATAGTCCTGGACCAAATTTTGGGGTATGTTTTTTCTTGTAAATATAGTGATAAGATTAATGGCTCTTTTTTTATCAGCCTTAGGAAGTGTTCCACAGTTCCTTTGGTTTATTTCACCTTAAGGTTTTTGTTCTTGTTTTATAATCAGCAGAGCAAAATAATCACTTTTCATAGCTTTTGTTTTATGATGTGTTTAAAATCAGCCAGGATGCTATAGCCATATACTCTGTCAGTATGTCCTTCAGTGAGTAGTTATGTCCAATGAAAACATAAACTAGGTAATTTTAGGGAATTCTTCTTTGTAATTATTTGTCTTGACTTCTTTTACACAAATATTAAATTGCTGCATTTTGTTTGCATTTATAGTCACAGGGAAATTCATGGATACAAATTTTTTCAGTTTTATGATGTGGTTCAAGAGTCAGTAATATAGTGTGATGTTTTCGACTAGCTCTCATTTTGTTACTGTTTCCACCATAATGTAACAGCAAGAATTCAGAAGCAAAAGTAACTCATGTAACCTTATGCCAGCTGGGTTTTATAGGTCAAGGGAAAGATTTAGACAAATTAGTATATATACCTGAATTATTTTCAGGTTGATACTCTGCACACATTTTTAAAAACTCTTGGGAATTTTAACCAATATTTTTGTATTATTTTTAATTCATTTTTATTGCAAACAAATGGGATACATCTTGTTTCTCTGTACATTAAGCAGAGGCATACCATTTGTGTAATCACACATTTACCTAGGGTAAAAGTTTTTGATACATTCTGTTGTTGTCATCAACAAATAGGGATAGTTTGAATTCTTCTTTTCCTATTTGTATCCCTTTACTTTTCTTGGTCTGTCTAATTGCTCTGCCTAGAGTTTCGATGACCATGTTGAATAGAAGTGGTGAAAGAGGGCACCCCTGACTTGTTCCAGTTTTTTTGGGCAATGCTTTCAGTTTTTCACCAATTAGAATGATATTGGCCATGGGCTTAGCATAGATTGCCTTTAAAATATTAAGGAATGTTCCCACTATCCCTATTTTTTCTAGTGTTTTGAGCATGAAGGGATGCTCTATTTTATCAAATGCTTTTTCTGCATCTATTGAAATAATCATGTGATTTTTGACTTTAAGTGTGTTGATATGGTGACTTATACTTATTGATTTCCGAATGTTGAAACCACCTTGCATCCCTGGGATAAAACACACTTGATCATGGTACGCTATCATTTTAGTATATTTTTGTATATGATTTGCTAAGATTTTGTTGAGAATTTTTGCATCAATGTTCATTAAGGATATTGGTATGAAATTTTCTTTCCTCTATGCGTCTCTGTATAGTATAGGTATCAGGGTGATATTGGCTTCATAGAATGAGTTTGGAAGGGTTTCCTCCTCTTCTATTTTATGAAATTCTTTGAGAAGTATTGGAATGAGCTCTTCTTTAAAGGTTTTGTAGAAATCAGCTGAGAACCCATCTGGTCTCGAACTTTTCTTTGATGGTAGGCTTTTGGTGACTTCTTCTGTTTCATTACTTGAAATTGATTTATTTAAGTTGTGTATGTCCTCCTGGTTCAGTTTAGATAATTCATAAGTCCCTAGAAACCTGTTGATGTCTTCAAGATTTTATTTTGTTGGAGTATAGATTTTCAAAATAGTTTCTAATTATGTTTTGGACTTCAATTGTGTCTGTTGTGATATTTTCTTGTTCATTCTGAATTTTAGTAATTTGGGTTTTCTCTCTCCTTCTCTTTGTTAGTGTGGCTAAGGGTTTATAAATTTTTTAAATTTTATCGAAGAACCAACTACTTATTTTATCAATTTTTTCTATTGTTTCTTTTGTTTCAATTTCATTGATTTCAACTCTGATTTTAAGTATTTCCTGTCTTCTACTACTTTTGTTGTTGATCTATTCTTCTTTTTCTAGGACTTTGAGCTGTCATGTTACATCATTAATTTGTTGATTTTTTTCTTCTTTTACTGAATGCAGTCCATGAAATAAATTTTCCTCAAAGTACTGCTTTCATAGTGTCCCAGAGATTTTGATATGATGTTTCTTTGTTCTCATTTACCTCTAAGAATTTTTTAATTTCCTTCCTCATGCCTTCTGTTATCCATTTATCATATAATAGAGTATTATTTAATCTCCAGGTGTTGGAGTAGTTTCCAGTTCTTACTCTGTCATTTATTTCTAATTTCAATCCATTATGATCTGATAGAATACAAGGTAGTATCTCTATCTTCTTGTACTTGCTAACATTAGCTTTGTGGCATAGAATATGGTCTATTTAAGAGAAGGATCCATGTGCTGCTGAGAAGAAAGTGTATCAGCTCTTTGTTGGATGGTATATTCTATAAATATCTGTTAAGTCTAAATTATTTAGTGTACTATTGAGATCTATGGTTTCTTTGTTCAATTTTTGCTTGGAGGATCAGTCCAGTGGTGAGAGAGGTGTGTTAAAATCACCTAGTATTATTGTGTTGTGTCCTACTTGATTTCTGGAATTGAGAAGGGTTTGTTTGAGGTACATGGATGAGCCACTGTTTTGGGTATAGATATTTATGATTGTTATGTCTTGCTGATTTATATTTCCCTTAAGCACTATGAAATGTCCTTCTTTATCTCTTCTGACTAACTTTTAACTGTCGATTGGTGCAATCATTCAATGCCTGCATTTGATCTTTCATCTCATCATTCACTGCCTTCATTTGCTCTTTCATCTCCTCATTTACTTCCTTGATCATTTTAATTATGTACATTCTGAACTCCCTTTCTGACATTTCTTCTGCCATGCTTTCATTGGATTTTATTGCTATACCATCTAGGTTTGTTTGGAACATTTTGTTCCCTTGTTTTCTCATATTGCTCTGGTATCTACCCCTCTAGTAGAGAAACTCTGGGATATTGCAGAATTTCTCTATTGATTAATATTGTCTCTGTAGATTTCCAAACCTCACCTCTCAGTCTTCAGTAGCCTGAAGTCTTGGAGGAACTTCATAATGCGGTGCTCCACTAGAAATTTACCCCTCTAGGGGTGGTGGCCTTCAAGTGGGATATATTCACTCTCAGTGGGCAAAGGCATCTTCACTTGTTACTAATGTTCAGCCAAATGGGGACTAGACTGC
Organism: Sciurus carolinensis; assembly: GCF_902686445.1. Lineage (NCBI taxonomy): Eukaryota > Metazoa > Chordata > Mammalia > Rodentia > Sciuridae > Sciurus > Sciurus carolinensis. The sequence goes on along the minus strand of NW_025920171.1, from coordinate 272,877 downwards.
AGACTGGGGAATGTCTGATCTGGGCATGTGTCTCAGGTTCTACTGCCCTGGTGGGAAAGTCTCACCCAGTGGGAAAGACTCACCCAGTGGGGAAGTTTCACTGGGCAGCTCTCCTCTGAGCAGTTCCCTTTGGTCCAGAACTACCACCTGGACTGGGAAGCCCTCCTCTGTGATGTTCCCAGGGGTCTTGATCTATCACCTGGGCTGGTGAGCCTATCCCTGTGAGGGACTCTCTCTCTGAGCAGCCCTCCTCTGCTGTGTTTCCTGTAGACTGGAGCTACTGCATGGGCCTCGGACCCTCACTCTTTGTCGAAGCCTCTTGCTGTTCGGCCCTCCTCTGCAATGCTCTGGGTTGACTGGGTTCTTGGCTCCATCAAGGGAGTCTCACTGAGTCACTCTTCTCCATGAAGTTTCCTGTGTTTTGAGACTACTGCCCCATCTGGGGAGCCTGACCAGTGGGAGAGACTCACCCAGTGACTCTGAGTTGGCCCCCAGTATCTCAATAACTTCTCGACTCCTGGGTCTTGTCAAAGGTCCTCTAGCTTCCTGTAGTTGTCTCAGGAAGGGAGCTGCCCTTCCAATGGTGGTGGCCACGCCCTCAGGAGTAATTCAAAATGCTTGCACCAGCCTATAAAGTAGCCTCTGGCTATCTCTGCAATACAGGCAGGCTGGATGGTCTGTCGGTTTGTTCCATGATACCAACAGACCTTGACTTGGTGGTCAGGTGTGGTCCCTCAGCGATGGCATCTGTGCTTGGCCTGATGGTTGGGCAGGTAGGCTGCAGGCTGCCTAGCTCCACAAGGCAGGAGGGTTGGGTGCCTGCTTGCTACCTCAGTGGTGCAGGTGGCCTGACTCACCCACCGGCTTGCACAACAACTGCCATAGTCTGGTGAAGGTGCCATCCCTGGTGCGGGGGTTCACTGGGGTCCCTCAGTGATGGTGTTGGTGCTTGGCATGGTGGTTGGGTGAATTGATTGCCCTATTTTTGTATTCTTTATATTTACAGAACTTACAAAAACTGTTTAAAATATTTGCTATTCTCTGAAATTTACTGTGGTTAACACTGTATGAATAATTCAGAAGAGAATCTGTTGAGTCTCTTTCCTCCTGCTCTGTGTTTCTGTATCTGTCAATACATTTCCATGTTAATAATCTCACTGGTTAGCCTAAGGACACTGAAATATCAACTCTTCCATTTTTATTGGGGACTCAGATATCTCTATCAAGTTCTTTGCTCCCCAATTTACAGTGTTATTCAAACCATTGAAAATTTCAAGTTTCACTACTTTGGAATTTGGTAATACATTTGTATCAGAAATTTATCCTGTCTGGCTATTGTATTCCTTATTAACATCTTCTGATTTTGAACACTTGAAGCATTTAGTTTACCAGTTTTCTCCCTCCATTCCTTCCGACACTTCTTACTTTATCAATAAATTGTAAGTCCATTAATACTGTTATTTTTTTCTTCATGAATGAAATATGTTCTTCTTTATATTTAAATTAACTAATTAATTTTGCTTTACTGGGAAGTGAACTTAGGGGTGCTGTAACACTGGGTTATGTCCTTAGCTTTTTTATTTTATTTTTTAAATTAAAGACATTCTCTTATATAAGGCAGTTTCTTCCAAAATATGCATGAGGCTGTGAAGTTGTGATTTCCCTGCCTCAACCATCCGAGTCACAGTATTATAGGCATGTACCAAACTGTCCCCCCACTCTTCATAATTTTAAATGACTTAGAAGCTAAATTGCTCATTAGCACAGGTCTTGAATAATCTCAGTTTTAAGGCATTCTGCTAAGTGAAAGAAAGAAGCAGATAAATTATATTTAGAGCTTTACCATGAAATAATTTTTGTACTGGGAATTAAGCCCAGTAGTGCTCTACCACTGAGCTACACCCACTTTTTAAAATTTGGTGTCAGGTTCTTATTAAATTGCCAAGACTAGCCTCCAACTTGAAACCCTCCTTTCTCAGTCTCCCAAGTAATTGATATTGTGTTGGTGTCACCATTCCCACAATGTCAAAAGGATGCCTTAATCATCCTGGGGACAGGAGCTGACAGAATAACTGAGAATGTGTAATTAGTTTCATAAACTCTAAGGTCTAAGATTAAAACTAAGTATAAAACATTAAAGAAATAGGATATACATAGACCTTCTCTCTTTTTATTTATTTATTTATTTATTTTTTGTGGTTAGGGTATTCAGCCCAAGGGCACCTTACCACTAAACTCCATACCTAGTATTTTAATTTTTTAAATTTTAAAATTTTAAGACAGGGTCTCACTAAGTTGCTGAGGCTGGCCTCAAACTTTTTCCTCTTGTCTCAGGCTCCTAAGGTACTAGGGTTATAAGCTTATGCCATCCCATGCCTACCTTGAAAAGACCAGTGAGTGGGAATCTGAAAAATCACTTTATGAACAGGTGGTAGAAGATAAGTTCAAAGTGTTTAAGAGCCTTCAGGGGACTCAAATTATATTTTGAAACCCTGACCCCTCATGTGACAGTTTTTGGAGATAGGTCTTCTGAAGAAATAGGAAAGTAAAATAAGGTCAGAAAGTTGGGGCCCAGATTCCATGATATTATTAAGTGTCCTTTCATAAAGAGACATCACAGAGCTCATGCATGCTTTGAGGTGCATGTGCACAAACAAGGTCAGTTGAGGACACAGCAAGATTGTGGTCATTTTGAAGCTGTGGAGGAAGACCTCACCTAAAACTGATCCTGTTGGCTCCTTAATTTGGAATTCTGTCAGAGCTGTAAGAAAATACATTAGTGAAGCCCCACCCCCACTCTGTGATATTTTGTTACAGCAATCCTTGTAGACTAGGGCAGGTTTATAAGTATTCTGGAGTTGGTACTAGAAAAATTTCCTAGCAGAAAGAGACTTATTAATGGGATTTCCAGGTAGAGGTTTAATGTGGATGAAATGGCATGGAAGCATGAGAAAGTATGTGGAAAAGGGGATAAGGGAACCTCAGTGTTATGGGGCGCAACTTAAGAACAGACCTAGCACCACTGAGAAGTCCAAATTTGAGAGTGTTTATTAAGCTGGCCAGCTGAATATCTCACACAATGCCCCCAATAATGGCTATTGGGAGAACAATTCCGAGCACAGGGTTGTAGGGGTTCTTATACAAAAAAATTAATCATAAGTGTCTGTTGCTATGATTCAAAATTACATATTAACATCATGAGATTATGGACAGAGGGGGAAGTGGGTCAAAATGACCCTTACCTAGGTACAAACTAAAGAATGGTTACTAACATTCACACAATCACTGTTCACATGGTGCATTGTTTAGGAGCAATAAGAATCAAAAGAGAGCAATTCTTTACTACATAGGAGTTGCCAATGTATATTATTAAACATGTCACACCAAGTAATTGATGATGGGCACAGAGGCGTGGTGTTCCCATAGGAGAAGCTTATTTCCTACATAACATGGAGTCTCAGAGCAAAATGGAGTCTGTTTAGTCATTTCCATTAGAATCTGGCCTATAACATTCTCATGGAGTCATATCTTTCAAACCATCCTATTCCCCACTGGTTTTTTTGTACATAATCCAATCATTGATTTATTAGTGGTGTATAGGTGATTATAGTGAGTGTGCAATACCATTAGCTTAACAGACTAGATTCTATCTCTAACATATTTAAGACCAAATCTATTTGTCTACTTAAAGTTTTGAAATTCTGGTTCCCAGTAATCAGGGCAGTGGTTCCTACAGCTGTGGAGCCCACTATACCTATTCCCAGTAGGAGTGGAACTAAGCCAGGGACCACTTGTTTGGATATTAGTCCCATATGTTTTCTTCTTTCCTCTTTATCATAATAGTACACCTGGGGAGTGATGTGAACCATAACACAGAATTTATCCCATTTGGTAATCTCAAAAATTTGAGTGACTAAGCATGGAGTTATTCCTGACAGTTCAAGCAAGAGAAAAAAAACATTTTTAACTTTTTTTAGTCTTATCTTTAGATGGTCGTTGTGGTGTCTGAGGGCTGTCCATTTTTCTGTTGTCTTGACTGAGATGTGATGAGTCCATGTTGTGAGTAAAGTCCCCTCCATTTCCACCAGGTGTTAGTCCTTTAGGGAACAATTTGATGTAGACATAGTCTTCTGATTGAATGGGTGTTGGAAATCAGTGGTCTCTTGGGATTGGTTCTCTCATAAGTTGAACCTGTTGGAGAGACTTAACAACAGTTTAGAACAGGAGCACATTCTTTATAAGGATGGAGGAAGGACTCTGAAAGCGTTAACATTGTAATCTCTCAGAGGTCATTTGCCTCCAACTTTCTGGACCCAAACTGGCCCTTATTTTTGTGATTTAACCCAACTTACCTATCTTTTTATAATTTTTTTATGACCCCTCTAATTTTAGGGACTTTTTACTGCTGTAAGGAAAAGGGTGATGACCACTGTTGCTGCTTCGAGCTGAGAGTGGGGGTGATGTAAGGTTGGGCAAGCAGTAAAAAGTTATTTTCTAAGGGTAAAAGTCTTGTTCTATGAAAGAAATAAAAAAAATGAGTACAAAATAAAGAGCATCTGGAACATGTCAATGAATATCATGAAGCTGATAGGAATTAATAATCTCTTACCAGGAGGTGGAAGAGCTGAGAGATTGTTCCCATAAAAAGGTCTAACAAAGTCTAACAAGACTGGAGAGGATAAGGACTTAATTGTAAATCTTTAAACTGTTGGAGTTATCAGGAATGTAAGCACAACATTTAGTTAGGTTACTCAATGTCATCTGATTTTTGTAAAATATCTTTTTACTGGCATGATCTTTTTGTTTAGTAGAGATCCCTTTATTTTTGTTACCTCCAGTTTTATTTATTTTGGGGGCTATCACAAGTGTACATCTTAAGTTACATGAAAATAACTATTGTTTTATTTTTAAAATGTCCAGGAATGACTGTGTTTTGGTTTTAACTGTTTTTTTCTGGGTGTTTAAGATCAAGCTTGTCAAACTGACCTTGTTCCTATATACTGTTAAGTGTCGCCTGAGTTCCCACAGGGGTCACTCTTGGGTAACTTGAGAGCAGCTTCTTAGCTCCTTTAGTGTCATTCACCTGGTAGGGCATCCTTGATAAGGTGACTTCCTTTGGAAGCATTAGGGATGTCTCCCTTTCCCAAGAACCCTCCTCTGCAGCAGGTACACTGACTGGCTTCTTATCCTCTAGTGATCACATCAGTCTCCCTGATCGGAAAGTTGTGTGGCCCAGAGTTGCAAACTCCTTAGAGAAGTTCTCTTGTTCCCTGGGTTTAGGCTGACTCTGAGGGCAAGAACCAACTATTGATTCTCTTGACACCTTTATTTTAATCTCAAGTTTTAGGTTTTGATCTTAAACATCCAGCAAGTCAGATTCACCAGTCATACAGTAAGAGTACTGGGTTTTAACTTTAATGTCTATGACTTTATAGTCATTTACCCACTTTTATTAAACTGGGGTCTATATTATCTGTCCTATATGTGATGGCTTATTATCAAAAATTAGTTTAGATTGTTCTTGAAGCAGTACCTCTGTAAAACATTAATCAGTCAACAGTTACAGAGTTTACAAGGAAAATGCAAAATGGAATTGAAAGAAAGCTGAGAGAGTTTTTAGCTTTCCTTTTGTGTAGTAAAGTGACAAAATGTTTTCCTGTTTCATGATATTAACTTTTAAACAGATCAGACTCTCATTATCTTTATCTTTAAAAATACATTTACATTCTTATCCCAGTGTAGAAGGTAACATAAGGTTCAGGTCCATTTACAGAACACTAAATGATATAAATAAATCCCCAATAAAATTTCTTATTCTGATAAGTTAGCATTTTAACTCTCTAAACCAATCAAATGTCTATAACAAATGCATCCATGATCAATCCCATATATGTTAAATCTAATTTAGTTATTTTTTTTAAAAAGTCAAGTAGAGAATTGTATTGAGCCATATCAGTCATTTCTTTCCTGTTGAAGAAAAACCTAGAAACAATGGATATTAGACATTTTATAAAATTAACATTTTCTTTATTTTTTGACCATCTGGAAACAAAACTGTTAGTAACTTGAAAGCCATATTTTTGTTTACCCAATTAAAAAACCTTTTAAATCATGTAAATCAAAACATTTGGATTCATTTTTTAAATTTTTAATTTATGAGCTCAAATGTTAATTTTGGTACCAAATATATGTAGACATGACAATACACTAGTGTACATATACATAAAATAAACAGATGGACAAAGAATTTATAGCTTATTTTTAAAACCCATTAGATTGAGAGTTAACCTTGTAAACTGGCCTTTGAATGAAAAAGCATTAAGAAAACTTTATAGTTGGATAAAATAGGTCTGATAAAAATTCGACCTAGGAGTACCAGATCAAAATTTTGAATTAAAAAAGAATAGAATTTTAAAAAGTCTTTGGCCTCCATCCTAATGTGGTCCTTCTTGAAAGAGATGAAAAGGAATTAAGAGAATATAGACAAAGTTTATGCCATATCCCTCCCTGAAGGAGTTTCCCGAAGAGGCAGCAAGGGAGCTGTTTCCATTGGTCTCCTTGGGAGAACCCCCTCTGGTTGGGGTCTTGTTCAAACCAGTTTTCCTGGTTTCCTGGAAAGCAGCCATCAAAATTAAAGCCTGGCATTTTGGTGGACCAACTCCAATAGTTGGAAGTTTCTATTGGCATCAGTTTACATTTTAATGTAAGCTTTAGTGAACATGGATAAAAGGGTTTTTTCCCCAAATTTGACTGTAAAACATTTGAACAAGATGTTCAGGCTGACCAAATACAATTTGGTGGTCCCCTAAGGGGGCCATCTGACCTCAAAAGTTGCTCATTCTATCTCACAGAATTTAGAGAGAGAAAAGACAATGAAGCAGGTTCCATAATCATTGACTCTCTTCTGGAATTCCCAGAAATTAGCTAACATGCACTTGAGAGGGGAACATGACTGACGTGAGGGAGACTGACCCATACTTACACTTAATGGCAACAAAAAAAAAAAAAGAAAGAAAAGGATAAACACAGAACAGATAAAACACCAAAGACATGGACAAGTGGCCACTCCAGATTCCAGACCAGAGGAAAAGAGCAACGTCTTGCCAGTCCCGGACTTGGGAAGTAATGTTGCATCCAACCTTCCTCAGAGTCCCCAGATGCGGATCCACCAGAAACAGACTTACTGGTCCCTCAGGGGTGCAGAAACAGGTGACTCTCTCAGAGAATTTAGTTCAGTCCTGGGTCAGGGCTCCACAGACCATGCAGCCTGGGGCTGAAGAATGTCTCTCAGAGGTCTTCCCCTAGGAGCAACGTTGTGGCCTCTCCCCTCTGCAGGAGTTTCCAGGTCAGGGGTGAGCAGCGACAGAAGTGAGGATCTCGCTGGGGCCTCAAAATGTTATGGGGCGCAGCTTAAGGACAGACAGATCACCACTGAGAAGTCCAAATTTGAGAGTCTTTATTAGGCTGGCCAGGTGAATGTCTCACACAATGCCCCCAAAAATGGCTATTGGGAGAACAGCCCCGAGCACAGGGTTGTAGGGGTTCTTATACCAAAAATCATATTAATTTTAAGTGTCTGTTGCTATGATTCAAAATTACACATTAACATCATGAGATCATGGACAGAGGGGGAAGTGGGTCAAAATGGCCCTTACCTAGGTACAAACTAAAGAATGGTTACTAACATTCACACAATCACTGTACACATGGTACATTATTTAGTAGCAATAGGAATCAAGGGGACCAATTCTTTACTACATAGGTGTTGCCATTGTATATTATTAAACATGCCACACCAAGTAACTGATGATGGGCACAGAGGCATGGTGTTCCCATAGGAGAAGCTTATTTCCCACATAACATGGAGTCTCAGAGCAAAATGAAGACTGTTTAGTCATTTCCATTAGAGTCTGGCCTATAACATTCTCATGGAGTCAGATCTGTCAGTTCATCACAGTGCTTTAGAAATGGGATGCAGGGTTACATCAAACAGTGCACTGTTGGAATCAGATATGAATACATTTGTATGATTTTGGACTTGAGCCAAAATTTAAAGCCAAAATTGAGATTGATTTTGGACTTGAGTCAAAATTTTAATTTTCTTCATGAAATGAGGATGTAATTTTGTTGTTCTTTTTTTTTTTTTTTTTTTTTTTTTTTGCAGTTCTTGTTACCGAATGCAAGATCTGGTGCAGGGTGGGCAAATCCTCAACACTGAGCTTTATATCCCAGCTGCCTTGCATATTAATACAATTTGTGAACACATGGTTGCATAGCAGGAATCTAATAAATATAGCAGTAAAGTTGAAAAAAAAAATAAGGTCTTTTGGAATCAAACCAAAGATTGAATTCATTACACTCTGCTTGTGGAAGTGAATGGAGAGTAGTTATACATTGTTTTCAGGTGGGGTTAGGGTCACAGTCTAGGAAGTTGCTTTTGCTTACTCATGTATCTCTGGAGGATAAAGCAGGACCTTTTCTGAATGGAATAAAACTATCTTGAGAGAGTGGAGAAGGTGGTAATGAGTTTGTTGTAGAGAAGGGAGCCAGAACTGAATAAGGACACAGAGATGACTGAGCACACATTGGCACACAGTTGCAATCCCAACAACTTAGTGGGTCACAGCCAGAAGATCTCAAAGTCAAAGTCAGGTTCTACAACTTAGACCCAGTCTTAAAAAGAACTGGGAATCTAGCTCAGTGGCAAAGCTCAGTGGCAAATTTCTGGGTTCAGTCCCCAGCACCAAAAGAAATAAAAAAAGAAGACAATAAGGACCATGAATCTTGAGGGGTGTCAAACTAAGCAAAATATTTCTTTCTTATCTAACACTTCACAGAGAGGAGAGATTATTGCCTTTGTCCAGGATCAGGAGTTTGGAAGATTGAGTGAGATAGAAAGAATGACATGTTGAGACTAATGGAAGAGTTGGTAGCTGAAATCAGTGTTCATGGGATATGTTTGGTTTGGGAAGAAAGTGATGTCAGCAAGTGTCTGCCAGTTTTGACCCAGAGGTCACACATGGCCTGGTGCCTGTTTTTATACAGTCTGTGAACTAAGGATGGTAGTTGTGTTTTTCAGTGCTTAGAAAAACCATCAATATAAAGATATTTTATGATGTGGAAATTACATGGACTTCCAATTTCAGTATCCATAAATAAAATTTCACTGGACTACAGCCTTGCTATTTCATTTACATATTGTCTGTGACTACTTTTGCCTTAAAGCAGTAGTAAGGTTCAGTAATTGTGACACAAAAGCTAATGTCTACAAATTCTAAATTATCAGCATCTGACTTTTTGTAGAAAGAGTTTACTAATTCTTATGTTAGAATGTTAGCAACATTGAATTCAATGACAAGAAAGTGAGTGAACTAGTAAGGTCAGATGAGAAGAGGAAAGTAAGGATTCAGAGACAGGACAGATGGGTAAGTAATAGAGCATCAAGAGTTAAAGGAGTCAGAAAAGTGGCTCTTTTGGGCATGGAATAGGTTGCTTCCTAGACATGGAAGAATCCTATTGTCATGGTAAAAGTTGAGGAGCAGAGAAGAATGTTGTATGGTTGCTGGAGGTCCCAGTGAAGGTGGAACAATTGATACTTCAGAATAGGAAGTTAGGAGCTTATTACTAATTTATTAAATAAAATGACAACTTTGTTTATGACAAATGTTTTTAAAAAATCATCAATCTCTCAAGTACAAAAGTTCTCTAACTTTGTATATTTTTAACTACATGATTTAAGATATGTCTATTAATGTTTTTTTAATAATTCTTCCAGATTTCTGTGGATGACCATGTCCTCTACTTTAAAAAAAATGTTTATTTGTAAATACTACTTATACATTAGGATAACCTCTGCCACATGTTGTAACTTTTTCCCCATTTGTGTGTATTCTGATACTTTATCATGTTCCTGTTTCATCATGTGCTTTGCAAATGGAATATTTCACTTTTATGTAGTCCCAACAAACAAACCAGTTGTGAAATGAAAGTACATCCTCACCTTTTTAAATGACATAGAAAAATGAAATAAATCACAGGTTCCATGGCTAACAGAGAGGAGAGCTAGATACTGTATAGGAAAAGGGGATTTTGGGCTCAATAATGTCTTCAAAGTGACAAAATGTGACCCCACAACCTATCATCCATACTGGGACCATCTCCGTACTAGAGGATACATCATTCTGTGTAATAAACCTTCCATGGAGCCCCAACACCCTAGGATAAATTTTACACCAGTCTCCTTCCAATAACTTTAGCACATACTTCAGTTATTATGCTGTGATGCTAAAAAGGAAAGTTTACATCTCCCTAAATTCTCCCCATAATGACAAGTGTATGTGCCTTAATGTTTCTAACTGTATGTCTGCCCCACAGAAGAGTCAGTGAAAGTGATGGCTGTTCTCAATGACTTTCTAAACTTCATGTTCATTCTCTGTCTAACACAATGTCCTACACAGTGCATTCCTTCATTCGTGTCCCACAAAAGTCAGTGGAATTGATGACTTCCTAAACTTCATGTTCATCCTCATCTAAAATGATTCCTTCCCCCACCCATGTTCTTCCCACCTACATTTCACAGTCTGTCACTTCATAGGAGCTCTACACCTCATTTTACTCATCTTTATAACAGCATGAACTTACGAGGATTATTAGAAATACTGAGTGAGGTACTACATGTAGAGTGCCTTAAACAATGTCCAGTACTCTTCATAAACACCTAGTGTGCTCCTTGAGGGCAGAGATCTCTCTCCCCTTTGACCACAGCTGTATGATCCCACCAGAAACAATGCCTGGCAGAACAGTCAGTGAGTAAGTTCAATAGAATCTTAGTTAATATATCGAAGTCTGTGTTTTCCTTCAGTCTCCTGTTTTGGTGCACTAGTGCCACACCCTCCATATTCCACATACTCCTCTGTCTCCAAAAAAAATGGACAATTCTCTTTCCATCTAAAATGGGATACCACTATATATATCAAATTCCAAAGTCAGTAAGTATAAAATTTTACCTGAAATAGATCAAATAACACTTGAGTTTCCTGCTCAATTTTATGTACAATGACTATGAGTTGGAGAATAGTTCCAAGAGGCTAACTATGAGAATTATAGTTCTGTGAAAAAACTGGGTCAGGGCTGGGAGTGAGATTCCTACAACTATGTTTCCAAATTTAAGTAAGGAAGATAACTAATTTTAGTACACAGATTCTAACACACTCTAGACAAAGTTACAAAGCCTGGAAATTACAAAAAGTGATACAAATTCAACTTAATTTCTTAAAATAGAATTTTACAAACAGAACATTACCTAAAATTAGGCCCACCAGTATACTCAACTCTCCGGTTCTACCTCCCAGGTTAAGAAAAGATAATTCTGGTTCCAGTTCCAATGCTTCCATAACTTTAGAACAAATGCAAGATGCTGACAAGTTTAACTTTTCACACTTTCAGGTGAAGCCTTTATAGGCACCAACCTTGTAGACTTCCAAATAGTAATCTGCATGATCAATTGTTCTGAAGGCTCACTCCACTCTTTAGGTACAGATATACTGAACTTCTTTAAGTTTATCAACTAAGTCATCATTATCTTCCCCAGCACTCACAACTTCTCCCATGGTAGTATTCAATTCAAATCATAAGTTGAAAAATGCTATAGAATCAGTATAAATGATTTCCAATGATGTAGTGTTTCTTTCTTTTTTTAAAGCTCCACTCAATTTAAAACAAAAAGCTGATGCTGGAAGGAAAGAATAAAAACAAATAAATTACTACTCAAGAGGAAAATAACGCCATTTTATTAAATATATGCCATTACACTTATCCATAATTTCTCAGGAAAACATTCTGCTCCAGGTATAGTGTTAAGTATATTAAATATACTATCTTTTTATAATTCTAAAAAACTACAAAAGATGACTTATGTATCATCTGTACAATAGGAAAATGGAGAAAAGAGAAGTTACTAGTACTATGGCCCACTACAATAGCCACTTCTCACAATTACCTATCTACCTCTTGATTAAAAGCAATTTAAAATTTACTTACTCAACCTAGTTACATCTCAAGTGTAATAGCTATGTGTGGTCAGTGGCTGCCACACTGTACAGTGCTGCTCCAGAGAGTGGCACTGCCAGGCCTTAGTTCCAGGTCTTTTAGATTCAGAAACTGCTCTCAAACACTAAACCACATGACTTCTTTTTGGTACAGTGATCCTAGTTTATTAAGTAGTTTGTTGACTGATTAAAAATTCCTAAGCTGAAAGAATTATAAGCATAAAATGCACATGTGAATTTAAAATATTAAGACAATAATACATTGCCTGAACTATAAATATAAAATGCAGATAAATAACATCAAACTCACAAGTTTAATGCACACACACTCACTGAAAGACAGTCATTTGGTAAATCTTGTGATAAACAATGAGAACACAAACTTTTTTAACAACTCTATTTATCTAAGCACTAACACAAATATTTTTATACATATATATGTATATATACACATTATACAAAAAACATAATAAACTTCTTTAATAAATACAAATAAGCATCTTTCAATGGAATTGCAAGTGGACTTGATAAACTAATAAATTTCAATGCATAATAAGTTGACTATGCATTTTAAATCTTATGCTGTTAATAATTAAATCATTTTGTGAATTTCTGAATTAATAAATCAGAGAAGAAAAGTGTGAAATGAAATACTTATGGCAAAACACAAGAGTTGTAACGATCAACTCTGCAAGCCTGCACCCTTCCTCTTGACATTAGATAAGAAAAACAATCAGAACCTTGAGTGAGTCGGTGACACCAAGTTTGCCTGTGTTACCATTTCTCTTTCCTATGATCTCCTTAAGAATTTTTCAAGCTAGAGAAATTGTGGTATAAACACACAATGGAGTTTTATTAAGCCATAAAGAAAAATGGTTTAATGTTTGCAGAAAAATCAACGGAGATTGAGAACATGATGTTAAGCAAATTAAGCAAATCTCAGAAATTCAAGAGTCATGCTAAGTACACATGAAAAGGAAAAGAAAGGTGTGAAAGGGAATCTCATGAACCCAGAGTGATACCAGTGGGACAGAGGGACAGGACTGTGGAGGATGCTGAGAGGGAATGGACATATTGGGGAATGGACAGATTACACTACTATATTGTGTGCATGTATGAACATATAGCAAACTCAATCCTTAAGTCCAATTACAATGAACCAAAAAAAAAGAAATGGGAAGAGTGTGTCAAAGAGCTTTCTAGGAGGAGAGACACTGACACACATTTCTTTCAAATTGAATTTATTCAAGCATACTTGTAAAAAGTTGATGACTCCACTCCCTACCTCCAACCCCCAAATAATTTTAAAATGACCAGGTTTTACAGTGCCCTTGGATGCCAGTAAGCACATTCTGCAGTATGTGATGCAATGGAGAGATGCTCACTGCTATTCTTTCAGTGACCTTTCACAGCTGAAGCATCCAGATTTGTTGAGAGCAACTCTAGCATTTCAAACTTTGTTTGAATGTCATGGCCTCTAAGCACAAGTCAATTTTTTTCATTTGATAACACAGAGTGAATCTCTTTCAACGTGAAAATAAAAATGACTCTACTAGACTGAGAAAGAGTTCTGCATGTACCCAGGGTGTCACGTTCCAATGACTTTAAAAGAGTAATGTTGATTACACATAGAAAATTAACATACAGTTCTACTAATGTAAATGCCACAATTTACTAATTTGAAAAATTATTTCCTTCAAGTTGGTTCCAGTGGCTTAAGAACCCTACCCTTCTTAGTTTCTCCTGAATTCCATTCTGTTCAAAAATACCGTAGAATAACAAATAAATGTTGTCTTTATTACACAGTTCACAACCTTGGTGAGATAGAGGTAAAGGTTGAACTCACACAAAAACTATCTCCATTTGCCAACAGACACTATTCTAGACATGTTACCTCCATGTTATCTCATTTAAAAGTTACAATGAATCTACAATGACAGCATTGATGTGTCACTTTCACTTGAAACCACTTGTGTAAAGGGGTGGAATACTATAAAGTCCAGAAGGCTGAAGTGGGACCTAGAACCAGAGATCATGAATGACTTCCATAAAAGCATACACTGTGTGAATATCAAAATAATCAAGGGGATTGTAGACTGAGAAAAAATCTGATACTGAATCAAGACAACAATTGATGATTTTGACAAATTACCTGCAGTTGGGTCATTTGTCAGCATTCTGACAGTTCTGGTAGACCAGTGGTTTTTCTTTCTCTGTTTTCTTGTTTGTTTTGTTTGGAATTTTTTTTTTGGGGGGATGAAACTTTTGAGAGTCTCGCCAAATTTACTCACACTCTCCCTATTTAAAACTGAACAAATCAGAAAATTTGCACACAACTCCATGATCATGAGCTCCTTGGAACCCAGGAGTTCACTCAAGATTATCTACTAGTGAGGTACAGTGGCACATGCCTGAAAACAAACCTGGATCTCAAGTTGGAGACCAGGTTCAGCAATTTAACAAGACCCTAAGGAGCTTTGTGAGACCCTGTCTCAAAATTGAAAAAAAAAAAACAAAAACAAAAAAAGGTTTGGGGGAGTATCCCAATGGTAAATCACTCCTGGGTTAAATCCCCAGTATAGGGAAAAAAATCAAAAAACAGAAAAGAACAAAACATCTATTATGGACAATAGAGTCAATCAGATATATTGGTCAGGTACAAATTTATATCCATTTTAAGAGACACATCAAATGTGATGTAACCTGTGTCCAGAAAGACCTGTTTCATTCAGATCTATAGCAACAGAATTGAAACCAAGTATCTGGAGACTGGAAAGACCATTACACAATAAAGAAGAGGGGCAAGAATGTAAAACCTGATATACCAGACTCCTTTCTCTAAAGTCTAGTAGTAAAGACAAATAAGCAAATATGAATAGAAATCTGCAAGAATATCCAAGAGGGAATCAATGAGAAAAAGTTTGCAGGAACTGAAAATATAGTCATCCCCCTTCATCTGTGGGTTCATTTTCCCTGATTTCATTTACCCAGTCAAAAATGGTATGAAAACACTGAATGGAAAAGTAAACAAATAAACACTTTCTATAGTTTCCAACATTCTTTTTCATCATGGATGATGAAATCTCATGCTATCAGGTTCCATCCCACCCAGAAAGTGAATCATCCATTTCTCTAGCACACCCACACTGTGCATACCATGGGCTCATTTTTAACTCGGTGGCATCTTGGTTAACATAAGAATGTGTCACAATGCCTGTGCCATTCACCTCATGGCATCTCATCCCTCAGATACAACATCTCACATCAATATGTGTACAGTACAGTATATTCTGACAAAAAGGCCATATTCACATAACTTTAAAGTATATTGTAACTGTTCTAATGTATTATTACTTATTGCTGCTAAACTCTTTTATTTTGCTTAACTTATAAATTTTATCATATATATCCATATATAGGAAAAATAGCAGAAGCAGGTAAAGAATTCTTATCTGAAATACCTGGAACCATGTGTTTCAGATTTTAGAATATGTTGCATATACATAAAGAAATATCTCAGTGATGAAATCCAAGTTTAAATACATGATATATACATCAATGATTTGAACATATAAACATTCATTAATGCTTCATATATTTGTTTCATACACTATATACATGTAATTGTATACAGTACTTTAGTGCACCTGCCTTTTAACTGTGACCTCTCATGCAAAGTGTGGAATTTTCCACTAGGCATTATAGTGACACCCCAAAAACTTCAGATTTTAGAGCACTTTCAATTTTAGATTTTCAGTTCACACATTCTTTTTACAAGTTGCAGCACTATTCAAGGTTTTAGGTATTCCCCTGAGAGTCTTGGAACCCAATGGTAGAGGGTACAACTTAAAATGTATATTTCTTTGGTGTAAATTAGCTTGTACACTTAGTATGGGTAAAAACTGTAAATATAATAAAGTGGCTCACACTGCATATTTATACTTTGAAGTGATCAGGAAGTAGTAAGATTCTTCTACTGAAGAGATAACCTTAGCAATTTATGTAGACTTTAAGCTAGAAGTTATATTCCAATACAACATTTTTATAGAATACATTCATATGCTGGTTTAGCAGTTTCAAGTGATCTGGAGAAGCTGTGATTGTAAATGAGAAAGTGCTAATACATTTTTCCCTGTGAGTAGCATGATGCTAAGTGCAAAAGTTAAAAATCATTTTATTAATGCTGCATTTTTTCTTTCTGCATGCAAAATTTTAAATCATGAGAGATTTAAAGTTATACTACACCATAAAAATAGTGAATTTATGAAGCCACTTTGGTCAGGTGAAAACAGGGTTGGCTTCCTATATCTGAGGTTGTTTTGATGTCTCTATAAAATAAAAATCAGAGAAAATGATGGGTTGTAATGGGTACTCCTTAACAGAGGAAAAAAAAAGATTTTATAAGACAATGAGTTTATACCTCCATGTAGGAGACTGAAACATCCTGAAAGAAAAAAAATAACATTAATTTTTCATAAGGAGCAAGGATATTTTTCAATCCTGCACAAGTGACTGAATTAAGATATTCTCTATTTTTTTTTATTTCTCAACTTCCATTTCTCATTGAATCTTTGATTTTCACCTACATGAACATCACAGCTGTTCTCCTTCATGGTCAGTGTTGTGGATTTACCTTTTTCACTCTTTGTCCCTACTTCATGCCATCTTGCAGAAATTTTTATTTTTTATTTTTAATGTGTAATTCAAATTTTTTCCTAATGGAAGTATTTTGTATTTTTTGGAAGTGTATATTGTATTTTATTGGTTTGGTGGTAATTCCTTAATTTTAAATTTTATGTATAACAATGTATAAAAATAGATTCTATGAGATTCAGAGTGGTTTCAAAATGTGTATATGTTACATAAACTAGTCAATATTTAGTATCTTTCACCTTGTATTTTTATTCTTATGGTGAGAACATAAAAAATTCTTTAATCTAGTTATCATGGAACACAGCACTTTGTTAACAAGTATAGTTATCCCACTATATTCTAGGACCATAGAAATTCATTTTTTTCTGTGTAATTTAACCCCTCTGAATTTTATTCTTCACCCACTTGAAGTGATCAGGAAGTAATAAGATTATTTTACTCTTTTGTTTTTATGATATGAACTTTTAAAAATTTTACTCTTAAGAACATACTGTGCTTGTTATTTCCTATACAGTTATTTAAACTTATTTAATGTTTTATGACTTAATCTGTTTCTGCAAGTTACAGAATTGAAAACTGTTTATGGTAAAATTGAGTGTCTTTTCATTTGTTGTTTGTTATTTTTCTTATTTTTAAGAAATGTGTATTTAAATTCTATGCTTGCTTTTTAAAACTTGCTTTTTTCACTCTTGAATAAAATGATGTTCAATTATGTTTTGATATTAGACCATTGTAAAATATATGATTGGTATTTATTTTATCCCATTCACTTTATTTATTAACTATATCATTTATATCAAATAAACCTTTGACATTTGATAAAGTTCAACTTCTCTTGCATGCATAAATACAGTTTCTAAGAAAATTTAGTCACAAGACTTTCACTTCTGTTTTCTGATATGGTTTAAAATTTCAGTTTCGATAGTCCCATCTGCTGTTCATTTTCAATTCACTCTTGTTTTTGGTATGTGGTAGTTGTCCATATATATATATATGAGCATGGCCTGGCCTTTGGTTCAGACCATTGAAAACCATTTAATTTCTCTTTCATTTCTTTGATAACCTTGTTGAAAAAAATTCAGCCAGGGCCTTTCTACCACTGAGATACATCCATGGCCTTGAGTATTTCTTTAATTTTCATACAAGTGTTTCTAAGTAATTGAAGTTGGCATCTAACTATAAATCCTCCTGCATCCGCTTTCCAAGATATTGACATTATAGGAATGAACAATTGTACTTGTCTTTTCCTGTTGATTTATGTCTATTTTTATATAAATACCACCCAGACCTTATTACTGAAACTTTAAAAATTATTTTAGTTTTAACCACTGGGGGGGTAAATTTACATAATTCCAATGAGTTGGGATGCTGCTGTAGGGGTATTACAAATTCAAGTCTACATTGAGCAGTTTAGTGAGACAGAATTTCAAAACTTAAAAAAAAAATCTCTGGAAAGCAGTGTGAAGATTCCTCAGAAAATTTGGAATGGAACCACCATTTGACCCAGCTATCCCACTCCTCGCTGTATACCCAAAGGACTTAAAATCAGAATACTACAGAGATAGAGCCACAGCAATTTTCATAGCTGCTCAATTCAAAATAGCCAGATTGTGGAACCATCCTAGATGCCCCTCAATTGATGAATGGATAAAGAAATTGTGATATATATATATATATATATATATATATATATATATATATACCATGGAATATTACTCAGCCATAAAGAATAATAAAATTATGGCATTTGCAGGCAAATGGATGCAGTTGGGGAATATCATGCTAAGTGAGATAAGCCAATCTCAAAAAACCAAAGGACGAATGATCTCACTGATAAGCTGAGGATGACACATATAGGGGGTGGGAAGGGGACAAGAATGGAGGAAGGAGGGACTGTATAGAAAGATAAGAGGGGTGGGAGGGGTAAGGGGGAGAAAAAAATAACAGAATGAATCAAAAACTATTGCCCTAGGTAAAGTTATGTTTACACCAATGGTATGCCTCTACTTCATGTACAGAGAAACAAGATGTATCCAATTTGTTTACAATAAAAATGAATTTAAAAAATTAAAATGACTAAGTATGTAACTCAGTTTAAAAGCAACCTGTTAAAATTCTAGTACTAAATCATATTGTTTTCATTGAAGTTGCAATTTTACACATGAACAGAGCTCAGCATATTTTAATACATGTGTATCACATACACTAAACAAATTCAGCTTCCATTTTTTCCCCCAACCCATTTGCAACACCATTATACATTCAGGCTGATTATTTGTGACTGATATGCATTAGAGAGAACATGGCCTATTGGTATCTGGCTTATTCATTATAACATGATGTTTTTAATTTCACCCAACTTGCAAAAAATGACAGATTTCAGTTCTTTTATGGCTATATCATACTCCATTTTGTGTGTGAACATATAAGCAAGCAATATTTTCTTTTATTCATCTTTCCCTTGACTAGCACATAGCACAATCCCATATCTTAGCAATTGTGACTAGTGTATCAGTGAGCATGAGCATGCAGGCATCTCTTTTGCATGCAAATTAAATTTCCTTTGGGTATATACCCAGAAATAGGATAACTGAATCAGATGGTAATTCTGTTTTCAATTTTTGATGTACTAGTGATTGAACCCAAAGTCAGGCATACACTAGTGAAGCACACTACCTCAGTTACATGCCCAGGTACTCTTTAAATTATTTTTCAGACAGGGCCTCACTACTTTTTCTAGGATGTCATAAAATTTTTGATCCTCCTGAATTATCCACTTACATCACTGTGTTTATAGATTTTACCTCTATGACAGCCTCCCATCAGTGCTCTATTTTGTTTTGAGACAATACCTGGGTAGGTGACCCAGGCTGAACTCAACCTTGCAATCCACCTACCTCAGACTCATAAATCATTTGTACATGTTCAGCTATTTGTAGTTTTATTTTTTTCAAGATTTCTTTCTTTATTTATTGTTTTTAATTGGAGATTGAACTCAAGGGCATTTGATCCTAACCATTGAACCACATCACCAACCATTTAAAAATATTTTATCTAGGAATAGGATTTCACTGAGTTGCTTATGGCCTTGTTAAGTTACTGAGGATTAATTTGAACTTGCTGTCTTCCTGTCTGTCTTCTGAGTCACTGGGTTACACTTATGTGCCACCATAACTGGTTACTTTTACTTTTTTGAGGATTCTATAAACTTTTCCATAGTGGTTGCTCTAATTTGCATGCCCAGCAATGGTGTGCTTCCTTTTCACTCTGTCTTCATCAATATTTTTATTACTGCTTCTTTGAAAAAAATCATTCTAATTGAGATGAGATGATATCAAATAGTTTTTATGTGTGTTTTATTGAAAGCTATTGTATTGTGCATTTGTTCATAAATTTATTGACCATTTATATTTTTTATTTTGAGAAATATCTATTCAAATATTTTGTCCATTTTGAATTGGATTCTTTGATATTTAATTCCATTCTTCATTTCTTTTCATGTTCTGGGTATTAACCTAGCATCACAAGAATAACTAGCAAAGCTCTTCTCCCATTTCATTAATTATCTCTTCACTTATTATTTTTCAGTGTACATTAGCTGTTTTGTTTGATGTGATCCTATTTATTTATTATTTTGATTTTCTTTTGTGTTTTGAAGGTCATTTTCAAAAAATATTTGCCCAAAGTAAAGTAGGAAATTGTTTTCCCTATGTTTTATTTTATTTTCAGAGATTCAGGTCAGGTTTTGGGGTCTTCTATTGGTTTTGAGTTGATTTTATATAGGGTGAAAGATAAGAGATTCACTTCTATAGATTACTGAAAGAATAAAGAAAGATTGGAAATTGGGAAAGATGTGTCTTCAAATTTTGTACTTTTATAGAACATTGTGTTGGTTAAACATAGTTCCCAGTACTTCCATATTAATTCTAGTATTACCTTTAAATTTTGTGAAAACATTTTGTGAAAAAGTTTTGCTATACATGTCAATGCACATATATCAAATGTATAGCAAATTGATATTTGTCATTTAACATTATATATTCTATAAACATGAAATTCCTGATCATTTAATTCTTTTAAATTTTTAAGTAAAGTTTTCAGCATACCGACATGGAATTGTTTTATAAATATAGTGCTAAATATTTAATTCTTTGATGTTTCTATACATGTTTTTTTCCATAGTTTCACTTTTTTTTTTTTTTTTTTTGGCGGTGCTGGGGATCGAACCCAGGACCTTGTGCTTGCAAGGCAAGCACGTTACCATCTGAGCTATATCCCCAGCCCTATAATTTCACTTTTTAATGTTCATTGCTAATGTACAGAATGTAACTGACTGACTGAATAAATGAATATATTTATTTATTGATGCCTTGGATTGAACTCAGGTCCTTACCCTGAGCTATATTCCCAGTCCTTTTCTTTTCCTGTTTTAAATTTGGAGACAGGGTCTTATTAAGTTACTGAGAGGCTCCTTACATTGTTGAATGTGGTATTGAACCTGCCTAAGTCTCCTGAGTTGTAGAGGACACAGTTGTGTGCTACCACACCCAGCTCAAATTTATTTTGTATGTATTGGCTTTATGCCCTGCAACTGTTCTGCACTTTTTATTCTAATTTTTCTCATATATATTACTTAATATTTTTTACAAAGCCATACTATCTGTTATTATAGGTGCATTTTGATTCTCATTTAGATGTTTTATATGACTTGTTTGCTGATTCATTCTCTGTTTGTTACAGGTATCTTTAGATTTTCCATTACCTTTCAATTCACTTTATTAGCTTTGTTTCTAGGGACTTTTACATTTCATTCAATGTATCTTATTTCTTGACACACAATTGTTCATAAAATAGTATTAATTTCTTTGTTTTGGTAAATTCCATATTGATAACCTGTTTTACTTCTGATTGTGTTAGTTTGAAAGTTTTCTCTTATTTTCATTGTTATTTTTAACATTTTTTCAATCTTCACAATCAACTTTTGGTGTCCTTCAATCTATTTTCTATTCTCTGTGTTATCACTGCTCTGGTCTTTGTTATATTTACTTACTCTGCTAATTTTGGGTTTACTTTATTGTTTTATTTTTCAATTGAATTATAAATTTAGGTTATTTATTTAGGTTTGGAGCCTTCTTTAGTAATTTAATGCTTTATAGTCTGACTTTCCCTCTGATTATTGTTTTTGCTACATCCCATAAATTTTCATTTATTTTGTTTTCTTTTGAACTGTTTATAATATTTTAATTTTCATTTATTCTTAAATACATACTTTTTCATTGTCGCATTTTTGAGTTTCCTAATTTTCCTTTTCTTACTGCTTTCTATCTTTTTGTGATCTCAAATAATGCAAGACTCAATTTTAGTCTTATTAAATGTATTGACATTTCCTTAATGGTCCCAGTATGACCCATCCTGGAGAGCTTTGTTTCAACACTTGAAGAAAATGTGTGTGCTGTGTTTTGAGGCATAACATTCTGTATAGATTCCTTAGGGTAGTTGGTTTCTATTGTTTCTAAGTTTTTCTTTCAATAAGTTGACTTTTTGAACTCAATAAACTTAACCAAAACATAACAACAACCAATAATTGGTAAGAAACTGTACACTCATGCATTGCTGGTTGGGAATGGAAATTGGTGCAACCACTCTGGAAAGCATATGGAGATTCCTCAGAAAACTTAGAATGGAGTAACCATTTGACCCAGTTATCCCACTTCTTGGTGTATTTCCAAAGGACTTAAAATCAGTATACAGTGATGCAGCTACATTAATGTTTATAGCAACTCAATTCATGCTAGCTATGATATTGATCCAAACTGAGTGCCCATCAACAAATGAATGGATAAAGAAATTGTGGTATATATACATGATGGAATATTATTCAGTCAGAAAAATGAATGAAATTATGATATCTGCTGGTAAATAATAGAACCTAAAACTCTAATGCTAAGTGGAAAAAGCAAATTCCAAATACCAAATGCTAAGATATTCTCTCTGATATATGAATGATAACATGCATTGGGGGGCAAGGAAGAACAAATACTTTGGATTAGACAAAAGAGAGTGAAGGGAAGGGAGAGGGAATTCAAATTGGAAAGACAAAATGAGTCAGGCCTTACTTTCCTATGTTACTACATAAATATATGACCAGTGTAACATGTACAACCACAAAATTGAAAAGTTATAATTCATGTATCCATAAAATATGTCAAAATACATTCTACTGTCATATATAGCTAAAAAGAATAAATAAAAATATTTTAAATAAACATAACTGAAAGTTGCACACACTAACCCTTGCCGATAATTCTAGCAATTATAGAGGCTGAAGAAGATGGGTGGGAATAGATTGTGGTATATATGCACAATGGAATATTATTCAGCCACAAAGAGGAATAAAATTATGTCACTTGATGGTAAATGACTGTAAATGAAGGATGTCATGCTAAATGAAATAAGCCAGATTCCCCACACAGAAAAGGTTGATGTTTCTCTCTGCTATTCAGATGCTAACATACAATAAAAGGGAGAGGGAAGAAAAGAAGTTTATTAAATTTGATGTAGGGAAATAGTGATGGTCAATAGATAAAGATATGAAAAACAGTAGAATGAATAAGACACAATTTCCCTACATTCATATGTGAATACATGAGTAGTTTAACTCCACATGATATACAACCACAAGAATGGGAAGTTGTACTCCATGTAAGTATACTATTTCACAATACACTTGACTCTCATATATATATATATATATATATATATATATATATATATATATATAAACACAATCAAAATATTTTTCTCTCCTACTCATTCTATCCACTGTTAAAAGTCAGTTATTGCACTAATCTTTACTGTAGAGCTCTTTTATTCTTTCTTAAATTCTGATAGTTTTCATTGTACATATTCTTATATTCTGTGGTTAAATATGTATATATTTATCTCTATTATATCATTTTGAGTGAGCAATTTATAAATAATGTCTTATGCCTCATCTAGCAGTTTCTGTCACAGTGTATTTTATCTGACATTTGCATAGTCATTCATAGTGGTCTCTTTGTTAGTTTTTTGTAACACTTATTCTCACTTTTTTGTGTTTTTAATCTAAAATGAATCCCTTACATACAATGAAGTATTTTTAATACAGTGCAAACAATGAAAACCAGGATTTCTCTTTTACTGAGATATATTCTCTGCCCTTTTTAGATTTTTTTTTTAAATTTGCTCTTTTCAGATATACTTGGCAGTAGGGGATATTGTTACATATTAAACATACATGCAGTATAACTTCCCATTTTTGTGATTGTACATGATGTCATCCTACATGGGTTGTAACACTATGTATGTGAATGTTTTATGTTAATTTGAAACAGGATATTAGTAAGGTGGTGATGTTAGCCACCAACTTGCAGTGTATTTCTTCAAACTCTCAAGTTGCTGGGATTACAATTGTTTTCTAACCCACTTTATATTCATTTATTTCCATTTGCTTTAAAATTTGATTGGAACTACTTACATTTAAAGTGATACTAATGAGAATGTACAACGACTATTTTTATTTTGCTTTCTACATTGCAGTATGCTTGTGTTCTTCAATTCTTCCATTATTGTTGCCTATTTATTGATTAGTTGATTATCCTATTGTACAATTTTCATTTCCTTCTCATGCTTAAAATATTTAGTTTCTCTTAGTGAATTTTAAACCAATTCAACTTTTATCATCTATTTGAATTCATACAAAATCTGTTCCCATAGTATACAAAATTTAACTTAATTAGAGCTTGTCCTCCAATTGCATTTTATATTTTTGTTACAGGCTATATTTTAATACAGTGCATGTGAGTGTGTCTGCAGTTTTGCAATTTGGATAAAATATGGAAGTGTAATCACTGGATTGTATGGCATCAATACTAATATAGTGCTCCTTCCCTAGAAGACTATATCTGGCATGCCAGCCACAATCAAGGAGAATTACTATGCTCTACAATGAACCAGTGTTTGTAACTACTGGGTTTTATGTGTGTGTTATTTATTAGTGGTGGGATCTTCTAGTACTTTTAATTTTATTTCCCCAGTTACATGTTCTCATCTTTTCAGATGTCTTCATGCTGCTTATAGAACTTCTTTTGTGAAGGGTCTTTTAAGTGTTTCTTTCTCTTCCCCTCTAGTATTCTTGTATTCTGCAATTTATATAATATTGTAATATCCTATCATTTCAAATAGCTGGACATGATCATTCATTTAGGCACTGCCATTGTGCATTTTGTTAATTTCATTATTTAGAATGCATACATGGTACTTTCTTGAAATTATACAGTTCCAGTTCTCAATTTTCAGCAGTTTGTTTAGGTCACAATTTTGATGGCAAAATTACCAAACAGGAGCAATGCTATTATGAGGCAATAGAATAGGAGATATATGACATTGTAAATTTCCCACAATTTGAAATGTAGAGTGACATACAAATCTGCCATCTACTTAGAAATGCAACTTTAATATTTTTTCCTTTTAGTAATTAAGAGAGTACTAGAAACCTTAATTTTCATGGCATGGATTCTGAAGGTCAGAAAGTCTCATGCATTTCTCTACAATTGGAATTTGACATTGTGATCCCTTGTAAAATACTTTATTCAGGAAGACTCTGTTGCTATCTAAGGCAACATACCCTTGACATGTTGAGCAGTACAGATTGCTGCTTAACAGAATCCATAACAAGAATTCCTACTTTTTTTTTGATAGACCACAAAGTGGCAATTTGGGAGGCTGGCACAGTAAGATTGCAAGCTTGAGGCCAGCCTCAACAACTTAGCAAGGTTGTAAGAAACCTACCAAGACCTTGTCTCAAAATAAAACAAAACATGCTGGGTAATATGACTCACTTGTTCTGGGCTAAATTTCTGGCACACACACACGCACACACACACAAATTAGATTCAAATCACCAAAATATCTTAAAATGGTTTGAAAATTATATTTTGGCATCTTTAGAATCAAGACACATAAAATTCTTTTTAATTCAGAGTATTTATTCCACAGTTGTTCATAAGTAACTTTGCATTTTAGGGGTACATCATAGTAATTCAGTACATATATTTTATTTTTTGTAATTAGAACACAGTATTAACTATTTACACCTCTTCAGTTGTTAATTATTTTTTATGTGTTGGTCAGAGCTGTTTGGGTGGGGCCTAGCAGAAACATGTGGGAGCACACCCCACCCCTACTCCCTGAAATCAGGAGGTCAGCAGCTGAGTACGTTAGTTGAGGGTAAGGTGGATGCATTCCCAGGAGAAGAGAGCAAGGGAAGTTTCATCTGTTCTGAAATTCCTGTTGGAATTTGCTATGGATGTAACTTGAAAGCAGGGCCTTTGTTCTTCCACAAGCAGAGATATGACCTCAGAGTTTGTTCTTTTGAGGCCTCAGTTTCCACACTTTTACAATGATGCAGCAGAGGAACACTGACAGTGCTGCATGGCAGCCTTCCTTTGTTACTCCCAGTCATAACATGCTGTGGAATTTCCATGTTTTCTGGAGTTTGACTTCATGGGGTTTCTGGGAGGGGTCCTGAGGATATTACCTTAGAGACTGTTTTGGGGGCACAAATCTTTCCCCAGATTGTTTCTGTAGAATTCTCCTGGTGCCTGCTGTGTAGACAGTGTGACCCAGAGGTTCAGAAAAGGTAAGCCTGTAGCTTGACTGTCAGTAGCTGGAGCCTGGTCCAGATGCCACAGGCCAACCCACTCACTCAAAGATAGAGACTTTCTGGTGCCAGAGCAGTGAGAGAAATATAGATGGAGGAGGTGGCCTTTATTCTTGCCAAGGGAAAGGGGAAAAATTGGGGGAATCACTGCATCTGCAAATAAAGAAAAGGAGTGAAACCCACCTCTCCGGCTGGTGTGAGCTCAAGACGCAGCTTCATGATTCTCTAAAATCTGTTTGACAAGAATGAGATACAAGAGTTGGGATTTGCCAGGGTCCAGCCCTAGCAGGAGTCCATGGGTTCCACACTGGTAACAGGGTGCAGGGAGACAGCGTCGGTGATGGATGGAGAATGAAAGACACAGACTCTAGTTCTGGTGCAATCACTCCCACTTTATTCTGGGGAAGGTTGGGTTCATAAACATTTTTCTTCAGGCCATAATGGCAGTCTTGTGGTTAATATTAAAGAAGTTTTCAAAGCATAGGCAAAAATTGTTTTTAACAAAGAAACGAAAGATTATGAGAAAACAGTAACCTTACATATTATCCTCACCTAATCACAATTGTTTTAAGAATATCTAACTATGTCAATGAGCTAATACAATATTTATTTCCTTAATATCTAAACTCTATGTGACCTAAGACTATTCTTATTACTGTCATGGTTAAAGTGATAGACAAGTAATCTCACATGACCATCTCTACTAGGTCCATCTGTTTAATATCTAAATTGCTGAGTTAAGGGCTACAGGAGGGCAGCAATCGCAGTGGTTCTCATGGCCAAGTTTTTTTACTGAATAGATTACCTTGTTTTATGTAGTTCTTTTTTGCAGAACAGGGCATTGTGCACCAACATTTATTATAGGGGTGACCTATTCTTTGTAGAAAGGAAGGAATGTTGTGAAACCTTATTCTTTTACCCTACCACCACACATAAACAAAACCATCCTTAGAATTTAACCAACCTGTTGGAGACAAAGACAGATCCAGTCTATAGAGGACATGCATATAATATAGGCCATTGGGCTATGCAGTTCACATAAAACATTCAGTCATAAAGCTACATAGGTTCTAATGGTTACTAAGTGTTGGGTTAATCAGTTCATTCAGGCTACTCAGGTCATAAAGGTTATATAAGTCATAGAGACTTTTTATGCCACAGATGCTGCAATGTCATATAGGCTATGCAGGACTTTGCAGATACACAGGTCATTGGTGTTAGGTTCGTCACAAAGGCTACTCAATTCTTGTAGGATGATCAGTTCATAAAGGCTATTCAGGTCATAAAGGCTATTTGGGTCATAAGGAATGCTAAGGTTATTTAAGTTACTCAGAACAAAACCTCTACACAAGTCATAGATTGCATGCAGAAATTAGAATATATTAATGACATAGATAATAGGTCAGAGAAGATATTCAGAACAAAGACACTAAAAATGTTATAAAATACACTTGGGTCATTCAAACTTCTTGGGAAACAAGGTCTCCTTAATATTAAAGGCTACTGAGGACACAGTGACTATACATTTTGTAGAGTTTATAGACATCATAGAGGCTACACAGGTTATAATGATTCCTGAAGGTATAGGTACTACAGAAATTCTTTAGAATACTCAGACATTGAAAGTTAAGTACATCATATTGGCTGTCTGGTCATAGATGTGGCAAAATTCATGGAAATATAAAAGACAGAGATTTATGTAGGTCATGGATACTACTTACAATATGCAGTCTAAACTTGTCATAGAGCATTCTCAGGCCATAGATGCTACACAAGTCATAGAAGCAACATAGGTCATAGAATCTGTTCATGTCAATGAGGCTAATGGTTGTGTAGTCCAAGGCACCTAATCATGCTATACATGCTATCCAGATTGTTGGAGCTATTCATGTCATACAGGCTACTAAGATCATAGAAGATTCACACACCATAGAAACTGTATTTCTCACAATATCGTTAGTATGCACTGTGGTCTTTCCTATTAACATAATATCTATATATTAGTATTTATTACCATTATAGTAGATGCCTTGTGGCTTTTAATACTAACATTATCACTCATTTCACACTCAAAATTAATATTTTCCCTGATTCCTTTCAAATTTATATAATATGGAAAATGTGACCTCTTAAACTAATACAGAAACTGTCCTGTGGTATTTCAATATTAATGTTGTATTTATACTGTAGCATCAAAACCTGCTATAATTGCTGCCTTCTGATCATTCATAATAATATGCTTTCCATTCTATAAAATCTAAACCTGAAATATAACTGTCTGTCCTAGGACCCTTAATAAGAATATGATGATAAAATTGTGCCCCTTAAAAGTAATTGCTACTATGTGGTCTTTAATAATAAAGAAATCTTCTTACTGTTCCAAGTTAAACTAAAAGCAGTGTATTCTCTTGTCCCTTAAATATGACTTTAATTTATGTAGTGAAAATATAAACATATATAATAGCTACCCTTTATTTTTTTAACATAAAAAAATTTAAATAATTTTTATTTATTTATTTATTTATTTTTTATTTTTTTTTTATTTTTTTATTTTTTAAGTTTACATAGCTACCCTTTAGAATTCAATACTAATACAATATCCCTAATATGGCCCCCAAATGTAACAGAATATAACTGATATATCCATACAAGGGTATGGAAAACTGATAAAGAGCTGTTATGTGTCCTTTAATATTAATGCAATTCACCTTTTACAACATCAAAAATGAATATAATAGCCATTCAGAGGACTCAAACATGGTATCCTATAGTATCAACTATGAGTATAGAAGCTGTGTTGTAGCCTTTAAATCTAATGTGTTATTCCTAACCTAGAATCTAAAACTAATATACTAGATCCATGTGCTTTTAAATATGAATATGACATCCTTATTATGGTTTCTAAAGCAAATGAAATGTATGTCCTGTGACCTTTAATCTTACTACATAACATCCTTTACATAAACCTTGAAACCAATGTAAAAACTTTCTTGTGAATTTTAATATTTATTTAATAATCAATATAATATCTAAAACTAATAAACAGGTGCCCTGTAGCATTTAATGTTAGCATAATATTTTTATTATACAACTTTAAGCTAATCAAATATCTGCAGTGTAGCCATTAAACCACTAAGATATTCATGAGATACTATTACAATTAATGCATTAACTACCATACTGACTTTAATCCTAAAACAATATACATACTTAAGCTTCTAAATGAGACATAAATATTTATCTGTGGCCTTCAACTCTAGTGTGATATCTATACTATAACATCTCAAACTGATATGATAGCTGCCCTGTGCCCTTTAATATTGATGTAATACTCATAGTATAGCAAGTACAACTAATATAATTTCCTTGAGGTTTTAATACTAGTACATTATTCATAGTTCAGCATTTAATCTTAATATAATAGCTTCCATATACCTTGGATATTGATGGAAAATGTGTGCTGTAGCATCCATAACAAATATAATAGCTAACCTGTAGTCCTTTATACAAAAATATAATCAATGATAAAGCATCTCTAGCTAATATAATATCTACAATAAGTTATTGATCATAATGCAAGGATCAAAAACTGATATAAATAGTTGTCCTGTGAACTGTAATTCTATTATGGAATCCATACTAGAGCATCTATAGAGTGATATTAATATCTTTTTTCTGACAGATGAATATGCTCATTGCATCTTGACCCTCAAACAATACTGAAAATACAAAGATGTGTATAAGTGTGTTTTCATTCACAGGTCCCACCCAATTGTAACAGTGTTTAGGTGGAATGATCCATGAATGTAAGAAGTTAAACATGATAAAATACTGATATGCAGTCCCTGGATTCTGATCAATTATGCTGAGGAAGGATCACTCTGACTTTAACTTTGATTGATCTGTAATTTCTCATCTCAATACTGAGAAATCTGGGTCATAACTTCTGCCATGCAATTAATTCATTTTTCCTTTATAAGAAATATACTCATTATTGCTCCAGATTACATGATCTAAAATAATAAAAACAAACAAACTTTTTTTGTCTTTAGCCCCAGTTCCTGGTGCAGAGTTCCTTAAATGCTCATATTTAGTAAGCAATAATAGTGGTAAGTACATCTTTAATGCTAACATTAGGTTGTTGACTGTCATTCCTAGCATGGGGTCCCTATATCTTGTAGAATGTTTGGAGTGATAAGAAGTTCTTTTCTCTAATGAGGACTCTTGTTAAATCTCAAGGGAAGTATCAGTATTGAGAATGGTTGTGAGGAAAACCATGCCATGAATATAATCTTGCAACTTTCAGTTCTCCACCTAACTTGGGGAAAGAAGTTGAAGTAATAATTAATATCCATCAGGCCTAAAAGATTAAGTCTCCACAAATATCTGTACAAGAAGTGGTCAAGGAGCTTCTGAACACAACCAAGCACAGGGAGGGTGTTTCCCCCAAACTCCATGTGGACAGATGTTTCTACACTCAGGACCTTCCTGAGTCTCATCCTGTGCACCTCCTCTTCTGAACATAATTTTGCCTTTTCTAGAATGTCAACAAAGGTGGCTCATACAGCATGTTTTCTCCTCAGTCAGGTTTGTTGCATCTTGCAGCAGAATAGGTACTATGCATCTATATCTCTATAGCTTTGTGGTTCATTCCTTTTTATTCTGGGTTTGTTGATCACTCAGCTATGGAAAGATATTTGGATATTTTATCTGATCAGCATCAAAAGTTCTGATATCCATAATGGCACCATAGTTTGGTTTGACATGTTTCTCAAAAAACTTTTCCAAATGCAGAAAAATTATGGGGACATTGGTCATAGATTAGACTTATTTTGCCTTAAAAAGCACAGACACATCATCTTCAAAAGTGACTGTCATGTGTCTTTCCAGTAATGCCTGAAATTTCTGGTGACCCAAATCCTACAGCTCTTGGTGTAATTACTCTTCTTAGAGTTTACCAATGTGAATTGCAGTGCCAAACTACCTATCATTTTAATTTATGAGATCTGTGTTTTTCTGTCATCTGCAGGAGGGTCCACCTCTCTCCTAAACATACTGTAAACCTTAGAGGATATCCTGCATCCATTCTTCATGAAGTATTTCACAAAGAAAATGAAGGTTAACTGGTACCACAAGTATGTGGGCAGCACCTGTGACACAAGCAAATGGCCAGAATGGGTCTCCATTTTCAATGCCACAGAATTACCACAACACTTATGACTTCAGTTCTGAGTCATTGCTGCAATCCTGGGATAAATGGGGCCAGAGCTGGCTGAGGAGACAGCATGTGAAGGAGAAAGAAAAACATCTGCAGGTGTTAGAGACTTCTCCCAAGTCCATGACTGCTCCTAGTGAGCCTCACTGGGGAGTAAGCAGAGAGATAAGACGAGAACTGCCTTGAGTCCCTTTTGCAAATTCCTAGCAGGTTCCATTATAAACAAAAGTGTCAAACATGCCCAATAACTGAAATGGTGTAGGATGAAACTGATCAAGTCATGTAAAAGGCATGGCCTCTGTCCCATTTCTCTGGGAGAATCCCATCACCAATAAAGCAACTGCATGGAACCATTCCTCAACCATACACAGGGATCCCTGCCACTGGTGATTTGGCCCTTCAGATCTGAACTGCAGGCTTGCATCTGAGACCAGTCAAGTGGCTCCTAAGTCCCAGGGTCTCTGTGTCAGGATCACCATGCCCTGAGTATAAAGGTGTCAATACGAGGATCTGAGGAGGGGCAGATGAAACCTTGGCTGTTTGATGTTTCTCACTAACCTGAGGCTAGAAGTCAATGTCTCTGGGCTGTGTTTACAGGGTGTCCTGATTTCAGGCTCTCATTGACTATCCTGGATTCCACACTCTTCCTTTAAATATTGCATCTGTCTAATTTGAATTCCAGTAAGAAACTGTGGTCATACATATATCATTTTATAAAGTATAATTTTGTATAGGTGGGTCTAGTTGTGAGCAAATTGTAGTTTTAAAATAATATATATTCTTGTTTTTTCTATTGACAATTTAGCACACTACACCTTTGTGTTGGATGCTATGTTTAGAAAGAGAATAATACAGCCCTCAGTTCATGGTGCTCAATGATTGAAACTGGCAGTGCTGTGCTTTAGAATGTGAAGGCCAGCACTGGGCTGACTCAGTACAGATCCATGTTGAGAATCTTGGTAGAAAGATGTGTTTGAGGTAGGGGACTAACACTTGGGTAGATTTTATTGATATACTTGTTCATGGGACTTGTTAAGACAGTGAATCTGTTTCCAGTTCAATTAAACCCTGCTGGAACCCAGAATATATCACCCCTCTCTGTGATTTCATCTTTGTCCTGTTTTACAGATTAAGATCCCAGAAGAGCAATTTTGAGTCACTTTTCCAGGAGTGACCAACAAAGAGAAATTATCACCAGCTACCCTTGTTACCTTAATGGCTGTTTATAGTGACATGGAAACTGATGGAACTTTGGCCTATTTAATGGTCTCATCAGGCATGATATGACTCATTCATGGCTCTTTCTCCTCCCTGAAGAAAATT
This sequence comes from Sciurus carolinensis, assembly GCF_902686445.1. Lineage (NCBI taxonomy): Eukaryota > Metazoa > Chordata > Mammalia > Rodentia > Sciuridae > Sciurus > Sciurus carolinensis. The sequence continues at coordinate 239,939 of NW_025920171.1, read as the reverse complement.
AGTGGAATAGGAAATGTTATAACCTAATGCCATAAGATGAATGCCTGTAGGAGTAGGAAATGAGGGGAGAAAGATCCATGCCTTTGACTTCTACCAATTTAAAAACCAGGAACCATTTCCTCTTTTCAAATTCACTGGAGCCTCAGTGTGTAAGAAGCCCAGAAAGATTTATAGTTCCAGATCTTCATTCCATAGACTCATCCACATTTGTTATTCCCCAGTAAATTTCAAAGAACACAAAAGAAGCTAGAAATGCCCTGTTCTGAGAACCTTCTCACAAGGGCAATTGTGCATATGTATGTTGATTTTTAATTCTTTCCAGGTCAGTTGTCTCTCACCTTTGGTGTGAAGGTATTGAGCAGCAACTTTACTACATGTGCACAAAAAAGATTGTCCTGAGTCTCCTGTAATTGTTACTTTATGCTTTAAGTTCCTTAAGGGAAGCAAAAGATATCACTTTGTGTTTCATTCAACAGTGAGTACAGGCAGCTGAGTGAAAATGCATTTGGTTAGTGAGTATCCTGTGCAAGTGGTCTCCTATTTCCTTTTCAGTTCTCAAAACTATATTGTCTGTCCTTCTCTCAGCTCCAGTAGCCTCAGGTATTTAAGCAATATTGTCTTCTGAGATACCTCTTTGTTTTTACTTCTGGATCATTCTTTCCAAATTTTAGTTAGAAGTATAGGAGAAAATTCTGTCTTCAACTACACACAAAACAAAAGGATGTCACTTTGTGCTACTCGAAGAGAAGCAATGTATTTTTCCCTAAAGACATGGAGAAAATGAAGTCCTCTCCTATAGTTATGACCATGCTATTTGGCAAACTCTTGGTCAATTAACATCATCCTTGCTTCTTGATATAACATGTCCATCAGTAAATTTTATAACCAATGTACTTTCACCTACATGAGGCACTTAGAAATGGAAGGAGAGAAATTCCAGCTCCTTACCACTTCAAAATATTCCCCAACATCTGCCAGCTGCCACATCAAATTTTTCTACAAAGCTCTAAAATCCCAACAGTGCTTTTTGCTCTAGGTATATGGAACCTGATAGAAACAAGAATTTTCGTGATTCCACCTTCAAAGTAAAATCTCATGACCCTTGCTAATTTCTGTTTCTTTAAAACCAGATACTTATGTAGATTCACTAAAAGGGTAGGGAGCTGCAGGTCTTTGGCACTGGGATGTTGTGGGGGTTGGTGTCCAATGTAGTATAACCACATTATACAATGGGAAGAGAAATTTAGACAATTCTACAATGCACAAGAACCATTTTTAGGTCTATATCACGGGGAGGCTGTCTCTGTAAATCAACCATCGAAACCTTCCACTAGTGCAGAGTGGAAACATGGCCAAGAGAGGAGCTCACTTACTCTCTTTTACTGTGGAACTCATATCATAGTAGATTTACATGTCATCCTCTGTTCTTTACCTTCCTGTTTTTTCAATTGTTATGTTGTGCACTACAATTCATGAATCTAGTGTTAGGTTTTCCCATGGAGTACATTTATGTATGGGCTCATACATCTGCTGAAAACTTCAAAAGCAGATGCTAGAATAATCCCTGGAATGTGGGGGAGCTATGAAGACACTGCAATGCATAATGACTTCTTCAGGACCATACTAATGGGCAGAAAGAGGGGATGAGTCTGAACCAAGCTCTGTCTCCTCAAACCAGGAGAGCTTGCTACACTAGACCTGTTTGGGGACCTGATCCATTGTATTTTGGTGTTACTTTGTACACTTATGTGTAAGTCATGGGAAAATGAGAGCAGCCTACATTGCATGGAACCTTTGGAAATATCTTACATGAGAAATGACTTCACGTAAAGAGTCCCAAAGGAAGTGACCTCATTTTCTTGGCAATTGAACAAACATGTAACCCAATAACTAGGCACTCACAGTCCAGATACAGTCCTATTCTTCACATTTTTGTTGAGATGGCAATTTCAGAGTCATGAGCGCTTGTTGCCTACTGATCTGTGGATATTCAGGTATTAGGAAAACTATGAGTAGGGACCTTTCCTGGGTGTGAAAGCACTGGATCAATGCTGGGATACAACAACTCTAGTGATTTTTCCCAAGGAGACCAGAGATGAGACAGGAGAGGACATTGCAAGTGATTGGAGGCTAGGCCAGCACTCAGATTCCCATTTTGATAACCTACACTGAATAGGGGTTTGTGAGTGTGTTTATCTGTGGTGTGTTTGTGTTTGTGCTGGTACATATGTGGTGTATGTATATATTTGTGTGTGTGTGTTTGAATAGGGGTTTGTGAGTGTGTTTATTTGTGGTGTGTTTGTGTTTGTGCTGGTACATATGTGGTGTATGTATATATTTGTGTGTGTGTGTGTGTGTGTGTGTGTGTGTGATATCTCCTCAGAATATGAAGGGAACATTTTTTGTTCTCTTTTCCCTTCACACTCTGACTTCTCTTTCTGTGTTAAAATATTCCTTTTGGATTTCCCAACCTATGGAGAAGATTCCATAGATTAATCATTGAATGTGTCCTGTGTATTTGAAATTTTCCAAGCACTCATCCTGCAGGAGCTTGTAGACTACCTGTGCCTGGCCTGAAGAAAGGGAAAATACATGTCCATGGATTTTAGTATCTTTGTTAAAATTAGGCCAGTGCCAAGAAGATGCTGGATCTGCTGTGTAAATGGTTTGTACCATCAGCAGATTTTTCAATCCAGACCCTAAAAGCTAGAAGGGCCTGGAACAACATATACCAAGCCCTGAAAGAAAACGGATGCCAACCAAGAATCTTATACCCAGCAAAACTTACCTTCAAATTTGACAATGAAATAAGATCCTTCCATGATAAACAAAAGCTAAAGGAATTTACAAAAAGAAAGCCAGCATTACAGAACATTCTCAGCAAAATATTCCATGAGGAAGAGATGAAAAACAATGATGCAAATCAGCAACAGGAGGTGCTAGCCTAAAGGAATAGCCAAATAAAGGAGAAACCAAATCATGTCAAAAACAAATATGAGTCAATTGACTGGGAAAACAAATCATATCACAATAATAACCCTGAATGTTAATGGCCTGAATTCATCAATCAAAAGACACAGACTGGCAGATTGGATTTAAAAGAAAAATCCAACAATATGCTGCCTGCAAGAGACTCATCTCATAGAAAGAGACACCCATAGACTAAAGGTGAAAGGATGGGGAAAAACATACCATGCACACGGACACAGCAAAAAAGCTGGAGTATCCATCCTCATCTCAGATAATGTGGACTTCAAGCCAAAACTAGTCAGAAGGGATAAAGAAGGACATTACATGCTGCTTAAGGGAAGCATAAATCAGCAAGACATAATAATCATAAATATCTATGCCCCGAACATTGGCTCATCCACGTACGTCAAACAAATCCTTCTCAATTACAGAAATCAAATAGACCACAACACAATAATACTAGGCGATTTTAACACACCTCTCTCACCACTGGATAGATCGTCCAAACAAAAATTGAATAACGAAACTATAGATCTCAACAACACAATCAGCAATTTAGACTTAACGGACATATATAGAATATACCATCCAACAAAAAATGAATACACTTTCTTCTCAGCAGCACATGGATCCTTCTCTAAAATAGACCATATTTTAAGCCACAAAGCTACTGTTAGCAAATACAAGAAGATAGAGATACTACCTTGTACTCTATCAGATCATAATGGATTGAAATTGAAATAAATGACAGAATAAAAAACAGAAACTTCTCCAATACCTGGAGACTAAATAATACACTGTTATATGATGAATGGATAACAGAAGACTTCAGGAAATAAAAACATTCTTAGAAGTAAACGAGAACAAAGACACATCATATCAAAATCTCTGGGACACTATGAAAGCAGTACTTAGAGGAAGCTTTATTTCATGGGGTGCATTCAAAAAAAGAAGTAGAAATCAACAAATAAATGACTTAACACTACAGCTCAAAGTACTAGAAAAAGAAGAGCAGACCAATACCAAAAGTAGTAGAAGACAGGAAATAGTTAAAATCAGAGCCGAAATCAACGAAATCGAAACAAAAGAAACAATCGGAAAAATTAACAAAATAAATAGTTGGTTCTTTGAAAAAATAAATAAAATTGATAAACCCTTAGCCACACTAGCAAAGAGAAAGAGGGAGAAAACTCAAATTACTAAAATTTGGAATGAACAAGGAAACATCACAACAGACACGAGTGAAATACAAAACATAATTAGAAGCTATTTCAAAAATCTATACTCCAACAAAACAGAAAACCTCGAAGACATCAACAAATTTCTAGAGACATATGAACTACCTAAACTGAACGAGGAGGACATACACAACTTAAATAAACCAATTTCAAGCAATGAAATAGAAGAGGTCATCAAAAACCTACCAACAAAGAAAAGTCCAGGATCAGATGGGTTCTCAGCCGAGTTCTACAAAACCTTTAAAGAAGAGGTCATTCCAATACTCCTCAAACTATTCCATGAAATAGAAGAGGAGGGAACCCTAACAAACTCATTCTATGAAGCCAATATCACCCTGATACCTAAACCAGACAGAGACACATCGAGGAAAGAAAATTTCAGACCAATATCCTTAATGAACATCGATGCAAAAATTCTCAACAAAATTTTAGCAAATCGCATACAAATATATATTAAAAAGATAGTGCACCACGATCAAGTGGGTTTTATCCCAAGGATGCAAGGTTGGTTCAACATTCGGAAATCAATAAATGTCATTCACCATATCAACAGACTTAAAGTTAAGAATCACATGATTATTTCAATAGATGCAGAAAAAGCATTCAATAAAATACAACATCCCTTCATTCTCAAAACACTAGAAAAAATTGGGGTAGTGGGAACATTCCTAAACATTATAAAGGCAATCTACGCTAAGCCCATGGCTAATATCATTCTAAATGGTGAAAAACTGAAAGCGTTCCCCCTAAAACCTGGAACAAGGCAGGGATGCCCTCTTTCACCGCTTCTATTCAACATCGTCCTTGAGACTCTAGCCAGAGCAATCAGACAAATGAAAGAAATTAAAGGGATATGAATAGGAAAAGAAGAACTCAAACTATCCCTGTTCGCTGATGACATGATTATATATTTAGAGGAACCTGGAAATTCCACCAGAAAACTTTTAGAACTCATAAGTGAATTCAGTAAAGTAGCAGGTTACAAGATCAATGCTCATAAATCCAATGCATTGTTATACATAAGTGATGAATCTTCAGAAAGAGAAATTAGGAAAACTACCCCATTCACAATAGCATCGAAAAAAATAAAATACTTGGGATTCAATCTCACAAAAGAGGTGAAAGACCTCTACAATGAGAACTACAGAACACTAAAGAAAGAAATTAAAGAAAACCTTAGAAGATGGAAAGATCTCCCAATGTTCCTGGATAGGCAGAATTAATATCATCAAAATGGCTATACTACATAAAGTGCTATACAGATTCAATGCAATTCCAATTAAAATCCCAATGATGTACCTTGCAGAAAGAGAGCAAGCAATTATGAAATTCATCTGGAAGAATAAAAAACCTAGAATAGCTAAAGCAATCCTCAGTAGCAAGAGCGAAGCAGGGGGTATTGCAATACCAGATCTTCAAGTCTACTACAAAGCAATAGTAACAAAAATGGCATGGTATTGGTACCAAAATAAACAGGTAGATCAATGGTACAGAATAGAGGACAGGGACACAAACCCAAATAAATACAATTTTCTCATACTAGACAAAGGTTCCAACAATATGCAATGGAGAAAAGATAGCCTCTTCAACAAATGGTGCTGGGAAAACTGGAAAACCATATGCAATAGAATGAAATTAAACCCCTATCTCTCACCCTACACAAAACTCAACTCAAAATGGATAAGGACCTCAGAATCAGACCAGAGACCCTGCATCTTATAGAAGAAAAAGTAGGTCCAAATCTTCAACTTGTTGGCTTAGGATCAGACTTCCTTAACAGGACTCCCATAGCACAAGAAATAAAAGCAAGAATCAACAACTGGGATAGATTCAAACTTAAAAGCTTTCTCTCAGCAAAGGAAACTATCAGAAATGTGAAGAGAGAGCCTACAGAGTGGGAGAATATCTTTGCCAACCATACCTCAGATAGAGCGCTAATTTCCAGAATCTATAAAGAACTCAAAAAACTCTACACGAAGAATACAAATAATCCAATCAACAAATGGGCTAAGGAAATGAACAGACACTTCACAGAAGATGATGTACAAGCACTCAGATATATGAAAAAATGTTCAACATCCCTAGTAATAAGGGAAATGCAAATCAAAACTACCCTAAGATTTCATCTCACCCCAATTAGAATGGCAATTATCAAGAATACAAGCAACAATAGGTGTTGGCGAGGATGTGGTGAAAACGGAACACTCATACATTGCTGGTGGGGTTGCAAATTAGTGCAGCCACTCTGGAAAGCAGTGTGGAGATTCCTCAGAAAGCTTGGAATGGAAACACCATTTGACCCAGCTATCCCACTCCTTGGCCTATACCCAAAGGACTTAAAATCAGCATACTACAGAGATACAGCCACATCAATGTTCATTGCTGCTCAATTCACCATAGCCAGATTGTGGAACCAACCTAGATGCCCTTCAGTTGATGAATGGATAAAGAAACTGTGGCATATTTATACAATGGAATATTACTCCACAATGAAGAATGATAAAATTATGACATTTGTAGGCAAATGGTCGAAATTGGAGAATATCATGCTAAGTGAGATAAGCCAATCTCAAAAAACTAAAGGATGAATGATCTTGCTGATAAGCAGATGAGGACATATAATGGGCGGTGGGAGGGGCTAGCATTAGGTTTAGGGTTAGGTTTAGAGTTAGGCTAAGGAGAGCGGTAAGAATGAAGGAAAGAAGGACTGTGTAGAGGGAAAAGAGGGGTGGGAGGGGTGGGGGCGAAGGAAAAAATAAAATAAACATCATTACCCTATGTAAATGTAAAAAAAAAAAAAAATGGTTTGTACCATCTCCAAGACCTGGAACATGACCATCTCCTGGTTTGGCTTTGGAGAGCTGGGCATCACTCTGAACCTCAGTCATCTCTGTGGAAAGGAGGGTTTTCAGAAAAGAACCTTGCATGGTTGTTTAGAAAACCAAGTACGATGAAACCTAGGAGTGTTTGCCACAGGCCTGGTCTCATAGAACAGGTTGTCAACTACTCTGGTCTTCCTTGTGGACTATTTTCTCCCCTGTAAGGGAAGTTCTCTGCCTTAGGCCATGCTGCTCTGAAACCTCAGGAAATATTTTCCACATTTGGGAAGGAGTTTGTGGCCTAAATTTAGGAGGGTTCCTGACATACATGTAAACAGAACAGAGACCTCTTAGATGGACAAAGAGTGTCCTGCACCTGAGGTAGCTAGGTGGATGAGTGGTTAGGTTCATTCTTCACTCTAATGTATGTGAAGCACCTACCATTCTCAGGCACTTGATCTATTATTTAGAAATCTGTAAAAACACCCAGCCCTCCTCACCTTCTGTTATTGTCAGGAAGTTATTCAAGCCAATATGCATTTAGGCATATGAGGGGCACAGAATGTTACTGATGACACACTTCTGGCCTTCTGTTGGTATGAAAACCTCCAGCCAGATATCAAAAAGGAGTAACTTCAAAGAATGAATTCAGTGGTCTTTCTGTTCAAATGAGGGCTTCTGCCTCAAGAGTGGTCAGTTGAGAAGCTATTTAGAGAATGAATAAGAAACCCCAGGTTCCACCCTTTGTGCTAGAAATAGCAGGGGACTGAGTTCTGGCTTATCCTGTAGAAAAAAAAAAACACAGAAATCAGTGGTGGCATTTTTTGTACCCAAGGAATAGTTTTGTGACTGGGACCTCAAATGCAGGTCCTGAGAGGAACGTTCTTCACCATAGCCAATCCCAGGAAGGATTATAGATGCTGAATGGAAAGTGTGCAAAGCCCTTTTTCCTAATTATAATTCTTTGCAAGCCTAATCTACACAACTCAGAGAACCAACACTACAAACCTCAGAGAACACTTTTGACTCACGTCAGAGGTCTTTTCTATACACAGCAAATAGCCCTTTTATGCTCTTAACACTTACACTCACCAATAAGCATTTCTACAAACCTCATAAAACCCTACTACACCCTTCAGAGAGCATTCCTACATAACAAAGAGAACCTGCCTTTATACCTCAGAGAACCATTCCTACACACCTCAAACTCTCTTCCATCCACATTTAAGTAATCCCTACCTACTCACATCAGGAGTCCTACCGACACAATTCAAAATTCCATCCTTAAACACTTTAGAAACTTTTCTTGCAAACTTCTTTGAGCAACATTTAAACAACTCAGAAATCCCTCCCTCTACAATTCAGAGAGTACACCCTACAAATGCCAGTGAGATGTTAATTCAAACCTCACAATGTCCATGCTACAAACCTCAGCAAATAAAATTCCTTCAGAACTCAGATAGAACACACTACTCACCAAAATGCCCTCCCTACTTACCTCTGAGGGTTGGAGTTACACACCTTAGAGAGCCCTTGGGATACTCTGTTGAATGTCTACCCTAAACACTTCACAGATTGCCTCTACTATCCTCAAAGAACATTCCCATTACACAACAGTATGTTCTATCTAGTCGTATCAAATTGATCCACCTATTCACTTCAGAGGGATTAAACAACAGAGATAGCCCTTGTATGCAGGAAGAAGTCCTCCTACACCTCTCATACATTCCTCCTGCACACCTAATAACTCCTTACACACTTCATAGCATGTGTACAACAAACCACAGAGAGCCTTTCCTTCACATCTCAGAGATCACTTCCTATACACTTCACAGTCACCTCTCCACACAGCTCAGAGCCCTACCTACTCACATCAAGTACTACTTCTGCACAATTCAGAAAATACCCCCACATCCCTTAGAAACCCTTCCTGCACACATTTACCAACCCCATACAATTTAAAGAACTGATGCTACACACCAAACACTACACCTCTACACACCTCAGAATGAGCTACTTTCAAAATTCAGAGATCCCTGTTACATACCTCCTAGAGTCCTCCTTTCACAGATCTGTTTGTTTTTCTTATTCATCTCAGAGATCTGTCCTTACTCACCTTAGAGTTATATCAAAACACCCCTCAGCAAATTCTTAACTAATCTCAGAGCCCCCTACTTACACATTGCAATAAAGAGTCCTCCCTAAAAATCTCACAGAGACTTCCAAACAAATATCAGAATGCCCTTTCAAAAAATCTCATGAAAAGTTACATAGATATCTCATGTAGCCCTCAATACTCACCAAAAAGTCCTTCATATTCAACTGAGGGCCCTAACTACAAATATCAGAGACTTCCCATGATACTATTCTGAGTGTCCTCCAAAAACACCTCAGAGATTCTCACTACTATCCTCAAGGATCCCTCCCATCAAACTTTAGAATATTCTCCCTACTCATATTAGAAAGATTTAACTATTCACTTCAGAGGGCCCTCCCTATACAACTGAGATAATATTTTTACTGAGATGTATAGTCCTCCTATTCCCTGCATAAATCCCTCTGCACAAATATCAGAGACCTCCCTCCACACCTCTGAAAGCACTCCTTACACTTATCAGTGCCCTCCCTCTGCATATCAGTGAGCCCTCACTACACACCTCAGAGTACCCACACAACAAAGTTCAAAGAGTCTAACCTAATCATCTTAGCAAGTTCTAACTTCAGACTATACAGAACCCCTCCACACTTCATGGGGCCTTCTACATCTAGTTATCCTCCTTACTTATCTATGAGAGCTCTCACTACTCACTTCAAAATGCCCTACAAACAACTCATTGAGTCCTTTCTACTCAACTCAGCACACACTATCTTTATTACTGAGTGAGCCCTCCCAACTTATCTGAGAAGACCTTCAAATTCATGTCTTATAGCCTACATCATAGAACTATCCTATGTGCCTCATAGAACTCATACAACACATCTAAGAGGTGGCATGCTATCAAACTCAGAGAGTCTACTCTACATACCTCAGTATACCCTTCATATAAATCAAAGTGTACCACCATACTCACCTAAAGAGCAGTCCTTACCCATCTCAGAGAGATGTTCCTACATAACTCAGAGAATATAAACTGTACTTTTTGAAAGTCCCCTCACCAAATATACACTAACAGCTTGGAATTTGGTCAATACAAAAATCAGAGAATGATTTCTGCACATCTCAGAGTGCCCTCCTGCTACATAGAAGAAAGCCCTCACTACAAGAGGGCTTGTAAGAGAAGCACCTGCACACCTCAGAGAGACAACCCTACAAACCTAAATGAGTACTCATTATACTCCTTTTCAAGCACTCTTTAAACATCTCAGAGAGCCTTTCTACTAACACCAGAAAATGCTCACTACACTTGTCATAAAGCTATTTTGACTGGCTTCCTATATACCACAAAGAGGTGTACTTAATTGATCACTTCCACTCATGTCAATAAGCCCTACAACAAAACTGAAAGTCCTCCTACACCCTTCAGAGGGTCCTCCCATCACACCTCATAGAGTCCTCCTTGTAAAATGAAGAGAACCCACTTTCACAACTCACAGAACCTTTCCTACACACCTGAAACTCACTTCCCTACACATCTGAAAATTTCCTCTCTACTCATATCAAGAGCCCTTTATATAGAACTCAAAATCCCATCCTTCCACACCTTCAGTACAATTCCTCCACACTTCATTGAGCAACACCTAAACAACTCAAAAAGTCCTTATGTGCTCAAGAGTCTATTCCCTAAAAATGCCACAGATATTAATTCAAACCTCAGAAGACCTGTGCTATACACCTCAGCAAACCCTACCCACACATATCAGATAGACCTCACTACTCTTTAAAAAGCTGTCCCTACTCACCTTTGAGGGTTTTACCTACACACCTCAGAGATTCCCTTTACTGTACTAAATGATACCTCAGTGTGTTCTCCCTACTCATATCAGAAAGATATCTCTATTTACTTCAGAGGGCCCTCACTACACACCTGAGATTGCACTACTATACAGGGAAAAATGCTTTATAACACCTCATAAATACCTTCTGCACACCTAATAGAGATATTCCTACACATGTCAGAGAGCCTGAATGGTAAACCTCAGAGATTCCTTCCCTTCACACACACATCACAGACACCTAAGTACACATCTCAGAAAGCTTCCCAAATTATATCAAGCACCCATCCTTCATAAATCAGAGGGCCATGCATACACATCTGAGAAACTCTTCCTACACACATCATTGAGTAATCCATATACAACTCAGAGAATAACACCACACAGAGCCTCTCTACATTTCTCAGATTGCTCTACTTTTACAATTCATAGGGCCATTTACACCTCATAGGGCCATTCATTAGAATATCAGTTTATTCTCCACATTAATCTCAGAGATCTCTCCTTATTCACTTTAGAAATATATCCCTATACACCTCAGTGAGTTCTTAATACTCACTTAAGAGTACTTCCCTTTACACCCCAATCAAGAGTACTCCATACAAAGCTCAAAACATCCTTTACATGGTCTGACCTGTAACCTCTCAACTCCCAGGGTTCAGAGGTTGACTGGCCACAACAACTCCCCTGCTCCATTTGTTGGTCACAAAATAAAACTCTTCCTTTCCCTATCACTGTATCTCCCAAGTCACTGGTTTGAACTAGGGACAAAGAATGGGACCCTCTGTGGTAATACCACTTCTGGGACCTGGTTGGTGTGCCTGGGTGCCTGTTCCATCTCCCTGGTGGGGTGGCAGTGGCAGTGAGGGGAATCCACATTGTAATCATTGAACCCCAGGAGATCATTCCAGTAAGGAGAATAGGAGACAGTAGTTGGCAGTAGTGCATGGGGCTCTGGTCCTGAAGAGACCTGAGGATCACAGAATTATGAAGGAGCATTGCCCAGGACTGTGGTCACGGGTCTGCATAGCTGCCCCTGACCTTGCAGGGATTTAGCTAATACAGAGCTTTGATGATTGGCTATAAAAGTTTTTACTCACCAAATGGAAGAGACTGTGAGCATGGAATGTGGTCCCACCTGTCACAGGTGGGTGCTTCAGTAACAGCAAGTCCAAGTAGAAGTGTATTATATGAGTATATCAATGCACATTACAGACCACCCTCAAACTTGTCTGCTCAGGCTGCTCCCAGTCTGTGCCTTCTGAGCTCCCTGGGCATAGTGCCTGGTCTGCCTTTTCTCCATTGCTTCCCAGAGCAGAGGTGTAGGTGTGGCACACTGAAGGAGTTCCATATGGACTCCTGTGAGACTCATCTGACCCTGAAGCCACAGGTCCACCTACACATTCTCATTTTAACTGAAGAAACAAAAGCTGCCCAAAGGTCAGTCACGGGCTCTGAGTCTCCAAGTCAACAGAGGACAGTGCCAGACATTCTAACACTGGACTCTTTCACACCCTGGGCATCCCGATGGCCTTCCAGAGCCTGTCCCAGGTCAGGGAGTGTGGATGCTGGTCAGCCCCCCCCAGAGAGCACAGAAGGCTACCCAGGAGACAGAAGTCCACCCTTCTACATCTGATTAATGCACCAAGGCTTCAGTGACAGAGATTGGTCAGCTGCCTTGCTCTTCTCCTAAGTAGCAAATTTATGGGACACACATGCACCTGGATGAGTATTCCCTGATACTTTAAAGTATCAAGCCTCCTTTATTTCCCCCAATATATCTAATGTACATGTACTGGCAGATCAAACAATGCCTTTCCTGGCATCTGGAGGTGATGAATCATTTACAGTGATTTGGAAAACCTGGGAAGAGGAACGTTTTGCATAATGCAAATCTGAGTGTCAGTGTATATGATCTGACTTGCTGCAGATGTAATTAGAGCAATGAACACAGGGAGAAATTCTTTCTCCCAAGACACAGGAAAGTCGGCTTGGTATGCAAAGGAGTATAGTAGTTTGCGACACAGGAGCACAGAATGGGGTTAGCATAGCACCCAGTTTGATTTGCAAACTTAAAGCTTTTGAAGATGAATAAAACTTTGAATTAATTGCTGAAGAACTGTCACCAGCCTGCATGAGATCCAAGCACCTTGGAAAGCACAAAAATCAAAAACACAAAACTAAAGAGAACCTGGGGAACACTACTCCAGGCCCAGAAAACATGTTTGGTTTTGAGGACTTCATCTCACGTGGAAATATCTTTCCTCACAGTTCCAACTCCTTTGGTGCCATTTCCATCTCTGGTTCCCAGAAAGTCCTGTCTGCTTATCCTGCTATAGGGAATGCTCCTTCTGCAAGCCTCAGAATTTGCTCCTCATTGAGTCAATGTTTACTAAGCACCTACTGTGGACCCAATACCTATGACTATAGAGCTAACCATTCCACCACCCGACCCTCCCCTGCCTTTCTGCAGGAGTGAAGACATCAGTACAAGAGGAAAATGAGCATACTAGAAGATTCTGGACACTGTGGGGAACCACAGACACAGGGTGAAGATGAGGGCAGAAAAGGCACTGGGGGTACAGCCAATAAGGTGGTCAAGGTGGGTCTGAGAACTGACATTTACATAGGGACCTGAGGATGGTATGGTCAAGCATGAGGTTACCCTGGGAAGACCCTCACAATCAAGGTGCAGGTGCTGCAGTAGGAATGTCCCCAGGTGTCCCAGGAACAAGGCCAAGGTGGCTGGAGCTGGTGATGGGGTGAGCCCAGGAGCAGGGCCAAGGCTTTGGAAAGCCCCTGTCCATCCCTGCTCACCTCTGAACTCAGCCACTCTTCTAGTAAATACCTCCCCAGCTGACTGTGGGCCAGACTTGGTTTGCAGGACCTGGGTTCAGCAGATGATTCCACAGGCAGGACTCTTGTTCTGCTGGAAAAGTGGAGAAGGAATAGGCACTCAGGAAGGGATTCCAGAGAGACAAGGCATGAGAGTGGCATGGTGAAGCATTGGCGGGGAAATCGAGTCAATGGACTGTAACATTATCCCAGGTGACCCTCTTTTTCCTCTGGCCTCATTTATCCAAGGGGACACTGAGGCTCCTCAGGGGTTACACCCTGGCTTATGCTCTTTGCTCTCCCTTTACAGATTCTGAGGACTTAGGGAGGAGAATCAACTGCCTCGTCCTTCTTAGGGGCCAGGAGTAGGTTTCGGGCTTCTAAGAGGGGACCATCACCAGGTCCTGGCCCTGACCCTGTGATGGCTACAAAGGAAGGAGAAACTGGATTCTGGCAGTGAAGACCCCTGAAAGGAAGGACCCATCTCACCCTTCTACTTTCCTGGGGCAATGGCTCCAAGGCTTCCTGGGCCCCATGTGCTGGCAGAGCCTCCATAGGAGGACAGGGCTGCCAGACCACTCTTAGTGGGTTGGAGATGCCCTGGGTCAGGCCAGGTGGTGGTCAGAGGGCTGACTGCAGGCAGAGGCAGGGCAGGGGTCGCAGGCCCTGACCTCAGACCAACACCAGCTTAACAAGTTGCACTCTGTCTGCTGTTCCCTGGGCCTGCTCTGTCCTCTCTTTGGACACTGAGGTTTCAGAGCTGCTGCTGAACATAGATCCCACTGCTTCTTGCCCTATTCAGGACACTGTGGCTCCACCATACCCAGTAGCAACCCTTCCTGAGCTAGGATTTGCCAGAGCCTCCCCCAAAGGTTGCCCTAATCCTCCAACCATCATTGAGTGTCTGTAACTGTCACCACTGTCCCCAGGAGGCCCCACAGAGTCTGTTGGGTGCATGAGTAAATGGACAGGTGGAGCATGTTACTGAAGCTGGGGCTGCAAGTATGCAGGGCTTCCAGTGGACCTGGTGCTGCCCCTGAGGGGCTTTTTTATCTTGGCCATCCCTGTCACTGCTGCACTCCACTATGGGCTGTGGTGTCCCTTTTAAACAAGGGCTCAGTCCATTTAATTGTTCAGATGCCAGTTACCTCACTGTGGCCTTGGGATGTTGGGAGAAAAAGAGGTGGTTCTGCTCTGGAGGAGGCAGGTGTGGATGGAGGTCAGGGCTTGCAAGGCTGACAGAGGCTGCCTATCCAGGGCTGTTCTGACAACTTGCATGGACGGGGTCACAGACTCAGTGAGGTTGGCTTGGTGGACATCCGTCTGGTTGTCTCCCTCATTTTCTTGTGAAAGGTAGGGGATGCAACTGGGGCTGGTACCATCATCTGCTCTGGGAGCCCATTGTGCTGGTTCTGGAAGTCCTACTGACAGGGGCAGAGGGGCTATGGATGCAACATCTATAGGAGAGGGGGCTGCCTTGATGACCTTTCTGCTGCCTCTGACTGGGCTCCCTGTGCCCTGCAGGTTCCAGAAGACCCTGGTGAGGCCATTCAAGGCCTCACTGCAGACCCTCTCCACAGCTCATCCCAGGAAGATGGCTGTTCCACCCAACACTGACCTCAATGGAAGCCCTTGACCTGTCTCAGTGGACACTAGACTGTCCTGTTTCATCAGGCTCAGGGATGAAAGGAGGGGGTTGAAGGAGAGCACATGCTCCTCCAGGAGCAGAATACCAGGAGCACATGCAGGGTTTGTAGGTGATGGACAGGGGTCATGTGGGCAGGCTCCTGGCCTGCACTTGTGAGAGAAGGAGACCATACACCAGACCCCAGCATGGTCCCTGCCTGATTCCTGTGGTGCTGAGACCAAGTGGGATAGTCCAGACCTGGGGATTATGGGGTCTTGCAGACACACACTCAGGTTTCAGGAGTCCCCAGCAGCCATTGGACCAGGGGCTGGATGTGGCCTCCAGGCTCTGTCCCTGGTTTGTGCCACACAGAGACCCTGGACTTTCACCAGGGCTGGCACTGGGCTGGTGCAAGGGACACAAAGGAGACACAGATCCTGTTCCCTTCTTTGGGGATACCCTAGTCCCAAAACTATGAGCACAAGTCAGACAGTGGACTGAGCCTGAAGCTCATGCTGGAGGAGCAGGTAAAAAATAGATAGTGCCCCTCCCCTTCCTCCCATCTGGTCCCTCAAACCAGAGTGATTTCCGGGGAGAAAATGTAACCATCTGGCCATCAATGAGGAGCCCAGAGTGTGCAGGCCTCCTTCTGGTTCTCTCAGTGGGTCCTCAATTCACACACTTACCAGTGACCCTGACCTCCCACCCTTTGCTGCTGTCACCCAGGTCAGCTGCCTGACCTCCTCCTCCCTGGCCTTCCCCACCCTGCTCCATGTGCAGTCAGTGGGACCCTGTGAAGATGAGATGGTTTCCATTACCTCCTGCACAGCAGTTGGTCCTCCCAAAACCAAGATCCCTATGGTCTTTCACAGACTCTGCCTCAGGTGACCCTGTGTCTAGCCTTCCTCCTCTTTTTCCCCTGCATACTCCATTCAGCCTCCCCAGCTCTGCACCAGGCACAGGGCCACCTCAGGACCTTTGTACTTGCTGCTCTTCTGTCTGGGCTGCTCCTTCTGCAGATATCCTGTCCACCCAGCCAGGTCTTTCCACCAATGTCCCCTGCTCAGTGAGGTCTGCCTTTATCACAAACATAGAGTTGCACACACACACACACACACACACACACTCACACCCCAGCCCCTCACCTGTATTATTTCTCTCCCATGTGCTTCTCCTCTATCCAGCATGTTATTACTTAATGCTTATTTCCTGCTCACTGTCTGACCCCTTGTTAGAATGCCAGCTCCAGGAGGACAGGAACTTTTCCCTGTCCCCACAACTGTGCCTGTCTTATCTGGTCCTCAATGTTTTCTTTGGTTTGAAGCTGATTGGCCAGGTGGATGATGGTTGGCCACAGTTGACTGAGACACTGCAGCTTCTGGGTCATGTGCAAGGCACAGAAACCTTAGGAAGACTGAGTTAAGTGTCAGGGAGATGACCAGCATTGCCAGTGGGTATGGCTGTGAGTACAGCACTGGCCAGGGTGGAAGCAGAGAGGGTGGCAAGGCCATCCATGGGCATTCCATCTTTGACTCAGAGGGTGCCTTTTAAATGGATTTTTGCCAGTTTTTAAAAACCAGGAGGTTTCATATAAAAATGCTGCCTTTTTCCAATTACCAAGACTCAGGGTCCATGACCCTCTTTGCCTCACAGAGTTGACCAAGTGCAGCCACAGGCCCCATGCCCTCCATGGCACCACAGCCCACCAGTCCCTGCACTCTTGCAGTCTGGTATGGCCCTTGTCCATATTCACATACACAACCCAGCCTGGGCTGCTGGGGATAGCCAGGAGAAGCTACCCCACATGGATCAGGGACTCTGGGGTGACAACTGAGCCCCCAAGTACACAGGGAGAGCAGAGAACAGCTGGGCCAGGTGGGCTGTGGGACAGGCCCAAGGACCATCTCCATGGCAAATGCATGACTGATACCCTCAATCTAGGCTGAAGGACAGGCAGAGTATCTACCTACTTAGAGGTATCGAGCCTGAAGACCATACTATTCCCTACTGTCACCTTGTAACTGGTAAAACTTCAGAAAAGGAGAGGGATCAGACCCAAAGTGTTTGAGGTCAAATTTGCAGCATCTGGGCAGAACAGGAACCAAAGAGGGACAAGAATAGATAACACTGCAGGTCCAGTGTTCTTGTGACAAACACTTCTAAACTTTCAGTCTTACTCAGATCTGTTACTTTACCCTTTGTGGAAACTTGGATACAGTGAAGTCATGAAAGCCCCCAAGGCCACCCTACTGGGAGTGAATAAAATCCCAGCTTCTGAATTCAGACTAGGGGCTAGCCATCTTGCTCTGACAGCACCAAGATGAGGTTGGGATTGGAAATAACTCAAGTGATTTTCTCCCACACTGGTGTGGAGGAATGAGGGGAGGTCTGGGTCCTCTCAGATTAAGGCCTGACCCCATGGGTGCCTCCCCACCTCCCCACCTCCCCACAAACATCTCTGTGTGGGGAGGAGCATATGCTCCAGGCTTCACAACTGCAGGGAAGTAGATAATTGGTGGCTAGGCTGGGGGGGTTTGTAGGAGCCCCTGGTACACGGGAACCATTACTGTACTGAGGAGGGCTCTGCAGGCGGGATGACTGCAGTTGATCAAGGTCACTGGCTGTGTCGGGGACTGGAGGGGAGACCTCAAAGCTTTGCTGCCAGCCCTCAGTGTTCGAATCCCACCCAGGCAGACCCTCAAGTGAGGTTAACATCCCCTGCACTACTGAGAAATGTCATTCATAGGATAGCATGACCTAGCCACCCCAGCATTTTGTGAGGGTCAGCAGTGTCCCACCTTCAAAGGAGAGCAGAAACAGTGACCCTAACATTGATGCTGTTGTCTGTCAAGTGTTTCCCCATGCAGACCTAAGAGCTGACCACATGGGGGAAGGCCTCAGGTGCTCACATGTGGTGCAGGACAGTGAGCAGGGCCGTAATCAACACAGACTGGTACCCATGAAGAGCAGGGGGCCAAGCCCAGACACTCTGGCCCCACCACTGCCTGTCAAAGCTGCCCAACTGTTGAAATGGCCAGATCTCTCTCCATAAGTCCCACAAAACCCCTGGAGTCAGGACACCCAGGCTGAGAATTTCTCTACATAATCCCCCAAACCAGGGTTTCAGAATACAGCATCAGACAGGACATCTTTGGGCACCAGCCTGTGTAAAGTGGGCATGGTGTACCCGTGCCCCTCCCACATTTCTATCTGATCCCTCTTCCCATTTCACGCAGGAGAGAAGATTCACCCAAATATCCCATGCCCTTGCAAGTGACTGACCTGGCTGCCTTCCTCAGAGGTCATAAGCACTGGTCCATGGGCCAAATGGCACATGTGTTTTCTTTGGTTCACAAAATGGTGGTAGGTTCATAATCATTATAAGAGTTCAAATTTTAGTAGATCACAGTTTTAGCCTTCTCCTGATCAACAGAAAGATCTGGGACATGAAAGTAATGTTTGGACATGGCAAAGATCACTGGAGCCACGTCCCTGTTGCCCCTCCAAATACGGCTCATGATGCCCGATCTGCCACAGTCCCCACTCCTTTGTTGTCCTGAAAGGTGACAAGAGGGTAAGAGTCCACACTCAGGTGCAGTGGTGTGGCATGAATGCCTGCTTGTGCACTGTGTGTTCATTTATTCATTAGTCATCAGTATTGAATGAACACTTCAGTATGTACCTGGGTTAGACCCAAGTTCAGTAGTCACAATGGCAAATGAGACAGATGGGCCTTGCCTCTACCACCAACCAAGGAAAGTGCTTGCATGGTGTCAATGGCATGAGAAGAAAGTAACAGTGTGATGTCTTAAGAGGTCAGGGGGTTAGGTGACCCTGGAGGATGCACCTTGGCCCAGATACTCCCAGGTGCCTACTCTCAGCTCAGTTCCCTACCTATACCTCCCACTCTGAGTGACAACCACCAGCCTGACACATCCTCCAGGTCTTTCCTGCCTGTTTGCGCTGCCCAGGCTGCTTTGTGGTCTTCAGACTGTGGTTGCCTTGCTACCAGGAAGATGGGAGGAGATTGGAGGGTGTGGCTGGCAGAGGCCAAGGCACAGACAGACCAAGTCACCCTGCAGGAAGGAGTAGGCGAACCTCAGCCCCTTCCCTGTTGGAATGTGCCTCCCAAATGGAGGATAACCACAGCCAGAGGCAAGAAGCCCAGTAGGATAGGTCACAGATCAAGGCAGTGGGAGGAGCATGCTCTTGGCGACCCAGAGAGACTCATGGCTGTACTATGTATACTGTAGAACTCCTGAGAAGATGGGGGATCTCAGACAGCAGGATTCAAGCTGGAGTATGGGCTTGGGCCTCTCTGGCCCTGACTGTCCATCAAGGTCCCTGTGATTTTGGAGGAAGTAAATGGAGGGATGGTGCCACCTGCCACTCTTCCTCAAGTTTCCTCTGGCTCTGATGATGCAGGCAGCCTGTGACAGTGGATCTCACTGAGAACTGACTCTCAACCTCCCTTTTCCTGACAGCTCAGGTGACCCTGATGGGGAGGCAGGTGGTGCCCTCCCCATGACCCCTCAGGCACCTTCACCCAGCTGCACCCACCTCTGTGCAGATGTGTGACCCTGAGCCTCCCTCACCATTGTTGCTTCAACCACTCCTCTGGAGCTGTGACACAATCTGGGTTGCAGTCACCCAGGGACTTTGCCAGACTCCAGAAAGGGAGACTTCCACTACCCTGGAGGTGGCTGAGCTGTTGGGCAAAGCCTGGAGCTGTGAGGCACCCACCCCCTAGAACATGACTTCCCCAGGGCCATCAGAATGCTGCTCTGGTCCCCCAAGTCCAAAGGTCTCCTTGGGATTTTCCTCATCAAGGACTTAGTACCAGACAAATCACAGATAGGGCCATGCTAGGGCACCATGGATCATAAGGCAAAGACACAACTTTAAGCCTCTGTAAATATTTAAAAGTAATGAAATGATACCCCAAGTCTTATAAAAAGGCCCCCAGAATAATAAAAATGAACACATATGCATTAAACATAGAACTCTCTAGAACCAAAAATTAAAGACAAAAAATTAACTGTGAGCTAATATTGTTGTTACAACTTTAATTCCCACTGCTTGGTTCACCTCTCCAGAGTGTACCAGGCTGTTGGAATAATTTATCTGACCCAACATAGGGTTAGCCCCTGGGGACAGCCTGGGCTTTGGATTCAGCTGGACTGCACCAGGGCCAAGGCCTGGTTGATCTCAAGATCTGTGTGACCTTGAGAGGGAATCTCAGACCCTCTGGTTTTCATGTGTAACATGGAAATGGTTTGAGAACAACCTGAACAGGGCCTAAGAACTTGATAAAATCACACCAGACCCAACAACCAGGACCTGGCAACTCCTGATGAAATCAGAAGACTTTGATTCTTGGCCCCTTCCAGAGCATCACCAACACCCAAGCCTCTGCTAACTCCCAGGGAGAGATGCTTTGGTACATCTTCATAAATAGCCACAATGATAAAAATGTACTGCAAGCCATACTTTTAAGAGAGAATATCAATTATACAGGGGACCCAATGTCATGAAAAGACACATACAGCAGATAAAATATACAGTTCTCTCTGGTCCATAAACATGCCCTAAAACTTGATTGTGAGCTGTGAATATCACAGCTTAGTGCTTATTAGTGCTTATTTTCTGGGTTTCTTAGAATTTGGTGTGAGGGCCAGGGACACTTGTTCCTTTCTGTGAAGTGAACTAGTCCCCAGCAGATACATCTGTGACCTCCGACCTGGATCTGTGTTTCTTGAATCTGTGATCCAGTCCCCAGGAGTTTCTCAGAAATAAGGGGAGCTCATCCCCTGGGCAAAAATTTATGGAGCAGCAGCCTGTGTTGAAGGTCCTGGCAGAGGCCAGACACTGAACACAGGAGAGATGGAAATCATCACTCTCTTGGAATACTCAATCTAATCAGGTGGGTGAGGACAAGAGGCAGGTGGACAGGAGGGAACAAGGCAGGGAGGAGGGGGAGGAATAGGCCACAGGGTGCTGGAGGCGATCTGTGCCTGCTAAGGTTCTCCATGCATGGAGTCCCCTGGAACCTCAGGGCAGCCCAGGTGCAAGTACTGTTTGTGCCCCTTTTTTCAGGTATAGAAATTGAGGTCCAAAGACAATAGTATCCTTTCCCCAAGACACCCAGCTAGGAATTGTGTGGGCATGATTGATCCTGGTCAACCTGGATTCCCAGTCCCTTCTAAGTCTGGAATGAATGAATTCTGGAGTGGACACAGTGCAAGCACATGCCATGATCAGAGCCCTGCCAGCAGGTTCAGCAGGCTTTTCAAAACCCCGGAGAGCCCAGACCTCTCTCTGCCTCCTGATCCCTGATTTCAATTCCCAAGAATAATTCAGGGTCAAGATCAGATAACCTGGCCCACTCCCTGGAGCATATGTGCACATGTGAATGCACACAGACACACACACACACAGACACACACAGACACACACACACACACACACATGCATGTCTGAAATTTTTGCCTGGATGCCAAGAGCCCCCACCCTGCCTCATCCTGCCTTCCTGCCTCCATCCCCCACTCAAGGCAGAAGGACCTGTGAGAACACAGGGCACGCAGCCCCCTGTGCACCTATGCAGACTCCACTACTTGGCCCCAGAAAGCACCCAGGTGTTCACCTGGGCTGGGGCTGTGCAGCCCACATCACCTCTGCCCCAGACCCATCTGCTCAGTCATGGTGGGTCTGCCTGCATCCCTAAGGCACTGCACACTGCCATGGGAATTCTGTCCTCTGTCACTTTTGCCTGGAAGTCCCTCACAGTGTACCTGTCTCCCTCTGACTGCATTCCCCAGGGTCTTTGCTACAGTGAGTCCCCCTGGGTGAAGCCCACCCCATCATTCCCCTTTCTAACTCTGGCCTCACCCCTTCTGTCCTTCACTGTTCCTGGCATCTGTCACCACTTTACATTTTCTGGTGCATCTCTATTGACCCCCTTCCCCAATCTCCTTTGAATGCCAGCTCAGATGGCAGGGACCTCCCCAGTCCAGCCACTTTCCTTCCTGGAATCCCTCAACTCAGTCAAAACAAAAACCAAATATCAACAGAAGCCTTTACCCAGCAAGCCCCTGCTTCAGGGGGGCCTGCATTTGGGGGTAATATCTTCTGTGCGCTGACCAACTGGCACATGTGGTCCTCAGACATGGGACCAGGTAGGCATAGAGGCCTCTTCCTCTTCCCATGCAACTTCTTGAAGGATTTGGGCATCACAGAGTGAGCCTGGCTGGCAGGAAGCATCAGCATTTGAAGTATCACGTGATTCCATGAGTTCTGGGGTGAGGAGCACATGGGCATTAGAGTCAGACCTTGGTTGAACCTAGCTCCACTCTACATCCATGGTTTATCCAACCCCTTGTGGCATACCTGGCATGGACTCTCCCCATGTGTATCAGTTCAGGTTAATGTCTGTGTGTCCCACTATTCACGGAGATGTCTGGCTTTAATTACCAAACAGACTCCAAAGTTTTTCATGAGCAGCACGGTGGACTCTCAAAGTAAAGTCATTGACCTTCATGCCTCTAACTGCAGGGAGATCCTTCCACTGCTTGCAGCTGGCCTTCATCTCCTGTGAACCTGCTTGCCCACCCTCAAGACCCTCTGTCCACATCCATTGAACAACACTTACATAAGTTGTGGGCAGAGCCCTGAGGGTGCTGTCAGAGTGAAGCCTTTCCTGTTTTCCAAAGCTCAGGTCGAGGGTGATGTCCTCACCAAGTCTCTCCCTTCCAGACCCTGGAACCTCCTACTTTCAAAAATGCAGTAGTTAGACAATGCCCCTTTCTGTCAACCCCACTTCCCTGCTCTTCCACTCCACCATGCTGGAGACCATTAGTTCTGGGTGTCTTTGCCTGTCCCTCTGTGCATCTGCTTGTTCATGTGCCCAGAGTTTGGTTCATGTGCCCCTAAACTATCATTTTTAACAGACCTCTTCAATGAGGGTATGTTTTTGTGTGAACAGTGCATGTGAGCCTCCCCCTGGAACACTAACCTGATTACCAGTCTTTCTATGTCAACAGCTTCAACACAGAAATATATGACCCAGTCCCCCCACCTGTCCTGCTGTCGATGACAGCTCAGAAATGAGAAGAGGGGCTGGAGAAGCCAGCTTTCCATTTGTCCAGAGAAGCCAGTGTCCAACCCAAACTTGCTTTCTCCAGCAGTGGCCAGTGGAAGTGTGGGGAAAACAGACCCGATTTATTTCCATGACTAACCTTTTCCACCTCCCTGGACCATGGGTGAGTAACTCTGACACCTCTCTCCATTACTCCAATGGGCTCAGGGCAGGGAGGGTTACCCAGTCATGAGAATTCAGTTTCCCAAGCCTCTCCCACTCACATCCACTGTGGTTTCCATTCTGGATCAACTTGGGGGGCCACCTGGACAGCTATTTAGCTAATATTGTTTTAAAACTGGTCTTTGCACAGAGAATCACAAACCACCATGCAGATTGGGCCAAATTGAAAAAAAGTCCTTTCAGAGCATGCCAGGCAAGTGGTTGAGAGCAGGCCTACACCCCAAAGAACTCCCAGTGCTGAACTTTTGAAGGACAGAGTTTATAAAGGCAAAAGCCACAAGAACCACAAGAACAATCCAGGCACATGTAGGTCAAAAAGACCCTGTGGAGAGAGTCATTTTGATTGTTTGAGAAAATTGTTTTGATTGTACATTTTAGATTTGTTACACATCAGGGCCACAGTCAGGGTGTGGGAAGGTCCTCCTGTACTGTCAACATAGGCACAACCTTGGGAGGCAGGAAGGAAAACAGTATAAGCAAGCATGCAGTGGAGTGAGGTCAGAACAAAGAGGTATTTCTCTGGTTCTTTTCCATTTCACCTTCTACATCTCTCCCTCACATCAAGCAATACTGTCTAGGAAGCCATAGAAGAATTCATGATATGTGACTAAACAGTGGCAGGCCTCATGCTTGCTGACACTCCATGCACTGCTGGTGTTAAGTGCAACACACCAGGAAATGCTGAGCAGACCCCAAGTCCAGAGTTCTAAGCAAACACAAAAATATGTGACCTAGCTTCCCAATGCCCAGGTGAACTTTCAGGGAAAGTGGTATCTAGAAGATTCAAAAATGAAGCCTTCAATTTCCAGCCCAGAGACATGGGTCCAAGGACTGCCTCAGCTGGAGCAGATGCACACAACATCCCCTCCAGACCAGACTCCTGGATTCCCTTTCCCCACCATGAAGGCTCAGGGACACAGAGGGGTTGGACAGCCCAGGAGATGATGACTTGCTGTGGGTGTGTGTTTTTTTTTATTTTATTTTATTTTTTTATTTTTGTAAACAAATGGGATACATGTTGTTTCTCTGTTTGTACATGGAGTCAAGGCTTACCTTTTGTGTAATCATAAATTTACATAGGGTAATGTTGTTTGATTCATACTGTTATTTTTTCCCTCCCCCCACCCCTCCTACCACTCTTTTCCCTCTATACAGTCTCTCCTTCCCCTATTCTTACCACCCTCCTTATCCCTAACCCTAAACATAACCCTAAACCTAATGCTAACCCCTCCCACCCCCCATTATATGTACTCATATGCTTACCAGCGAGATAATTCATCCTTTACTTTTTGAGATTGGCTTATCTCACCTAGCATGATATTCTGCAATTTCAACCATTTGCCTGCAAATGCCATAATTTTAACATTCTCCAGGGCAGAGTAATATTCCATTATATATATATATATGCCACAGTTTTTTTACCCATTCATCAACTGAAGGGCATCTAGGTTGGTTCTACAATCTGACTATGGTGAATTGAGCAGCAATGAACATTGATGTGGCTGTATCTCTGTAGTATGCTGATTTTAAGTCCTTTGGGTATAGGTCAAGGAGTGGGATAGCTGGGTCAAATGGTGGTTCTATTCCAAGCTTTCTGAGGAATCTCCATACTGCTTTCCAGAGTGGCTGCACTAATTTGCAACCCCACCAGCAATGTATGAGTGTACCTTTTGCCCCACATCCTCACCAACATCGATTGTTGCTTGTGTTCTTGATAATCGCCATTCTAATTGTGGTGAGATGAAATCTTAGGGTAGTTTTGATTTGCATTTCTCTCATTACTAGAGATGTTGAACATTTTTTTCATATATTTGTTGATTGCTTGTAAATCTCCTTCTGTGAAGTGTCTGTTAATTTCCTTAGCCCATTTGTTGATTGGATTATTTTTATTCTTGGTGTAGAGTTTTTTGAGTTCTTTATAGATTCTGGAAATTAGCGCTCTATCTGAAGTATGAGTGGCAAAGATATTCTCCCACTCTGTAGGCTCTCTCTTCACATTGCTGATAGTTTCCTGTGCTGAGAGAAAGCTTTTTAGTTTGAATCTATCCCAGTTGTTGATTCTTGCTTTTATTTCTCGTGCTATGGGAGTCCTGTTAAGGAAGTCTGATTCTAAGCCAAAAGGTGAAGATTTGGACCTACTTTTTCTTCTATAAGATGCAGGGTCTCTGGTCTGATTCCGAGGTCCTTGATCCATTTTGAGTTGAGTTTTGTGCAGGGTGAGAGATAGGGGTTTAATTTCATTCTGTTGCATATGGTTTTCCAGTTTTCCCAGCACCATTTTTTGAAGAGACTATCATTTCTCCATTACATATTTTTGGCACCTTTGTCTAGTATGAGAAAATTGTATTTATTTGGGTTTGTGTCCATGACCTCTATTCTGTACCATTAATCCTGTCTATTTTGGTACCAATACCATGCCTTTTTTTTTATTTTTGCTTTCTAATAGAGTTGAAGATCTGGTATTGCGATACCGCCTGCTTCACTATTTCTACTGAGGATTGCATTAGCTATTCTGGGTTTTTTGATCTTCCAGATGAATTTCACAATTCCTTACTCTATTTCTGTAAGGTACATCATTGGGATTCTAATTGGAATTGCATTGAATCTGTATAGCACTTTAGGTAGTATGACCATTTTGACAATGTTAATTCTGCCGGTCCAAAAACATGGGAGACCTTTCCATCTTCTAAGGTTTTCTTTAATTTCTTTCTTTAGTGTTCTGTAGTTCTCATTGTAGAGGTCTTTCACCTCTTTTGTGAGATTGATTCCCCAGTATTTTATTTTTTCAATGCTATTGTGAATGGGGTAGATTTCCTAATTTCTCTTTCTGAAGATTCATCACTTATGTATAAAAATGCATTGGATTTATGAGCATTGATCTTGTAACCTGCTACTTTACTGAATTCACTTATGAGTTCTAAAAGTTTTCTGATGGAATTTCCAGGTTCCTCTAAATATATAATCATGTCATCATCGAATAGGGATAGTTTGAGTACTTCTTTTTCAGTTTGTATTCCTTTAATTTTTTTGGTTTGTCTAATTGCTCTGGCTAGAGTCTCAAGGACGATGTTTAATAGAAGTGGTGAAAGAGGGCATCCCTGACTTGTTTCAGTTTTTAGTGGGAATGCTTTCAATTTTTCACCATTTAGAATGATATTGTCCATGGGCTTAGCATAGATGGCCTTTACAATGTTAAGGAATGTTCCCACTACCCCAATTTTTTCTAGTGTTTTGAGCATGCAGGGATGCTGTATTTTATCGAATGCTTTTTCTGCATCTATTGTAATAATCATGTGATTCTTAACTTAAATTTGTTGATATGGTGGATGACATTTATTGATTTCTGTATGTTGAACCAAACTTGCATGCCTGGGATAAAACCCACTTGATTGTGGTGCACTATCTTTTTAATGTATTTTTGTATTCGATTTGCTAAAATTTTGTTGAGAATTTTTGTGTTGATGTTCTTTAAGGATATTGGTCTGAAATTTTCTTTCCTAGATGTGTCTCTCTCTGGTTTAGGTATCAGGGTGATATTGGCTTCATAGAATGAGTTTGGGGGGCTTCTCTCCTCTTCTATTTCATGGAATACTATGAGGAGTATTGGAATGAGCTCTTCTTTAAAGGTTTTGTAGAATTCAGCTGAGAACCCATCTGGTCCCGAACTTTTCTTTGTTGGTAGGCTTTTGATGACCTCTTCTATTTCATTGCTTGAAATTGATTTAATTAAGTTGTGTATGTTCTCCTCGTTCAGTTTAGGTAATTCATATGTCTCTAGAAACTGTTGATGTCTTCGAGTTTTCTGTTATGTTGGAGTATAGATTTCCAAAATAGCTTCTGTTTATGTTTTGTATTTCAATCGTGTCTGTTGTGATATTTCCTTGTTCATTGCAAAAATTAGTAATTTGAGTTTTCTCCCTCTTTCTCTTTGTTAGTGTGGCTAAGGGCTTATCAATTTTGTTTATTTTTTTCAAAGAACCAACTATTTATTTTGTTAATTTTTCCGATTGTTTCTTTTGTTTCAATTTCATTGATTTTGGCTCTGATTTGAACTATTTCCTGTCTTCTACTACTTTTGGTGTTGGTCTGCTCTTCTTCTTCTAGGGCTTTGAACTGTAGTGTTAAGTCATTTATTTGTTGATTTCTACTTCTTTTGTTGAATGCGCCCCATGAAATAAATCTTCCTCTAAGTACTGCTTTCATAGTGTCCCAGACATTTTGATATGATGTGTCTTTGTTCTCAATTACTTATAAGAATTTTTTATTTCCCTCCTGATGTCTTCTGTTATACATTCATCATATAATACTGTATTATTTAATCTCCAGGTGTTGGAGAAGTTTCTGTTTTTTATTCTGTCATTTATTTCTAATTTCAAGCAATTATGATCTGATAGAGTACAAGGTAGAATCTTTATCTTCCTGTATTTGCTAACAGTAGCTTTGTGGCATAAAATATGGTCTATTTTACCGAAGGATCCATGTGCTGCTGAGAAGAAAGTGTATTCATTCTTTGTAGGGTGGTATATTCTATATATGTCGGTTAAGTCTAAATTGTTGATTGTGTTATTGAGATCTATGGTTTCTTTATTAAATTTTTGCTTGGAAGATCTATTCCGTGGTGAGAGAGGTGTGTTAATATCGCCTAGTATTACTGTGTTGTGGTCCACTTGATTTCTGGAATTGAGAAGGATTTGTTTGATGCACATGAATTAGTCAATGTTCAGGGAATAGATATTTTTGATTGTTATGTCTTGCTGATTTATGCTTCCCTTAAGCAGTATGTGATGTCCTTCTTTATCCCTTTTGACTAGTTTTGGCTTGAAGTCCACATTTTCTGAAATGAGGATGTATACTCCAACTTTTTTTGCTGTGTCCATGTGCATGGTATAATTTTCCCATCGTTTCACCTTTATTCTATGAATATCTCTTTCTATGAGATGAATCTCTTGCAGGCAGCATATTGTTGGATTTTTTCTTTTTAATCCAATCTCCCAGTCTATTTCTTTTGATTGATGAGTTCAGGTCATTAACATTCAGGGTTATTATTGTGATATGATTTGTATTCCCAGTCATTTGACTCATTTTTGTTTTTTGACATGATTTGGTTTCTCTTTTATTTGGCTATATCTTGAGGCTTGTTCCTCCAGATGCTGATTTGCATTGTTGTTTTTCATCTCTTCCTCATGGAATATTTTGCTGAGAATGTTCTGTAATGCCAGCTTTCTTTTTGTAAATTCCTTTAGCTTTTGTTTATCATGGAAGGATCTTATTTCATTGTCAAATCTGAAAGTAAGGTTTGCTAGGTATAAGATTCTTGGTTGGCATCCATTTTCTTTCAGGGCTTGGTAAATGTTGTTCCAGGCCCTTATAGCTTTTAGGGTCCTGATTGAAGAATCTTCTGATATTCTTATTGGTTTCCCCATGAATGTAATTTGATTCTTTTCTCTCGCGGCCTTTAAAATTCTGTCTTTATTTTGTATGTTACCTATTTTCATAATAATGTGCCTTGGTGTGGGTCTCTTGTAATTTTATATATTTGGAGTTCTATAAGCCTCTTGTACTTGGTTTTCCATTTCATTTTTCATATTTGGGAAATTTTCTGATATTTCATTGAATAGGTTATTCATTCCTTTGGTTTGTTTCTCTAATCCTTCCTCAATCCCAATAATTCTTAAATTTGACCTTTTCATAATATCCCATAATTCTTGTAGATTCTGTTCATGACTTTTACCATCTTCTCTGTTTGGTCAACTTTGTTTTCAAGATTAAATATTTTGTCTTCAATGTCTGAGGTTCTGTCTTCCAGGTGTTCTATCCTATTGGTTTTTCTTTCTATGGAGTTTTTAACATGGTTTATTTTTTCCTTCATTTCAAGGATTTCTGTTTTTTTTCTTTTCTCAGTATCTCTAACTCTTTATTGAAATGATCTCTTGCTTCCTGTATTTGCTCTTTTAACTGTTAATTGGTGTGATCATTTAATGCCTGCATTTGCTCTTTAATCTCCTCCTTCAATGCCTGCATTTGCTCTTTCATCTCCTCATTTGCTTCCTTGATTTTTTTAATTATGTACATTCTGAACTTCCTTTCTGACATTTATTCTGCTGTGCTGTCATTGGGCTTTATCAGTGTAGTATCTAGGTTTGTTTGGGACATTCTCTTCCCTTGTTTTCCATATTGGTAAGATATCAATGGGACTCTGAGATATTGCAGATTTCCTCTATTGGCTTATAGTGTCCCTGTAGATTTCCAGTGTATCACCTCCCAGCCTTCAGTAGCTCGAAGTCTTGGAGGAACTTGAAAATGCAGTGCTTCTGAACTAAGCTGTCCCTAGTCTGCTACTGGTTCCAGGGTTTGGACCTGGCTCTGTGTGGAAAGGATCTTCCTGGAGGGCCTGCTCCAAGAAGCTAGCCTTGTTGGAGGAGCCCACTGCCGGAGTTAGCAGGGCTACCTGGGGAAGACTCTATCTGCCCTTCCCTGCTCTGATAAGCTTCCCCTATCTGTGCTTTCCACCCAGACCAAGATTCACCCAGTGGGGGAGACTCACCCCATGGCTCTATTTTAGTCTGAGTCTCTCAATGCCTCCCCTTCTTGAATCCTGGTTTCTGGAGTGACTGGAGATGCAGTCACCCTCTAGTCTGCCATCTTGGAATGTCCCATGGAAAGAGCCTGTGGCCGGAGGGGGCAGGGCTCCTGGAGAAGTCTCTGGCTGCCCTGCCCTCATCCCAGAGGCTGCTTATGGGTCAGAGCTCTCCATTGGCTCAGGGACTTGTGGCTTCTCTGTGTAGAAAGGCTCTCACTGTGCGGTCTTCTCTGAGAAGCCAGCCTTGAAAGGTGCCTCCCGCCGGTGGGAGCCAGTCTGCTTGGGGAAGTCCCTTGCTTCCCTGTCCTGGTCCCTGAAGCTGCCTGTGGGCCAGAG
This sequence comes from Sciurus carolinensis, assembly GCF_902686445.1. Taxonomy (NCBI): domain Eukaryota; kingdom Metazoa; phylum Chordata; class Mammalia; order Rodentia; family Sciuridae; genus Sciurus; species Sciurus carolinensis. The sequence continues at coordinate 209,284 of NW_025920171.1, read as the reverse complement.
CTTGGCGTGCTGGCTTTGGGACTTGGAGCTGGTTCTGTGCAGAAAAGCTCTCATTGGGGGGCCTGCTCCCAGAAGTTGGAGAAGCTGGCCATGTGGGAGAAACCCACTGCCAGAGTGCACAGGGCTGCCTGGGGAAGACTCTAGCTGCCCAGCCCTACTCTGATAAGCCACGCTTCTCCAGGCCTCCCGCCCAGGCCGAGCTTCTCCCATTAGGGGAGACTCACCCTGTGGCTCTATTTTAGTCTGAGTCTCTCAATGCCTTCCCTTCTTGAATCCTGGGTTCTGGAGTGATAGGAGATGCAGTCACCCTCTAGTCCACCATGTTGGATCGACCCATCGGGTGTGTGTTTAATTGTAGGTGAATAATTTGATATTTTGGGGTCAGGATCCTTAGGAACGTGGGGGAACAGAGGTGGGACAGTGATGATAATAGAGTTGGCATGTCCCAGGGCTTCACCTGAATCTATATCTAACCACTGCCTTCCCTGCTTGACTGTTGCTCAAGTCATCCAGGGCCTGCGCTCGGACATTGGTCATCTTCAAACATCTTTTTTTATAAGTATGAGCATCAAAAGGATTTATTGTGAGAAAGTTTCTTCTAATAAGCAGAACCAAGATCATGAGTATGAACAGTGTGATTATGAATATCTACATCTTGTAAGAGCTCCTGCCTCAGGGTCTTTGCACTTCCCAATCCCATGGCCTGGAGTGCTCTTCACCATGAAGCCACCTGCCCCATTGCCTTCCTCAGCTTCCTCAGAGCTCAGTTCCCTGCTCCCACTAGCTCAGAGGTCACCTGCTGCTGTCAAATGACTCAATCTTCTGCATCTTTCTTCATGGTGTGTTTTTCTAATGTGTTTCCAGTTCATGTGTGTATATTTGTGAGTTAATGAGGGAAATGTTCTCCACACTTCTAACTGAAAGTGACTCTGGCCACTGGGGAAAGGTCTCAGTGGTGGAAGGACAGTGAAGGACTTCGTGTCATTTGAGTAGTTAAAGGACATTATATGATTGGATAAGGAAGACATGGGGAGCACTGAGGAGAATAAGCCTGGGAATAAGCAACCTGGGTAAGATACAAGGTGACCATAATCTGTCATCCTGTTCCATATCTCATACCTGAGGAAATGATTACAACATCTGCAGTGCCTGGGATCCTCTAAAGAAGACCATTGAATGCACCCCTATCTCTCTGAGTGATCACAGGTGACTCTGGGAAGGAAACAAATCATAGACACTCACAGCTTCAGGGAAGTCCTTGTTGCTTCCCTACAGTGCTTTGAAAAGTGGACTTCACATAGAACTCTGGATTTCTACCTTCTCCTGAGAAGGTGAGTGGCAAGAAGCTGCACAGAAGTGGTCGCAACATCTAGATGGGGCCCGCTCTCCCACTGACCACCGTCCTCCCAGCTCTGCACTGAATGACAGCTCCCCTCTCATTGCACTGGGCACTGGATATCTTGTAGAGCTTAACAGTAGTCCATGTGTGTGCTCACCAATGCCTTTATCAAACTGGCAGTTAAAGACAAAGAGGATTGCATGGTCCTGGGAGAAAGGCAAGACTGGGTTCTGAACCCAGTCTCTCTGGGACCATGAGTTTCCCTCCATTAGGTAACAAGCTGGTGGGGACATTGGCAGCACAGCTAGTTTCCTACTGGTGGTCTCCAAACAGGAAGAACTCTCACCTCTGCAGGGGCTTCCTCCAGCCCAGGTCCCTGGGACACAGGGGCCTGACTGGGTCTAGCAAGGCCAGTGAGACTCCAGGCCACTCCCTGAACAGAAAATTCCTTTTCACCTGCATCCTGTGTCTTTCCTTTTGCTTGGGGTTTGGAGGGTGGAGCTCAGCCCTCAAGTGCCAGGTAAGTGCTCTGCAAGTGTCTTGCCTTCCAAGGGGCACTATGCTCCATTGCTGTTATTCACTACTGACCCATCTTTATCACTGTCTCTGTCTCCATCTCTGCCTCTGTCATGGACTCTTTTTCTCTTTCTCTGAATCTCTGTCATCTCTGTCTCCTGTCAAAAGAGAAACACACCCTAGCCCAAGCTGTCAGGCCACACACCTCTTGGTCTCCTGCAGTGTGCAAAAGAAACAGCTGGAACAGGTGACTCTGTCACACCTGCTGTTTTTCAAGTACTCTTAACTCCATGTAGACAAGAGGCTGAGCAATGTGTTTTGAGGTGTCACATGTTATAATTCAAGATGGACTGGGGAGACAGGTGTGATACCTGCATGCAGTTCAATGCCAGGCATACAGCAAGCACTCAGTTTGGGTTAGCCTTTTAAAGTATTAAATGACTCAGCTACCAAGTGTAGTGTAACCCAGGCTGATTTCCACATCCTGTTATAGCTGAGTTTGTTTTGGAATCTTTCCACAAAGTATTAAAAGAAACATTTAAAATGAGCAGCAGACTTTTATTTTTAATTGAAGGATTTTGCATCTGGCTCTGCTTGCAACATCAGAAGACTTGCACCTCCTGTCCCCTTTACACATGGGGAGTTCAAGGGGAAAGAAATTCATGAAACTTGGCATGTCCTCACATGTCCACCATCATCTTAGCTCCACTCACTTCTCCACTGTGCACCTGCCCAGCCCCAGCCCCTATAGTCACTGACTGGACTTGAGCTCTAGAGATTGGAGGATAGACCTGTAAGTAGGGAAGTCTGGGGTGGTACAGAGATGAGGGTCACGTGAGCCCAGTTGTGTGCATAGAAGGAAAGCAATCATAGGTATATCACTATGGTTTCAGGCACAGGGGTGTGAGCCTTGACCTGAACCAGCAGGTGACATAGAGTCATGAACTGGGGTCCAGAGAGGAAAAGCACCTCTGTCCTGCACTATATGAAGTCACTGGTGTCTCATTGGGGCTGAAATTTACTTGGAAACCCTCCCCTGACTTCAAGTGTCCCTGGAACATCCATAATAACATATGATCAACTTCAGATCCACCTGCCCCCAGCAATGCCCGGGCAAGGACCACTGCAAGAGACGTGAACCTCCCAGTGTATAGAAAGGCCTGGGGGATAAACAACAGCAATCAAACCATGTTCAAGCATGGGGATCTGTTGGGTGATACATGCTCACTATTGTCCCCATAACAATCCAGAAGAATCACACTGGATTCCAGGAACTGCTTCCCAAATGTTTCTTCAGTGATGCAAAAGGACACCACTCCTGATCCCTGGATGTTACAAGATCAAATCAAATGTCTGCTGTTTTGGCTTTAGCTATGAATATCCAAGGCTCAAACATGGTAGCTAAAGTACAAATCAATTAAGCAGACATGGAGGCAGCAGCATTGAACTTCATTAAAGGATAATGAATGAAAAATCGTGCTGTAAATTGTTTTGTCCTTTGCCTTACACCAATGATAGTTGTACAATCTTCTGGAAGAAAACTCTGCTGTGGTCACTCTCAACAAAGGGGAGGTGGTGAGGGGCCTCAGGAGGGACTGGGCATAGCGTTATTGATGGGACTCAGAGATCACAGGTCAGGTCCTCTCTAAAATCTCAACCCAGAATAGTCCCTTCATGACTATTTTATTGCAACTCAATAGCACACTGTCCTTGGCAGCAGCATCTCTGTTCAGCAAGGCAGAGCATAGCAGCATTCCTAGAGCTGGTCAACATGCCCTGGCCTGGTGGAACACATCTGCTGGACCTCTGAAGTCTACCATGCCCCTCAGCTTGTCTGCATCGAACTTCCCAACTTCTTGCTGCACCCCCACCTGCCCAACTACTCTGCCTGAAACATAGCAGCCCCTGACCTTTCCACCTCCCCTCCAACCTGATTCCAGCCACCTCCCACCTCAGTGGTACCTCACCCTGCTCTGAGCCCCAGCACTGTCCCAGACGCCTGCAAGGCCAACTGGTCTCCCTGCTTCTGCCCTTGTCCCAGCCATCCACCCATTCTCCTGCAGCCAGGGTCAGCCTTTGATGACAGGAAGGAGAGGCTATTTTCTGCTAGAACATGTCAGCAACTGCTTTGATCTCAGAAGTAAGGACAAACTTGCAGGACTTCTGGGTTGTTTGTGGTGTTATGGGGTGCAACTTAAGAACGGAACCATCACCACTGAGAAGTACAAATTTGAGAGTCTTTATTAAGCTGGCCAGCTTACTGCCTCACACGATGCCCCAAAAAATGGATATCGGGAGAACAGCCCCGACCACAGGGTTGTAGGGGTTCTTATACCAAAAAGCACATTAATCATAAGTGTCTGTTGCTATGATTCAAAATTACACATCACATCATGAGATCATCAACAGAGAGGGAAGTGGGTCAAAATAACCCTTATCTAGGTACAAATTAAGGAATGGTTACTAACATCCACATAATCACTGTTCACATGGTACATTGTTTAGGAACAATAGGAATAAAAAGAGAGCAATTCTTTACTACATAGGAGTTTCCATTGTACATTATTAAACATGTCACACCAAGTAACTGATGATGGGCACAGAGGCAGTGTGTTCCCATGGGAGAAGCTTATTTACTACATAAGCTCAGAGCAAAATGGAGTCTGTTTAGTCATTTCCCTTAGAGTCTGGCCTATAACATTCTCATGGAGTCTGATCTGTCAGACCATCACAGTGGCATGCCTTTAATGCCATGGTCCCTCATCCCCTGCCTCAGCATTCAAAGCCCATGACTTGCACTTGAGAAAATTCTTTTACCTTCCAGTCTCCATCCTGCTGACCAGGTTGAGGGGAAAGTCCCAGGAACTGCCCCTCTTCTGTTCACTATCAAAGACAAGGCCACTGTGGAGGGAGGTGGCTCACTGATGCCTAATAACAGTTTTCATGTTTTTGTTTTTGCAACGACCTTCTGTTTATGTCAGTGGATACTGTTTACCTATTCAAAACCCAGAGTTACCTAGCATAAAATTGCAATGCCTAGATCAGAAGGCCCTGGGTTACAGCCAACACAGTGTGACTGGATGTTCATGGCCGATGCTGGAGACCTCTGCTCCACTCTGCTCTGCACTGGTTGCTCTTCCAGGCAAGACCCATGAATCATCGCCTGGGTGTCCCTAGAGCCTGACCAAGCTCTGGCCCCAAAGATGCTTACCAGAGTTTTGTTTGTATTGAATTAAGCAGTAGCACCTATCCAAAGAGTGTTCCTCAAAAATCCACCCATCACAGGTTTCCTGGTCAAAGTACATAATACAGACAGGGTCTCCATGTTCTCTGTTCCTCTCCCTGTAGAGAAGGGATGTTGCTGGTGTGGCCATTGTTACCTTTACCCACCTCACTGCTGGGAACCAGAGAGCTCTCTTTCTGTTCTATCCCATGTTTGTCCTCTCATCGAGGTGGCCACTCTGTGCCCTGGGGCTGGAAGGAAGCCCAAAATCATCTCAGGCAAGAACTCTCCAGTCCAGAGGACAGTCAGAGCTGCTGTGGGGAGGAGAAGAAAATAGCAGATGATGAATATTTTCCAGGCCCCACCTCTGTGAGCAGCTGTCATGGGGATTGGAGACATGTGCTCAGTTTTGGGGGCACAAGGATACTTGACCTGAGATAAACCACAGAGATTCAAAGGCCCAGCCTCCTCCTCATCTGCCAACTTTGGAAATCTCTGAATGCCTTCAAAGGCCTCTTCAACCTTGAGAGAGGAGGAGTCTGACCTCCATAGAAGGCCAGGCAGCCAGGTACTTGCTGAGAGTTGGGGCTGCTGTGGGAGCTGACTGATGCCGCAATGAACCTGAGACCTCCTTTCTCACTCCTTGAAATTCATATCTAGACATGCAGAGCACAAAGATGCATGCATCCAGACATCCCCACAGCAGGGTTTAGAGCAGTGAAAAATAAACGTTCAAACAGGAACAACTCAATTTTGACCCAGAAAGTGGTTAAATAGCATGGGTTCAAGGATTGGACTCTGGGTTCTAATTTTGTGCACACAATATACACGTGGAAACATACATGCATGTGTGTGCAGAGCATGTAAACACACAACATGTGGGTAGATTTTTACCTCAAATTGTCTTCATTGCCCTCTGTGCCCCCATCACACCCACAGTTCCTTTTATTATTCCAGCATTTTCTTTTGGTTTGTCATGAGTCAATATAAAGCTGTAAACCAAGCTCAGTATTCAGCTGATTTCAATCCTGGATCCTACAGTAGATTGTATTGATCCCAAGATGTATTGATCCCAAGAGAGAGGCTGGTGCTCAGTCACTGACTTGGTCCAGGTGCAATTCCAGGAGTACCCTTCTTCCTGTTCTTCACCTGGGTCCCCAAGGACCCCCAGCCCCTTCCTACTCCTCTGCAGCTGTGTGCTTATCTGACTGTTGCAGTGGCTTCCTCTGTGGATGAACCTCTGTGGTCTCCCTGCTTCTGCTCCAATTCCTGATAATCTATCCTCCACCTGGAGTCAGAGTGTCACATTCGTACTCTTCTTGAAGTGCCTTCACCTGTGTTCTTAGGATAACACTCTTAGGTACCAAATCATCATTGCAAGTCCTAGCGTTGATTGCTTCCTGGCTGCAAATTACTTTTGATAACTGCCTGAGAACATTCATATGCATGACTCTCCACACAACCTCTACTGTGAGCTTTAATACAAATCATCTACTCTGGGCAGCTCAGTTTCGGCTCAAGATTTTAATAATGCATTCAAAATGGCTCCAGGTTCACTAGGGATTAAACCATAAGAGCTAATTTCAGAATCCCAGCTAGGAGATCTTTACATTTGCTGACAACAACAATATTCACAAACATCCAAACTCCACTGCCCTTTGACAGTGGACACAGGCCACTGCTAACCTAATGGATGATTGCCCCTTCTTTCTACTTCCAAGTGGGGAGGTGGGGAGGTGTGGCCACATCCTGTGTCAACAAATCCCATCACAAACAAGACTCTTGTTAGATTTAATTTGTAAACAAGCAAGATAATATTCCAAAGAAAAAGAATTAAAGGACCAGAGGGTCTAGGGGAAAAAACTATCACATTCCACTGAAGAACTGATCCATGTTGCGGGGGCAGACATCTCCATCCCACAGGGCTCTGATCTCACTCTGTGCTTTGCTTTCTGTGGTCATTTTTCTACTTCTTGAGGAATTGAGCCTGCAAATCTTGTCCAAAAATAGGCTTTTGGTCTTATTTATTTTAAAGAAAAAGAGAGGTGTTGGGAGGAGACCAAGACCTTGCAGCCGAGCTTCCTTATGTTTGCTGTGACCTTGATGAATTCTGCCTGTCTCTGTTGTCCTTGGGAAAGTTCAGCCACCACCCAGAACCCCAACTTGTTCACACAGCAAGTTTTTCTGGATACTGCCTGCATCCTCTTTCTTGGGGACTGTGATGGAGCTGGCAGTCTCCCTACCTTCTCCCAACACTGCCCCATCCTGAATGCTCCCTAGGGCAGCTGGAGGGGTCTTTCTAAAGTGGGACCACTCAGCATGAACTGGAATAGCATGAGAGCAGCAGAGTTGAAGGGATCCCAAATCAGAGGCGCCTCACTTCCAGGTCATGGACATTCAAGACACAAGTCTCACTGGGTGAGAGCACTTCATACCCCAATTCCCCAACTCACCACCCAACACTCGCCCCCCTCTCATGGCTTATAGAATAAGTGCAAACTCCTGAAGCAATGTAACCTGGCCCTGGCCTGCCTCTCCTGCTTCCCCTATCCAGCCCCACCACAGGGCTCTTTCTATTGCTGGACTCACTTCTGCCCCAGGGCCTTTGCTCTGACTCTTTTTTGACTATAAATTTTTCCTCAGAGATTGTACAATGGAGTCATTCTTCTCTGTAAAGTCTAAGCATAAGTGCCACCTGCTCTGAGACCTGTCCTGGGCACTACCTAATCAGTAGGAACACCCAGGCAGTCACTGGGTTTTGTCTCCTTCTTCACTTACTGCTACACTCAACTTATTACCTGGTATGAATACTGGAGCGGCTTTCTGCAGTTAGAGATAGAGTTTTTGTTGGTCACAGCATGGTCCCCAACACCTTGCATAGCACACAGCACATGGTAGCTGCCATTAACAACATTGTGGACTTTCTTAGATCTGTACCATCCCTGTGCCAGGGTCTTTCAACCTGGTTGCTATTGACATTTTGAATCAGATCTTTCAATGTTTTGGGTGGGGGAGGGGGCTGGCACCTAGAGGGAGGGACAAGGGATACTAGTAAGCATCCTGCAATGTATAGGACACCTCCACATGAGTATGCACTTTGGCTGGAGATGGGAACCCTGGCTTTCTTGTCCACAGAGGGAGCAGAGCAGTCAGACTCCCCCAGGGCCTGACCCTGCCATGTTCCACCTGTGCATGGGCAAGTGATGACTATCCAGGGCTTGTTGTGTGTCAGTCACTGTCCTAGGAACTTCCTAGGCAGCAATTCCTTTATTCATTGCAAAGGCCCAAGGAGGCCAGTGCCATTACTGACCCTGTCACATACAAGAGGGTTGTGAGGCACAGAAGGATTAGGTGACTTTCCCAGGCCCAGGGGGGCAGCATCCTGGATAAAGTTGGAGGTTAGAGGTCTGCAACTCACTCAAAACAGTGGGGTGAGACATGAATAGATGGGATTGCATAGAACAGCAACTGAGAAACAGCACAGGGAGATGCACTGGAAAACACACAGATGTGTCAAAGTATAACTCTAGAGAAGTTCCAAGGAACTCACAGGAAGACCAAAAACTAACCAAACAAACAAAAATCCTAAAGGTAAAAATTAAAAACAGAAGAAACAGGACCTCCAAAATACCCCATAAAATGATAAATTTTAATCCTGGTAATCAATTACATTAAATGTTAATGGTCTAAATACACCAATAAAAACACAGAGATTGAAAAAGCATATTAATTTATATGTTATCCATCAGGAACTCACTTCCAAAGTAACTATGGAGGCAGAAAGAAACAGGTGTTCTTGAAATTACAGAAATGAAAGAATTTTGAGATGGGTAACAAAAAGGGTGTAAATAGAATAAACTCTTCCTCACTATTCAGTTTCTTAAGTGATATGAGACAGCCAAAGCACAAATAGTATATGATGCTCAATGTGTGCAAAGCAAGTTTAAGACAACTCCATTTCAAGAGTGGGCAGGGTAGTGGCCTCAGTGGAGGTCTCAGTGCTTTATTTCAGTGATGAAACACTGATGAGAGCATGATGTGGCAGCCTGGGAATGCACACGGTGGCACCCAGGCAGTGCTGAGAAGTGTATGCAAGGTACTGCTCCAGAAAATCAAAATGGAATCACAAGAACCTAGAGGGGAAAAATAGAAAACAAATAATAGAACAGCTGCCCTAAACCCTAACATAGCAATACTTAGTCAAAATGTCAATAATATAAATATAACATTTGAAATAGGGAGACAATGACAGAGCTGATTATAAACCACCAGCCTACTACATGCTGTATAGGAGAAGCTCACTCAAGCACAGTGAACTGGGGGCTGGCAATAAAGGAGGGGCATGCTGTGTCATGTCATGAATTTAGTAACAGCAGTGGCCAGATTAGTGCCAGATTAGTGAATTTTACAGCAAAGAAAATGACTGGGATCAGTGGGGGACATGATCCAGTAAGGAAAGCAGGTCTCCCCCATGATGTCTTAAATGGGTAAACACCAAACCACAGAGCTTCAAACCACAAGAACAAAAGATGACCCATTTGAACAGAGAAAGAGATACACTTATGATCAGAATTGGAGGCTCCAACAATGAAGATATTGGCATTGGACACTTCGTATCACTAACTGACCTGTCAAGAAACCAGATCTAACAGGCAGGAGACAGTAAGGTCAAAGTGAAAATGAACGACCCCATAATTGGCAGGATCTGATTGACATGCACAGGCTGCTTTGTGCAATGACCGTAGACCACACATTTTTGCCAGGTTCACATGGAGTGTTTGCCAAGAAAGACCATCTCTGGGTTCACAAAGGAAACCTCAACAACTCAGAAGAATCAAGGTTACAATGAGAATGAATGTTCTCTTTCCATGATGAAATGAACCTGGAGTAAACAACAGGACCACAGGAAAATCTTCAAATGTGAATATGAAGCAGAACCATTCTATATAATCCATGAGAAAAAGAGGAAGTCCACAAGGACATTTTTAAAATACACAAAACAAATGAAAATGAACATATAACAAGAAGACTGAAGAAGATAAAGAGGGAAGAAATGTGCCACCATCACCAGGAGCAAACCAGGGTATTCCTGAGCATTCCACCACCACAGAAAGGAACAAAGCCCAACTAATACTTGGAGTCCACCTTGGAAGAAACGGGTACTTCTTTGAAAACCACAAACTACTACACTCAATTGAGAAGAAAGAAAGTGAGTAATGTTACAAGCTCTGTAAAAATATCTCTAGGTCCAGATGACTTTACTGGAGAACTTTATTCATCATGAAAAATACATTAGCACCAATTTCATTCCATCTATTCCAGAACACAAAGATGGAGTCCTTCCCAGCTCATTTTATGAGAAGTGTCTCCTAGACATCAAAATCAGACAATAATAGCACATGAATAGAAAATTACAGACTAATATCTTTCAGGAACTTAGAAAAAATATCTTCAAATATTAGCAGATTGGATACAACCAAGTGGAGAAAGACTTATGCAACATGTGCAATTTATTCCAGGTATACAAGGTAGCTAATATTAAAAAAAGCAAAAGCAATCTGTGTAATACATCAATACCAACAGGTGCAAAAAAATCCAAAAATCTCACAAACAGCATCAACAAAACCCTACAGTTAATACCATCCTTAAGGGTGAAGGGCTGTATGCTTTCCCCTGACAGAAAGAGCATGACACCAAGTAGTTCTTCAGTCCTTCCTTTTATGCAACACAGTACTGGAAGTTCTTCACAGTGTAATAAGACAAAAAAAAGAAATATAAGGCATAAGTATATAAAAAAGAAAAGTCTCAGTTTTCAGATGACAAGATCGCCTGCAGAGATAATCCCCAAAAAAACAAACCAAAACAAAATAAAAAGTTCTTTGAATTAATTAGTGAATTCAAAAAGTTCATGTGATACAAGATCAATACATGAAATTCATTGCTTTTCTACATGCTAACAATGAACAAATGGAAACAAAATTAAAGTGCAATACCACTTATAATTACTACAAAGAAAATGAAATATCAGGTATAAAATTAGCAACATACAGACATGCTCTGTATACCAAAAACTAGAAAATCTTAAGGGAAAAAATTTAAAGAATTGGAAAGACAGTGTCTATGGCTTGGAAGCCTCAACATAGTGAAATTTCCAGTCTTTTCCTGGACAATCCGTGTTTAATGTAATGTCTATTAAATTACCAGGAGGCTTTTTGTGGACAGAGACAAAGTATGGGCTTCCTACTCTTGCTGGGAGTTCATGCTTGGCCCCCTTCCATGGCTGGTGGATGAACTCAGACTGAGGTCCTGCCCTGGGTGGAGGAGTAAAAGACCTTGGGTCAGGTTCACCTTATACTTCCAGGTGGAGGGCTGGGAGAAACCTGATTAAAGTGAGGTTCTGCCATTTGCTGGGGGAGAGGGGGTGCCAGGCGTGCTGGTGTCCCAGAGAAGGACCTCTTTGAGCTGCTGCTGGGTCTGGGTGGGGACAGGTCAGCATTCCCTGTGAGCTCTGTGGAAGCCTCTGCTCATTGGCATACAAACATTGGCTGAGGAACTCAGCACCCTCTCATGCAGAGGCCCATGGACCCTCAGCCAAGATATACCACCTCTGAGCTGCCCTGTCCAGCACTAAATTTGAGGGGCAGGCTGTCTTGAGTTTTCCTCCACAATTGGACCAGCCAGGCTTATGGGCCCCCCCTTTCTGTCTTTAATGGATGAGTTTAATTAAGCTTCTCCTTCTGTGTGGAGAGGTGGGGTCACAAGGAGCCCCCTTCACTGCTAACTGCAGGAACGGTTCAGAGGGAGGACAAATCTGGGGTTGTCCTCCAGGGAAAGCTAGGCTCAACTGTTCCCCATCACCCCCAGAGACTTGGTTTCAAAGATGCCTGGGGAGCACTGTGGTAAAGGGGCAAGGGACAGATGTTAGAGTGAGGAGGATGGTGTCCCAGCAAGCACAGATGAGCAAATACCCAGATTCAAATGTAAGTTGAATGTAATTACTTAGCTAATTAAATATTGACTTTTATCTCAAAAAGTGATTAAAACAAGCTGCAGGAAAGACTGTCCAGCAAGGGGTCTGGGAAACCCAGAACTATCAAGAAGGGGGGAGAGGGGGAGGAGGGATGTGCCAAAGAAGTCTGTGTTGCTGACCCTACTGTGTGCAGGGAGCATGATCCTCAGCATCCAGCAGGGAGGGATGAGCAGACATGGGACTCTGTGCCGAGCCAGGTTTGGGGGTGTTCCCCACACTCAGTTTGCATCTCTCCAGCTGTGCTCAAGAGATGAGGAGCATCTGGTATTCAGGCTTGTCCTGTTCATCTCCCTTTCCTGTGGCAGAAACTCAGTGTCTGAGAGGACCTCTGGAAATGCTCATAGAAAATATATGGATGTCCCATGACTTGGGAGGTTGAGGCAAGAGGATTCCAGGTTCCAGACCAGTTTCAGAAATTTAGCCAGTCCCTAAGCAACTTAATTGGACTCTGTTTCAAAAAATAAAAAGGGCTGGGGACATGGCTTAGTGGTAAAGTACCTCTGGGTTCTGTCCCTGATACCAAAAAGAAAGAAGAAAAGAAGTAAGTAAAGAAAGAAGGAAGTAAGGAAGGAAAACAGAAAATGAGTGAATGATCTACCACACAAGCAATGGCAAGATGTGTCTGCACACAATTGTGTGTATGTGCATTTGTGTGTGGCTCCTACATGACAGTGACCACATAACTCCTTGCTGCATTTCTGTGTCTTCAGTGGGAGGCTGAAATGTAACTGGGAGCCTTTTGCTCCAGTGCTTCCTGGGGAGGGTTGGTTTGGGTCACTGGGCTCAGGATCTCACAGTCAAGCCCTGGGCTCCACAGACCTGCCTGGAGGGAGATACATGGAAGTAGGACTGTTGCTGCAGCCTGGGGGTCCCATGACTCTGGAAAGCAGTGCTGAAGCTTGGGGGTCATTCAGTTTGGCCAGATCTTGACTTTCAGGTGAAAAAGGCTCTGCAGTAACCCTGGGGACCATGATCCAACTTCTCAGCTGCCAGGGTCCATTCCTAGCAGCGTTCGGGTGTCCTAGGTGGATTGGAGGCATTGGCACATTGAAGAAACAGCATAGAGAGACATCAAGTGTTATGAGGCTGAATCTGAATCTTTATTGTTCACAGAATCTTTTTGTATGTTTTTTCTTTGGTATTGATTGCATCACTTTATGGTTAATACAATGAAATGATAAGTAAAAAATCTTCAAGAGTATAATTAATTATCTTATTCAAGAAACATGTTCTTACTCTATGATAGCTTAAATGAAAAACAAAAAAACAAAACCCAGTTCCCAGCAAGGTAGAGTGCACCATGCTCCATTTAGTTTTAATTTCCCTGAAAGAATTTGTCATTAAGTTACAATAGAAGTTACCCTTTCCATTAACTCTAATATTAGCTTTTAACAGTGGAAAGTTTTTGTTATTACTAGTAGAGAATAGAGGAATCAGCTTATAGTTAATATTTATACTATTTTATGTACTCAATGGCAAACTAAAACTATTTTGATCTTTAAAGAACTAGGCATAGGAAGAATACAAATTGTACTTATGTTTAACCTATTTATTTTTTATTAATTGGGAAAAATATTCTTAAACTTAATCATAAACCCTAAGAAAGCAACAAAGACCAAACACCACATCAAAGCTCAGAGGAATACATTCTCATATACATATATATAAGTTTTAGATCATTTGTATACTAAAAGAAATTACAGGCTCCTTACAAATTTGAGCAAATAATAATTGCTTATTTATGATTTTATCTAAGTATTAATATTAAACTTTATAGTATGTTATTTTGTGTCCCAGCACCATAAAATCTCCTCAGTATTTTCTATAATCTGAATCAAGGATGTATTGATTATTGGTATTAAAAGCAACTACACATGAAGACATACAACACCTATGGCCCCCAAGAGGGAGGAAGATCTTTCAAAAAAAAGTGTCAAATGTCAGATCCTCTACACCAACAGAACCATGTCAAGTGTTGGAGTGGTAGGAAATAGATGTGGCACTCAGCCCCTACATGGGGAGAGCAATCCCCAGGGTTTAATCCAGGAATCCCAGCAACATCTACAAAGGCATCAGAATTGTGATTAATCCCACCTGAGCTTCATTCAGATGTAGATGTCCTGTTGTAGAACTGAATTAGGTGGAAAAAACATATATTTTTAAGTGTTTTGACAAATTATGATAATGAAAATAGAAGTTTAAACCACCATGAAGTCAGAAAGATAACTGCAGATCTGGCCTCCTCCCTGGGCCAGCTCACTGACAGAGATGGATTCACTTTAGTCAAAATGGGGGTCATCTTAGCAGCCTGTCACCCACTCCCCCTAATTGCACATGATCATGGAGTCTGACTTACAGCAGGGTCTGCTGCCTCCATACCTGCACCAAGCAGGGCCAGCTTGGGAGGGTATTTCACACCAATTTCATTGCTGTCATCCAGGAGCCACATGATTGCTGAGAACAGTGGTGGTCACCTGAATTTCCCACTGAGGAAGACAGCAGGCTACCTCCTGTCAATCCCTGCTTGAGAACATAGAGGGAAGAGACAGTTCATCTACTTTATTATACAGCAATCATTCTCTTTAGGAGAAGCAGACAGGGAAGTTTAAGCTCACAATCACACTGAGGACAGAAACAGCAAAGGGCACTCCTGCAATAATGGAGTACTCAAATGAGGGCCTAGGGGTACAGCTATGGATGGCAGACCATGTGGATCAAGGTGGATGACAGCATTCTCCAGGCAAAGTCAGGATCATTAGACCATAGTGCAGTCAATTCAGCATGCTCTGAGACTGTGTGCCTACTATAAAAATCCCTTCCAGATAGTTCAGTTGGGGGACTGATGAGCAATGATTAGATAAAAACAGAGTAGCCCAGGGCCACAGTTCTAATCAGCTCTGTTTCCGGTGCTGTTGACTCTTATCTGGCCTCCTGGGACCTCAGTGTCCTCACCTTATGAGTGGGGACAGTATGAATGATGGCCTTTTGCCAACCACAGAGGGTGACTCTGCTGGACACTCATCTTACCTGGGCTCCCTGTAATGCCTCACCTGTAGTGAACATTTAAGAGCCTCCCCACATGTCCACAGCTCACTGAGATGTGGACATGGATGCAGATAGACATGAACTCCATTTCATAAAATTTCAAATGGAAGGAGAAGTGAGCATACTCAGGAAATGAAGAACCTTTTAGCTGGGGTTTGAAATCATGAAGAACCAGGGACATGTGGCCACATGTCAGTGCCAAGCATAATGGTGCTGCCTGAGTTGGGGAGCAAAGTATCTGGGGCAACTTGACTCAGCACCCTGGGCAGCAACCATGGGCCCTGCAAGTTTATGCACAAGTCTTTCAGCCTCCTGCTCATCAGTTCTGAGACCATGCAGGGCAGCCTTGGGTGCTGGCATGGGTCAGCCCCACATGGAGCACAGGCAATAGGAGCAAAGGAAATGTGAGGCTCACTATTACTGTCAAAGGCCACTTCTGACTGCTGCCCATGAAGAGTGATGAGCCCTGGAACAGGTGGGCTTTGTGGTAGGCAGCCAGTGCAAAACCAGGGGACTAGTTCAGAGGGGCCCACATTTAACTTAATTATCTGCATTCTTCAAACTCCTGGTGAGTTCTCAGTGAGGCACCCCATGTTTCCACCCATGCCATTCCCTGCTTGGGAGCTGCCTGGAAACCATCTTTCTCATTTTTGTTTCAGTTGCTCAAACCCCTTCTCACACCATTCAGACCCTGACAGCAGGAGTCACACAGGCTCCTGTGAGGTCCTCATTGACAGGTTGGTAGCAAATAGGTTTGCCTGCCCCTCCCCCTAGGCCATAATATCACAAATTGTATGGGAGTTATGAAGAGAGGCTGGGCACGGCATCACAAACTGTAGGGAATGCCTGGTGCAGAGGGGCTCAGGTGCTGTCTTCTCCTCATATCCCATTCCTCCTTCCTCAGTGTTTTTGGGATTTACCAAAAACAGCTGGGAGCCTGGTGATGATTAGAGGGGCAGTGTTCACAAACCCCAAGTTTTCAAGCACAAAGCTCTTGGAGTTCTCAAGTCCCAGGTGCAGCCTCAGCCTGGCCTGCTCTGAGTCCCTCTCCCCTTCAGTTCCTATCCCTTGTCAGGGTGGGGATGGCAGTAGGGCTGGCACCCAGTGTGGTCTTCTCCTCACCAACCCCTTGCACTCTGTGTCTTATTTTCAGATGTGGTCTCTCTAGGATTCTCAGGGTGGCTTCAAACTTGATACTCCTGCTTCAGCCTCCTGAGTGGTCATCATCATAAATGCAGCACCCTGTTAGTCCAGTCTCATAGCCCTTCTTGTTTAACAGGAGATCTTCTTTCACAAGGCTCTGGCATCAGGGATGGTGTAAGTCAGACCCAAACTGAAGCCAGCCAGTTGGTCAAAGGTCACAGATAGTAATGCTCACTTGTGTGCTGAAACTGAAGTCAGGTTGGTTCCACTTTGACAGCTGATCACAGAGCCCTGAAGAGCTGCCCACCACTAGTAGGGCTCTAGGTGCTCATGTGGCTGCACCCCACCTTCATCCCCCACCTCAGGGAGCTCCACACTGGGGATGCCTTCTCAGCCTTTTCACACAATACTCCCCACATTGATCTTGGGCCAGCAGCCACCAAGACCACTCACTCCTTCCTTCCCTTCCTTGCCTTTCTGGGGTCCATCAACAGGAGCAGTTGAGGTTTGCCATTCTGATGGACAGATAACTTGCCAAAAGTGTAATCATGAATGCACACCTCCTTTTCTCTTCTGAACCCAGAGAATACAAATACCTGCAGTTCTGTTTCCTTCATGCAAATATTGTCCTGTTGTTCCACCTGGATCCTGGTTTAAGTCAGCCAGATTTCAGGCTATTCTTTTATGTCTCCAGAGTCCTGAGGCTACCCACAACTCATTCAACTCATTCTTTAGTACATTCCCTCTACACCTGATGGACAGTACTGCTGTTCTTGACCTGTCCATATGACTCCCAGGGACTGCTTCCTGATGAGCATCCTGGTCTTGAGCCAGAAACAACTCCTTGGTTATGCAGGGATTCCACCTGCCCTAATCCCATTCTTTCCTCTCCTAATGGTGACAAAGGGCAGCTCTAGCAGGAGACCACACTTTGGAATCACTTGGGTGTCTGGCCCTTCTGCAAAAGCCAGGGTGTTGATACTGCCACTGAGTGTGTACATCACAAGCTGCTGCCTTCAACCCAGAGCCTGAATCAGTACCCTGGGCAGCAGCCTCTGCCCTCCATCAGGGAAACCCCTTTGCATTGCCAGAATTGGGTGAGGCTTCTCAAGAGGTCCCGCATCCACCAGGTCTGTCCAGGGTCTGGGTTCCCTGCCTCTACCATCACAGGTCCTTGAGACCCATCTGGGATGGGAGTTCTGCAACCACCTGTGGGCTCAGCATCCTCTGCTTGCCAGCACTGCCACCAATTCAACTCCAGGAGGTTCTTCTCTGGAATTATTTTTATTTTATTTATTTAATTAGTTGACTCATGCTGAGAAATGAAGTCAGGGATTCTTTTATCTAAGTAACAGCCCTATTTTCATTTTATTTTGTGACAAAGTCTTGAAGTTTCAGAGACTATTCTCAAATTTGTATGCTAATGCCTCAGCCTCCCTGGACTCAAGGACTACAGGCAACCTGCCCAATGATGACTTTTTAAAGAATTATCAGCCTGTTGTCCTGATTCTGATTTAGATGTCAAAATTTGGTCAAACACAAAGTTCTCTTCAAATCATCTTATGTACCATTTCAAATTTTATTTAATAAACTGCATTAAAAATAAAGCCACTACTTGCCTTGGTGATGCCCCTCAGTCTGGAGGTTTCCTTCCTGAAGAGGTGGGGGCACATGTAGGCATTGGTCCTTGTTGGTGAACAACTTCCTTGGGGAAGTTGTCGTGAGTCCACCAGTCTTCACCACTGTGCTGGACAAGAGGCCAGACACTGGCAGCAAGGGTGCACAAAAGGCAACCTGTGGTGCCTCCACAGGCACCCAACACAGCAGGGTTGAACCTGACCCAAAACCTGCTGCTGTGGCTCATCCTCCTGGTCATGCCTCTCACCCCAGCCCCAAGGGAGGCTGAGGCAGGAGGAGCCCAATTTCAAGGAGCCTTACATTCTAGAAAATAAAATACTGTTATTGTTTGTGAATTTTAAGCAGTGCTTTTCTTTTAGAATATAAATAATTACTGGATAAAATTATAATTAAAACAAGATTGGTCATGACATGTACTTGTTTAATCTGAGTAATTAATATATGGGAGTTCAGTATGTTACCTTCCAGACTTTTCCATATGTTTAAAGATCATTTCTTGATAATTTAAAATTTGATTACAACTTCTACTTTTTTGAGTATTTTAAAATTCAGGCTTTTCTAGCTCTGATAATTTGCAACATATTCCTTTTCAGTTTTCCTTTTAAAATAGGAAATTGATGTATAGAGCTTCCACAATCTTTTATTATTTTTTTAAAGTGGGGTTGCGGGGGAATTGAACCCAGGTCTCAACACCCTAGGCAACTGCTCTGCACTGAGTTGCTCCTCAGAATGCTCTATTATGAGATAGGATATAACTACATTGCCTAGACTGGACTCAAATTTGTGATGCTCCTGCTTTTCCTCATGTGTGGCTGGGATCACAGAGGCGTGCTACCATGCCTGACCCATGATTCTCACCACCTCCATGGATGTGCTATATCTTTATACTTTTATGAATAAACAGTATTTTACCATCCATAAATGTTATGATGACCTTATAGAAACACATGTGTGGGAACTACCTAGATAAAGACAAAGGCCATGGGGAAGTGAAATATGAATGAGAAAAAGACATCTTTATATGCTTGCAGCAGAGTGGGAGGAGGATCAAAATAATTTTCAGTCAAGTATAAATTTGCTCACACCAGTATATTGTGGTCTGTAAATACTCAACACCCCAGTAGCTGGTAGTGAGAAGGCAGCACAGCACAGGTGAGCATTATTCCACCATAGATAAAATCTCAATTCATCCATGGCTGAATGTGGTCTTGAATTGTGTGAGAGCTGAATTGTGTCACACTCAATGCTCCATCTAATGGGCACTGTTGAATTTTAAATAGTGAAGTGGGATGTGAGAAAATTTTGCCCTGAGTAAGTCTTGCTATTTGGTACTTGCATGTCTTCAAGGGGACCTGGATCCTGACCTGCCCTTTGGCCCACCATGGGAATGTGCCTTCAGAGTGGTCTGATGAACATGGTTGTTGGTCTTGTCTTGTACACTTGACCAATGGGCCAGGTCATTGAAGGCTTTTAGGACTGCCATGCACACATATCAGCATTATGGATGGGCATCTGGTTTCATCATTGGGGCCTAAAGTTCAGTGACTGTGAATGTCCTGTAGCATGATGCTTCTATGTGACTACCTCTCACCTCAGATCCATACACTTGGCCCATTTTCTCTGGGTACAGACATTTTATACATATTCAGAGAGTTTCCTGCTGAAGAGAAGCGTGTACTTGGTGTCCGCAGATGGGGAAATGGTGAGCAGCCTGTGCCCAACTTATCAGGATTCCTCCTGAGATGTACCTTTTCCTGATACTCTTGGTTTGTTTCCTTACCTTCCAGTGAAACTGATCCATAAACATTAAAGCCAGCTATCCTTGAGAAGATGATGCAGGAAGCACCGATTGAGAAGTGGGAAGGCAATATCCTGAACCTTGCCACAGTGATGTGAATAGAGCTCAGCTAGTAACCCCAGAATTCCCAGAAGAGACAATAATAATATTCAGGCAGAGAGGGAAAGGCATGTTTAGCTGGGGCCTGTCATGCACATCGGTGAGTCCAGTTATAGGAAATCATCTAAACCAGGGGCAGGAGCAACAATGGACCAGGCTATGTTTTGCTCTGTGTCCAGGGAAAAGGAGCATGCGCTGTCACCAGCACCTGGGGATGGAGGAAGAGTATGCCCCACCAAGGCTAGCTTCCAAGTCCTGTGCAGGATATGGCCAGGAATGTGCTTGGGGGCCACTGCACATGGTTATGTGTGTATTGCTATAGTGTTTTGAATTTAGTTTTTAGGATAAATCCTGAAGTATTTATAGGTAGACTATATAGTTGATCCATGCCTAGTCTTTTGAGAAATCTCCCCAGTAAATGTGCTAATTTACACTTCCACCAATACTACAAAAGATTTTTTTTTTTTGTAACCATTATATTGTTTTCTGCTTTTGGGTTAGGGTTACCAGCAAATTAACTCAGGGATACTTGATCTGTGGTTTCAATTCCAGTCTTATTTTGTAATTTATTAAAAAGACAGGGTCTCACCGACTTGCATAGAGCCTCACTTTTACTTAGGCTGAACATGAGCTCACCACCCTCCTGCCTCAGCTCTACCAGCTGCTGAGATTACTGGCATGCACCCCTGAAGCCTGCTAACTAAATTCTTGATGACTTCCTTTAAAACTGGAGAAAGAAGGACTTTCAGTGTAGTTTTGATTTGCATTTTACTAATTAATAATGATGTGAAACTATTTTTCATGTATTTATGAGTTATCTATATTTCTTCTTTTGAAATATGTTTAATTAAATTTTCCAATTATTTATGAGTCATTCCGTGGCAGGGGTTCATGCTGTCTTTAAGTACTTTATACACATTAAATATTACTCTTCTCTCAGAAGAGTAGCTAGCAAAGGTTTGCTCCCATCTACATTTTCTCTTCACAGTCTCAACTATTTCTTTAATGTACAGAGGGTTTTTACTTTAAAACCATCTCATTTATTGACTCTTGGCATTATTTTCTGCATTTTATGGGTCCCACTGAGAAAGTAGTGTCTATGTCTGAAAGCAGGAGTGTTGATGCTAAGTTTTCCTATAGAAATCACATGGTTTCTGGTCTAATTCCAAGGTATGGATCCATTTTGATCTGATTCTTGGACAGGGTGAGAGATACAGGTCTATACTCATTTTTGTACTGTGGATAACCAGTTTCCCAGCACCACTGGTTACAAAGACTTCCTTTCCTCCAATGCCTGTTTTTGGAACCTGTGTCAAGGATCAGATGTCTGTTGATTTTTGGGTTTTTCTGTGTATCTTCTATTCTGGGTTACTGCTATGGGTGCCTCTTTTTAGGCCAGTACCATGGAGATTTACTTCTATGGGTTGTAGTGTAATTCGAATCAAATGTGGTCCTGCCTTCAGCATTGCTTTGTCAATGAATGCTTTGGCTTTTTGGGATCCTTCATTTGTCCAAATAAAGATTAAGACATTTTTTCTAGTTCTGTGGAGAATTTCATTGATATTTTGATGGGGATTGTCTTGAATCTGTATTTTTTTGGGTAATATGATCATTTTAACTATATCAATTATGCCTGTCCCTGAACATGTGAGGACTTTCCATCTTCTTGTGTCTTTTTTAATTTTTTCCCTTAATGTTCTATAGTTTTACTTTAGAGATCTCTCACTTCCTGGGTGAGATTTATTACACTTCTTTCTTCCTCCCATCTAACTTTCTTTCTTTCCTTCTTTATTTCTTTTCTTTCTTTCTCTCTCTCTTTTGTTCTTCTTTCTCTCTCTCTCTTTCTCCCTCTCTTTTTCTTTTTCTTTCTGTCTTTCTCTCTCTTTCATTTTCTTTCTCTCTCTGTCCCTTTCTTTCTCTTTCCTTCTTTTTCTCTTTTTTTCTTTCTCTCTTTCTTTTTTTTCTCTCTTCAGTTTTTTTTTGTGTATTTGATTGTGACTATTTTACTAATTTCTTTCTCAGTAGATTCATTGTTGATAGAAAATCTGTTGATTTTGATATGTTGATTTTGGAAATGAATACTTTGCTAAACTTCTTCAACTTCAGCTCTAGCAGTCTTTTGCAAGCAGTGATAATTTGATGTCTTCCTTGCCTATTTTTAACTTTTCCTTTTCTTCTCTTTCCTACTTGCTGTGAATAGAATTCCTAGCACTATATTTAAATGGAGAGGTAAAAGTTAAAATCCTTATCTTGTTCTGGATTTGAAAGGAAATCTTTCAGTTTTTCCTCATTATTATGAGGTTGGCTTTGGGTTTGTTGAATAAAGCCTTCATGATGTTGAGGGAAGTTCCTTCTCTTCCTAGGTTTTCAGAGTTTCTATCAAGAATGAATGCTGAGCTTTTTTGAAGGTTTTCTCAGAATCTTTTGAGATGACTGTGATTTTTGTTCTTAATTTTGTTTATGTGATGAATTACATTTATTGGTATTTAATGTTAAACTGTCCTGGAAACCCTGGGATCAAACCAACCTGGTAATGGTGTGCAAGATTCTTAATATGTTATTAAACATGCTTTATTAATACTTTATTAAGAATTATTTTCTAACTTCAATAGGGATATTAATCAGTGGTTTTCTTTCCATGATGTTTTATTATTTGATTTGGGTTCATAGAATGAATTTGGTTGTTTCCCATTCCTTTCTAGTTCATGAAATGATTTGAGGAGCACTGCGATTGGTTCTTCAAAACTCTGGTAGAATTCTGCTGACATCCCTTCTGGTGCTCTGTTTTTCTTTGCTCAAAGGCTTCTTGTTACTTCTATCCAATTGTGAATTGGTGATCTCTTTATGATTTCTTTATTCTCTTTACTCAATTCTGGCAGGTTGTATATGTCTAGAAATGCTTCTATTTCCCCTGGGTTATCCAATATTTTGGAGTATAATTTTTCAAAATTGTCCCCAATGATTCACTGGATTTCTGTGATGTCCATGAAGATTTCTCATTTTCTCTCTCTACTTTTATTAACTTTGGGTCTTCTCCTTTTTACTTTTTGTTGGATCAATCTTTTTTATGTTTTCAAAATATCAGCACTTTGTTTCATCATTCTTTAAATTTTATTCTGCTTTGATTGATTTTTGTTCTGATCTTAATTATTTATATTTTTCTCTTATTTTTGCATAGGTTTGCTTTTGTTTTTCAAGGATCTTGAGATGCATGACTAGCTTGTTTCTTTGGGATTTTTTTGCTTTCTTAGGTAGTCACTGGTGGCTCTAAGCTTTCCTCTTAGAAACACCACCACAGTGTCCCACAATTTCTGATATGTTGTTTCACTCTTTGAAATTCTCTATTAGCATTTTTAAATTTCTACTTTGATTTCTTCTAACACATGTTTATCATTCACATATGCATTTTTTCAGTCTCCATGTATGTCCATGGTTCTTGTAGGGTTTGTTTATGTTGATTTCTAAATCCATACCATTATTATTTGATGAGATGCAAGAAATTACATCAATAGTTTTGTATTTCCTAAGCATTTCCTTATGATCTAAAATATGCTATAATTAGGAGAAGATTCAAAGAGCTTCTGAGAAGGAAGTTTATTCAACTGTTGTTGGAAAAATATTATTTAGATGTCTGTTAAATCCTGTTGATTAGTACTATTTTTAAGTTCCAAAGAATCTTTGCTGTATTATTTCTCAATTACCTAGCTTTTGGTGAGAAAGTTGTGCTGAAATCACCCAGTGATATTGTACTGGTGTGTCTCTGAAGCAGTGATTCATGCTGTGTCTCTTTTAGGTAATTTGTTGCACCCATGTGTGGGCCATAAATATTTTTTATCATTATATGTGTTTTTGTTCCCTGTACTTTGTAAAATGAACATACTTGAGTCTCCTGTTTAATTTTGCTTTGAAATCTGCTTAGATTTTCCTGATTCTTTGGGATTCATGATATATCAATTTCCATCCTTTCATTTGTAGCCTGTGAATCTCATTGCTTACAAAGTGCATCCCTTGAAAATAATATATAGTTGAGTCTTATTTTCTAGTGAATTCTGTCAGCATGTGTCTTTTAATTGGAGAGTTGAAGACAATTTATCTTCCACATTAATGTAAAGATGTCTATAAATTACTTCCATATTGATTTCTTTCTAATGCTTAATTTGTTCCTGTTTCTCATTTGCTTAGCTACTTTGTGAATATGATTTGTTTAATTGTGAGAACTGGAGAAGATGCCAAAGCCACTAGGCCTGTTTGGCATTACTGTGATGGGCTGACAGATCTGACTCCATGAAAATATTATAGGTCAGACTCTAAGGAAAATGACTAAACAGACTCCATTTTGCTCTGAGCTTATGTAGGAAATAAGCTTCTCCCATGGGAACACCCTGCCTCTGTGCCCATCATCAGTTACTTAGTGTGACGTGTTTAATACTATGCAATGGCAACTCCTATGTAGTAAAAAATTGCTCTCTTTTGATTCCTATTGCTCCTAAACAATGTACCATGTGAACAGTGATTGTGTGTATGTTAGCAACCTTTCTTTAGTTTGTACCTAGGTAAGGGTCATTTTGATCCACTTCCTCCTCTGTTGATGATCTCATGATGTTAATGTGTAATTTTGATCATAGCAACAGATACTTATGATTAATGTAATTTTTGGTATAAGAACCCCTACAACTCTGTGGTTGGGGCTGTTCTCCCAATATCCATTTTTTGGGGCATTCTGTGAGACAGTCAGGTGGCCGGCTTAATAAAGACTCTCAAATTTGGACTTCTCAGTGGTGATGGGTCTGTTCTTAAGTTGCACCCCAAAAGAGTAACCTGGTTTTGGATGCACCTGCACCTGTCAGCACACATGACCCTGGAACTTTCTGGACAGACATGAAAGGGCAGGACATTTACAGCAGAAAATGTGCAGTTGAGGTGGTCAAGGCCCTCTGCCCCTGAAGCCAGGCCTTCTGCTCAATAGCAGGATCAGCACCAGATACTGTACCAGGCTACTCTATTCACCCTGGGACTAAACTCCCTGAAGAACAGTGCCCACAAACCCTGCCAAGTGTTGACCTCAGTTTCCTAGATAGTCCTACCTGATCCCAGACTAGGTTATGACACTGCTGGCTTATTTCCCAAGTCCTGAGAGCTCCCTACATGCCCAAAGGCTTACAATGAATGAGCCCCCAACATTCAGCATGACTTACTAAACCCACTGTGCAGGGTCACAAGCTACAGGGACTTTGTACCTGGTGAATGACTCACAAAGGGCCTCTTCTCACCCAGAGCAAAAGTAATTGCCTATTTCAGGCTTTATCTGAGTCTGAGAATGGCTTCTGTCTCCCTGCTGGTGTGGATTTGGTGGGGCTGTATCCCTTACTAGGTACAATGTGAAGTCATTTGGAGGGTATCTGCTGTCAACTTCTCAGGAAGCCCTGTCTCCTGGGAGATGGGTTCAGAGGCCACCGGTACACAAGTGAGTTCATCCCTCCCCACCACCAAGCTGGGCCTTGTCGCTGAAGTCTGGAACCAAAATATCAGCACCTGGCATTCATAGGCCTTGTGCTAGGGGAGGCTTTCTACTTCAAACACCCAGTGGAACACTCAACTCACATGATACTGCTTACACATCCAGTGCCCCAATGGTTGGTCCTCATGACCAGAGAATATCCTAGTTCTTGAGGAGAAGTAGAATGCATATTGGTCAAAGGCTGAACTAGACATTGATTTCTCTTTAGGCAGTGAAGGTTGGGAAATCCCTTTAACCCAAGGACTTTCCAATTCTGCGAACATAATAAAAACTCAAAAGAGATTTTGAATTTATCACAAGTGTTTTATGTAAGAAATGTCCTCATTGGGGTAGATTTGTTTCTATAAACCAATAGGGTAAGAGTTGTTGAAAACCCTTTGGTGTACATGCATCACAATATACTTATCAGAGTAGATTAGTCCATATCAACTCATTGAGATAGATTGTCCAATATTGACTCTTCTCATTAGATTCATCAACATTGACCCATCTGTGTAGATTCATCAAAATTGAGTCAAGAGTCTATTGATTTGATGATGTATGTTCATTGATACAGAATTTATGGGGTAGAGCCATCAATATTGAATCACCTATGTAGATTCATTGGTGTAGATTCATCGTTTTGATACATCACTGTAGACTCATAAAATTTGACTCAAAGTTTAGATTTGCCAATATTTATTCATCAGTGTAGATTCATCTATATTGACTCTTCAGGGTAGAATTGTCAATATTGACTCTTTGAGATAGATGCCTAAACATTGATCCATCAGGGTAGATTCATTGATATTGATTGGAATGGATAGATTTGTTGATATCAATTCATCAGTGTAAATATGTTGATATAAATATGTCAACATAGACTGGTGTAGATTTATAGATATTGACTCATCGATATCAGTGCATCAACATTGATTCATTGATGTAGATTCACTGATTTCAAACTATCAATGTAGATTTGTCAATATTGACCCATTGGTGTAGATTCATCGATACTGAATTGATGATAAGATTTGTTGATATCAAATTGATTCTGTTGACACATTAATGTTGATTCCTTAGATAGATTTGTTGATATTGACTCATCAGTGTAAATTCATCAATAGCAATCACCCAGGGTAGATTTATAGATATCAAATCAATGGTAGATTCAATGATATCAACCCCTCAGTATATATTAGTTGATATTGACTTGAAGGCATGGACTCATCAAAGTAGATGCTACAGTGTAGATCAGTTGGTATAGATTCAATGGGGCATGTTCATAAATATCAACTCAACAGAGTAGATTTGTCAATATCAACTGGTCAGTGTAGATTTGCTAATATCAAACAAAGGTAGATTCACACTGACATTGTCATGTCAGTGTGTGTTTGTTGATATCAACTCTAAGGGGTAGATTTGATGATATCTACTCATTGGTGTTGATTTGATGATATCTGCTTATCATTGTAAATTAATCAATATCAACCCTTAGGGGTAGATTGGTCAATATTAACCAGTCATGGTGGATTTGTTGATGTTTTCATATCAAGACTTATTTGTCAACTTATATTTCTTGATATTGACCTGAAAATGTAGGTTTTTTAATATCAACTCTTCTGGGCTTTTGTCTCCATAGGAGTGCTCTCTATTGTGTAGTTAGGGTCCCTTAGATATGAATAATGAAATCTATCTGATATGACTAGGTAGAACACAATGAGATGTAATTGAAGTATTCTTTGAGTATAATGGGGGAATCCCTACATTGTTCAGGCAGGCCACTCAACAGTTCATCCAGAGTCTTCTCTGAGGTGTATCATGCCAACACTCAGAGATGAGTAGAGAGGGTGTTTTGGTGAATAGTAAGTTGTATCCAAATTGTAGTAGTAGGATGTGTTGTTTTTAGCATGGCAATTCTGAGGTTTGAGTTAATATCTCACTAGAATTTATAGGAAGTATTCTCTGGGGTATATAGGAAAGGCTTCCTGGGTTGTTTAAATGTTGCTTAATAAAGTGTGGAGGCAATGTCCCTATGGGTGATATGAATGGGAATTTGAGGTGTGTAGAAAAGGATCTTGGTAGTAGTAGGGAGTCATTATTAACATGTGTAGCAAGTGAGTTTGAGGTGTGAAGAAAAGATTTTCTGAGGTGTTAAGTGGGCTCTAATATTTATTTAGGGTGAGGTCTCTGACATGTAGGGGGGACCTCTGAAGGGTGTAGGAGGACTTTATGAGGTTTGTAGGAAGGCTTATTGATGAGAGCATAAGTGTTCATTCAAGTGAATAAAAGGGTTATTTGCAGTGAATAGGAAAGGTGTCTGTGGTGAGTCAAAAGTTTTCTCTGAGGTTTTTTTTTTCCCCCACCCCTCCCATCCCTCTTTTCCCTCTATACAGTCCTTCCTTCCCCCATTCTTGCCCCCCTCCCTAACCCTCACTCTAACCCATACTTCAGATAGAGCACTAATCTCCAGAATCTATAAAGAACTCAAAAAACTCAACACCAAGACTACAAATAATCCAATTGACAAATGGTCTAAGGAAATGAACAGACACTTCACAGAAGAAGACCTACAAACAATCAACAAACATATGGAAAAATGTTCAACATCTCTAGTAATAAAAGAAATGCAAATCAAAACCACCCTAAGATTCCATCTCTGAGGTTTTTATTGCAGGCTCTCTGAGGTAAGTAGAAAAGCTCTCTAAGGTGTTTAGAGAAGACTTGCTAAGAAGTATAGTTACTAGGGCTTGTGAAACACTAGTTTGTACTCACTCAAATATGTAGTTATGACTGAGTTGTGGAGGGAATGATGTAAGATGGTGATCTTTTAAAGGATAGTATCACAGCTTGATCAACATCAAATTCAATGAGTCACAAATGTGAGACACAAATATAAACACACACAGACAAAAACTTCTGAGGTTCTGGTGCTATCTAAATGGGAATCTGAGTGGAGGGCTAGACTCTACTCACTTCCAATGGCCTGTTCTGTTTCACCTGTGGTCTTCTTGGGAAATATCACCAGAGTTGTTGGTCTCAACATTGAAACAGTGCTTCCAATCTTGGGAAATGACCCTACTAGGGACTTTTCTGGGAAATAATCATCCAAAAATGAGTAGAAAACAAGAACTCATGACTCTGGATGTGTGGTCTCAACACAAGTGAGCAGAATGGGAGTTTATCTGGAATGTGGGTGCCTAGCTACTAGGGTTCCTAGTTCTGTGTTCTACTGCCAAGGAAGTGAGGTCACTTTCTTGGGGACTCCATAGCCAAAGGTCATTCTCACACACAAGATGGTTCTTTTTTTCTTTTTTTGCTGTAGTGGGGATTGAACCCAGGGCCTTGTGCTTGCAAGGCAAGCAATCTACTGGCTGAGCTATCTCTCCAGCCCTACAAGATGGTTCTAAAGACCAACTGATATTCAAATTTCTCCCATCATTCCTTGACATATACACAAGAGGACATGGTTACACCAATAAACCCTAGTTCTGGTTCCCAGACTGTCCCAGGTGTATCCAACTGAACTGGTTTGGATAAACATTTGAATCAGACCGGTTTCCTCCTTCTGGTCATGTGGGTTGTCCTGAAGAAGTCATTATGCCTTAAAAGGCATAAATAGTTGTGCCATGTATTCCCCTGCATTATTCTGGTATATGCTTTTGAAGTTGTCTTCAGGTGTATAAGGCCATTCATATACATACATCTTGGGAACCCTAATGTTTGAGTCATGTGTCTGTAATGCACCAGCATACAGAAAACACAACACAGAAAGGAGAGGGAAAATGGATAACATACAACTCAAACATGATGTGAGTCCAATAGTGAAAAAGGGGAAATCAACTTCTACCTTGTCCATGTTTCCACTCTGCCCCACTGGAAGTTTGTCATGATGAATTTTCAGAAATAGGCTCCCTGCACCACAGACCTTCCAATGCTTCCTGTGCAATGTAGAATTTTTTCAATACTTTCTCTCATTGTATGATGCAAATACACTACAAGGATCACTGCCACCAGAGAATTCTAATGTCCAAAATCTATAGCTTCCCCATCTAGTTGAATCCACATCAGTATGTGGATTCAAAGAAAAATAAATCAGCAAGATCCATGGTATTTCATTTTGAAGATGTTGTCATCAGAAAGCTCACTTCTTTGTCTCCATAGTCCCATAGCAGTGGCACTGGTATAATTCCAGAGATATTTTGGAAAAGTTTGTGTGACAGCAGGCAAAGTTCTAGGGACCCCATTAAATAACAAGGAACTGGCATTTCTGTTTCCATTTCTAAATGCCACACATAGATGAAAATATTTTGTTTATAAAATTCATTAATGCAATTTTTATAAAGAAGAAATAATGGTGTGAAATTGCCAAAACATTGTTTAGTACCATGGTTTTAACCATGGCAGTGAAATTCTCTTTCTCTACTTCTTTAGGGAACGTCTGTGTTGCTTCTTTCAATGTCATAGCAGGTCACATTTTTGTGTCTGTTGTTCAAGACTGTTTCTGTCTATTGTTCTAACTAAAATTTGTAAAGAAGACCCCAGTATAAGAACAAAGAACCAACTCAGCAGGCAATATTTATTCAATAGCTAAGGTTACTGGAGCAGAGAGAAGGACTGACAATTCAGTTATGAAAAATGGGAAGGAACTAGGTAACTTCTTTCTTCAGGGAATATTCATTAATCTAATGCAAGTTCACTGAGTGCCCTCTGCCCACTTTTGAATGAACACAAGAAACTGATCTTGTCTTCTATTAAGAAGCATCAAAAATTAGCAAACCATCTCAAAGGCTTAGAGCCATCTTGCTTGTGCACATAGAGCAAATTGGTTTCTCATTACCTTTCTGCAAAGGTGAGAGTGTGATGATAGACCACTGGCTTGGAAAGACATGAATATCAATACTCATATGTGCAATCCCCCCTGTGGAAGGGCTCCCAGGATAGGGCATTTCTGAATGCTTCTGTGTTCCTTGAAATTTACTGGGGAACAACAAATGGGGAGGATCACAACAAGGAAGACCTGCAACTCTGAATGGTGCTGAGTTTGGTAAGCCCTGAGACACCAGTGAATTTGAAAAAAGAAAGTAGTCCCTGTTTTTTGAGCTGGTAAAAATCTAAGTCATGGAAAATACACACTTCTTATCTCCTGCTCCTGTAGGTATTCATCTTATGACATTATAGCATTATGTGATAACTTTTCTTATCCACTAAGTTTCATCAAGAAGGGCAATGCACCCTATATGAGCTTTGGCAGGTCTTATAGGACCATAAAGTGAGCAGAATTTCAGTCAATTTCCAAGTCACTGTAAAAAGTCTTTAAGCTAACAATGTCAGCTAGCGATAATTTCTCTTCATTTACCACTCTTGGAAAATGCCTAAACATTGATTTGCTGGGATCTTTGCTTAATTCTCAAAAAACATGAGAAAAAAGAAATCACAGAAAAGGAGTGATGAATCCTGGGTTTCAGAGGGGTTTGATTCCACTGGAAACAGATTCACTGTCTTAACAAAGAGGTCCCATGAACAAGTATATCAATAAAGCTTACCTGAGTGTTAGTCCCTTGCCTCTAATGCATCTTTCTAACAATATCAATATCCTCAACATGGTTGTGTACGCAGATGTTTCAGTCCTGACTTTCACACTCTTATGCACAGCATCACCACATCCAAACACTGAGGCACCAAGTTCTGAAGGCTGAACTATTTCCTTGCTAAGAAGAGCATCCAAGACAAAGGTGTATTGTGCCAAAGTGTCTATAGAAAAATCACTAGAACATGCATTCTTTTAAAATCATGATTTTTCTGACAGCTAGACCAATGTAGACAAAATAAAAATTTTAAAGTGATATATTATGACCACAGCTTCTGTACTGAACTCCAAATTAGGAAAATCCAGTGATTAAAGACACAGTGTGAAACCCAGAACAATTAATGTCAGTGTGAAATTGAGGCATCATGGAAGCATAGCCCACAGGCTTTGCCTTCTGGTCTTTGTAAGCAAGGAGCAGCAAGGAAGTGCAGGCTACATATGTCCCTCCTTATGTCTCATTTCTTCAGCTGTGTACTCAGGGTATGGTGATCTTGTCAAAGAGACAATGAAAATTAGGGGTTACCTGGTTTTTCTCAGGTGCAAGGTTGCAAATCAGATCTGAAGGGTCAAATCGCAGGTGGCACGGAATGCTGTGTATGACTCAGGGATGTTTTATTGCAGTTTTATATTGGTGACAGTTTCCTCCCAGAGAAGTGGGACAAAGATGATGTGTTTTATGTGGCTTGATCAGCTGCCTTCTGAACACTTTCAGTTACTGGGCATGGATTGTTTGTAATGGAGTCTGTTGAAAACCTGTATCCTGGTTCCAGTTAGTGCTCTGTATTACATCTCTGCTTGCTGCCAGTGAAGGTCACAAAGAGCAGCCCTAGTCATGAGAATTCTGTAAGAGTATAGATTCTATAAGGGAACTACAGTTCACAGGACAACTATTAAATCACTTTTGGATGATTTAGTATTGGCATTACTATTAATAACTAAGAACAGATATTGCATTATCTTGAGGTGTTTTATGATATTATTTTTGCATAATATACCACATAACCACTATTATATTTGTTATGGATATTATTGCACACCACTTCTATCAATATCCAAGGTCTGTAGAAGCTATTATGTTAATATTAAATGCTATACTATGGATAATGGAATAGTATTGAAACCTCAGTGTCATTATTATATTAGTTGTATGTACTTTCTGTAGAATGACTATTACATCAATTTTAGAAGGCAGCTATCATATCTGTTTGATATATTATAGTAAGTATACATATTAGTATTAAAAGCCACAAATAAACCTTTAGGTCATTTTTAGAAACTCAAGTATGCATATCATCTTAGGATTAAAATCAACATAGTAGGTAATACAATAATTATAATGATAACTCATAAAAATTATTTAATGACAAAAATGCAGATAATTTATTAGCACAAGGTTGTATAATATAAATATGCTAATGTTAAATGCTACAGAACACCTGTTTACTAGTTTTAGATGTTATATCAAGGATATTAAATGAATATTAATATACATAAGTAAGTTGTTATATTGGTTTCAGGGTTTATGGAAAAGATGGCATACTGAAATATTAAAGGCTACAGGATATATTTTTCATTGGGGTTTTAGGCGGTCATATGGAGGCCACATTAGTATTTCAAGATAGAGGGAAGCTAGTATATTCATTTTAGATTCTAGGCTATGAATAACACATTAGGTTTAGGGGCCACAGCACAGCTTCTATATTTGTTTGATACTATTGTTTGGATATTATATTAGTGTTTGAGTACTCTGAAGGACTGTGATATCCATTTCTGATGTAATATCAGACAAATTATATTAATATTAAAGAACAGAACAGCTCTTGCATAGTTTTTCATGCTATTGTATGCATATACTCTTAAAAAATTGGACATGAAACAGCCACAATAGGAATATTGTATTATTATTGAAGTCAACAGGGAAGCTATTATATGTGTTTTAGATGGTCAATATGGATATTATAATCATCATTAGGGTACCACGGAATCTACTGTATTAGTTTAATAAAGAATAAATAGTAAGAATATTTCTTTAACATTAACGACCACATGGCAGCTATTAGTTTTAGATGTTACAATAAATTTATCACCTTCTCATTGGGAGTACCATGCTAGGCAGCTATTCTCTTAGTTTAGATTTTATAGAATGGAAATCATGTTAGTATTAACAGCCAGAGGCTAGTGACTACAGCAGTTTTAATGCTATAGTATGAGTATAATATCAGTATAAAAAGAACAAGGAACAGTTTAAAAAATAACAAAATTCTTTTAAATTTTTATTTTGTTTATTTATGTGTTGCTCAGGATTGAACCCAGTGCCTCACTTGTGCTAGGCAAGTGCTCTAACAGTAAGCCACAAACCCAGCACCAAAGGACAGTTTTTATAAGAGTTTAAGAGGACACAATTTCCATATTACATAAATTTGAAAGAACTCTGGGAAGCTATTAATTTTGGATGCAAAATGATTGATAAAATGTTGGCATTAAAAGCCAAAGGATAACTACTGTATTAGTAATAAATTCTAATGTATTAATATTATGTTAATACTAAAGTACACAATGCATACTAAGGATATTATGTGAGTGTCAGCAGTCACATTAATAGTATTAGTATTTTCAGTCACAGTGACTGTATTATGTGAATGTCATAGTCCACAGTGAGGATACTATGTTAAGGTGAGAGGTCAAGTTGTAACATTATATGAGTGTGTCAGAGATCAGAGTGAGGGTATTTATGTGAGTTTCTTGTACCAGAGTTATGATATTATGTGTATGTAAGTGGTCAAATGAGGTAGGTATTAGATTTTGCTTTGGTGAATATTCATGTGTGGAAAAGTATGATACTTACAATGATCTCAGTCACATAAAATGTGCTGTTGTGCATGTATACTCATGAACTAGAAGACATGCCCAAGTAAGCTGATTGCAAATTAATAACTGTTTTTGCTTTCATTTTTATTTTTTCTGTAATTTACATTTTCACCTTTAAAAAAATAAATGGTATTTTTAAAAAGTGGTCAGGTGAGGATTGTATATGAATGTGAGAGTTCACAGGGGAAATACTTTTTGAGCATTTTATGCTGCAGTGAATTTATTATGTGAGTGTTAGAGGTCAAGGGAGAATATTATGCAAAGGGGACCAGAATGAGGATAAGTGTCATAGACCACGTAAGGATATTCTGTATCAGTGGCTATAGTGAGGTAATTACCAGAGTGTCAGAGGCATCATGAAGGTATTATGTGAATGTTGGTAGGCAGATTAATGATATTATGTGAATGTGAGCTGCCAGAATGATGATATCATGTGTCAGAAGGCAGCATGAGTGTACTATCTGGATTTCAGTGGCTACAGTGAGGACAGTTTGTCAAGGTTAGCGGTCAGAGTAAGAATACTATGTGAGAACCTGAGGCCATAGTAAGGATACTATAAAAATATCAGAGACCAGATAAGGAATTTATTTAAGTTTCAGATGTTATAGTGAGGGTGTGATGTGAGTTCAAGAGGCCACATGAAGTATATTTTATATGTTTTAGAGACCAGAGGATAAGTATTATGTGAGAGTCAGAGGTTACAGTATGGATATTGTGTGCATGTAATTATTCATAGTGAGGATATTATGTGAATGTCAGAGTTCAAAGTGAGGCTACTATGTGAGTGTGAGAATTCACATCCTACTATGTGAGTTTCAGAGGTCACAGTGAAGATATTATGTGAAAGTCAAAGGTCACATTGAGGTTTATATGTGAGTGTCAGAGACCACAATCAGGGTTTAATGTGAGTATCAAGGTAACAGTGAGGGAATTTTTTGAGTGAGACCAAAGAAAAATATTATGTGATTATCATGGCAACAGTGAGTGTATTATATGGGTGTCAGAGGACACAGAATATTATGTGAGATCCAAAGACCATAGTGAGGTTATTGTGTGTCTGAAGGCACAGTGAGGATTTTATATAAATATCTGAGGACATACTGATGGCAGTATATCAGTGTCAGAGGCCAGACTGTGTTTCCTGAATATCAGAGGCCTCAGGAAAGATAATCAATGAGTGACAGTGGTCACAGTGGTCACATTGAGAATATTATGTGTCAGTGGTAAGAGTGATGATATTATGTGAGTGTCAGAGGCTACAGTGAGGGAATTATGTGAGTCTTATAGGCCACAGTAGTTTATTATATTAATATCAGAGGTCTCATTGAGAATATTATGTAAATGACAGAGACCACTGTAATGATATTTTGTGAATTTCAGAGGCCAGAGTGAGGGTACTAAGTGTATGTCAGAGGTTTAATTGTGTATATTATGTAAGTGTCAGAGGCCACAGTGATGGTATTACATGAGTGACAGAAATAAATCATATTATGTGAGTGGCGACTGTCCCAGAAAGGATATTGTATGAGTGTCAAAGGCTATAGTTTGGATATACTGTCAATCACAGCGACAACACTGTGGAAATTATGTGGGTGTCAGTGGTCAGAGTGAGGATATTTAGTCACATCAGGGGTCAGCTTGAGGATATTATGAGTGTCCTAAGTCACAGTGACAGTATTGGACCACAGTGAGTGTATTATGTGAGCATCAGAGGTGACAATTATATTATGTGAGTGCATGAGACCACATTGAAGGTATTTGGTGAGTATTAGAGGCCACATTGTGGGTATAATATGAGTGTCAAGGTAAGAGTGATGGCATTTTTTAAGTGTCAGATGCAAAGTGAGGATATGTGAATATCAGGGGCAATAGTAAGTATATAAAATGAGTGACAGAGGTCACAAATAGAATAGTATGTGAGTGTCATAGGCCAAATGAATATATTATATGAATATCAGAGACCAAATGTGGAAATTATATGAGTGTCAGAAGCTACATTGCAAGAATGATGTGAGTGTCTCAGGTCATAAAAAGGTACTATGTACATGACAAGTCACACTGAATGTAATATATGAGTATAGGAGGCCAATCTGTGGGTATGATGTGAGTATCACAGGCTAGAATAAGGATACTATGTCAGTATCAGAGACCAAAATGATGACATTCTGAGTGCAAGAATTCACAGAGAGGGTATATCAGTTTCACACATCACAAGGGTATTATATCAATGTCAGAGGTCAAAGAGAGGATATTTTATGTGTGTCAGAGGACCCAGTGATAATATTTATGTGACTTTCAGAGGACAGAGTGTGATATTATGTGAGTGACAGAGACCACAGTGGTAGTAGTCTGTGTCTGAGGTCAAAATGTGTGTATTATGTGATTGTCAGAGTCCAGAATTGGGAACTGATGTGTCAGAGGGTACAGTGAGGATATTATGGGAGTGCCAGAGGTCACAGTATAGTTATTATGTGTCAGATATAACAATGATAATATTATGTTATTATATCCAATTACAGATATAATGTCTGTGTCAGAGGTCAAATAGAGTGCATACCATGAGTTTCTGAGATCACAGAGAGGTTATTATTTGACTATCAGTGTTCAAAGTGAGAATATTAAATTAGTGTCAGAGGTCTAGTGAGGATATTTTATAAATGTCATAATCCATATTGAGGGTATTACATAAGTAACAGAGGTCCCAGTGAGGTTATACTGTGATTATAAGAGGTCACGGTAAGGATATTGTGTGAGTGTCAGAGTTAATGTGGGAATATTATGTGACTTTCAGACTCACAGTGAGGATATCATGTGAGTGTCACCCATCAAGTGAGGAAATTAGGTGAGTATCAGAGGCACCAGTGAAGGTAAATGAGAGTGTCAAAGACACTTCAGAAAATAATGTGAGTGTCAAAGATCACAGTGAGGACATAATGTCAGTATTAGTGGTCACAGATATATTATGTAAGTTTCTAAAAAAGAAAAATGAGAATATTATTTGAGTGTCACAGGGCTCAGAAGGGGAATTATGTGAGACTGTTTTTTTAAAATGTCTTCTATTTGACTGTGAAATTTTACTTCTATTCCTAATGTTTTCATTTATTTTTGTATCATAAATAGATGCTGGAACTTAACAAGCACTTTTTCTGTCTCTGTTTACATGTTTATTTACCTTTAATTCTATCAATATGATGTCTTTGTCATTTTGGGTTGCAATAACAAATGCCTTAGATCAGGTATCTTAGGAAACAGGAATTTATTTTTTCATAGTTCTTGAGGATAAAAGACAAAGTTCAAAGCACCACCTTGTTTATTATCTGTTTGAGGTCTCCCTTTTGAGTTTCATACTGACACTCTTTCATTATGTCTCAGTTGCTCTTTCCTTGGCATAGACAAACATAAAGAAGAATTCTAGAACACTCCTTAGGAGACTGCCAATCTTTTTAATTAGAACCCACACTTATGATCTTTCTTATATAAATTACATCCTAGAATGCCTCTATCCTAATGTAATCTAAATTATGTGCTAGAATTTCTATATCCACTTACATTGAAGATTATTGGGGGAAATGACTCATTCCATAAAATAAGTTACTGTATTTATTGTTCAATGTGAAAATAAATTTTCTTTCCTATGATAAATTCCATTTCACTTTCACTTATAATCATTTTGTTGCTCATTCTGTTTAGTATTGTTTTAGACATCATTGTCAAACTTTTATGAATGTTTCCTGTATTTTTAGATTGCTTGGGATGTCTTTGATTTTGGCATGAGGGTTTTACCAACATATACTGATTTGGGACATATTCTGCTTCATTTTTTTTTTGGAAGACTTTGTAAGGTATTATTTCTATTTTGCTATTGTTTATTCACTAGTAAAATAGTTGGGACATGGGCTTATTTTTTGAGAAAATATTTTAATAAGTTATCACTCAATGTTCTGTGTTTTAGGGCCTTGTCTGTCCCCCTATTACTTCTGTCTTTTTTAGTATTTTGTGTCTTACAAGGACTTTTTTTCCCTTTCATCTGATTTTTTTACTTTGTTAGAAACTTTTTTCCAAATATTCCTTTTCTTAAAATTTTTCTTAACATAAGTCTGTAGTGACAATCTCTCTTTCCTGATTTTAGTAATGTTAGTATCTTCTTTTTAGAAAGTCATTCTTGTTTAAGCCTTGAACTTTCCTTCAGCAAACCATGTTTTGCATTATAGATTTCTTCTTTATATTTTTGTACTATTTATTTTTGTTATCAACTTTCTTTTTTTTCTATGATCAGCTTGCTCTAGGACTCTTCTTTCATCCTTTTTGATACTTCTTATGGTGGATATTTAGGTTATTGATTTAATATTTCTCTTTTTTAATATAGGAATTTATAGAATTCATTTTCATTTAAGCTCTGCTTTTGAAATGAGTACTGAATTCATTACAAACTTCATGCTACAAATTTTATATGCTCCTTGGTTTTGTTTTTGTTTCATTCATCTTAAGATGCTTAATAGATGATATAAATTATTCTTATCTCACTGGTTATTTTGAAATATGTTGTAGGATTTGATGTTTTTTAACACCAGTACTATTCATTTGATGGATCTTATTCTGTTTGGATACAAAAATTGTATTATTTAGATTCCTTTAATTTATTGAGGCTTATTTGATGATGCAACAGATTCTCCAACATAAGAATTTTTCCCTGTGGACTTGGGAAGAATAAGCATTCTGCCTTTTAAGGTGGAATTATCTAAATAGAACCTCTTTGCCATTGTTTTTTATAGTGTGGTATGAGCCTACTTCTCTATTGGTATAAGGTCAATTATTCCATACAGTGCTGAAAATGGCAATTTGTTACCTACCTTTAAAATTTTGTTTATATTTTCTTTGTAATCAATTAATAATTGTATGGAAATTTCATGAAGTGATTAGAATGAATGAGCCTCTACCTTTTGTCTACAGGCTCTGTCTCTCTCTCT